>NW_012147953.1:3071324-3072685 GCF_000956105.1 Propithecus coquereli
ATTATTGTATTTAGTTCAAGATTCTGCTGTACCGTTCTCCTGTCCAGAACCTGGCTCCCTCATGCATGTGCAGTCAATTATCAGATTGGCTGGGGACTGTCTCATCGCAGATGGCTTCATTCACATTTCTGGCTGTTGGCCAGGACCACGGGAGCAACAAGCCACATATCTTCCGTCATTTAGGAGGCTAACCAAAGCTTTTACATATGACTATGTGACAAAAGCAGCAAGAAAGCAAGTTCAAATGTTCAAGCTCATTTCAAGCTTCTGCTTCTATTACATTTACTAATGTCCCATTGACCAAAGCAAGTTACATAACCAAGCCCCACATTCAAGGTGTGGAATAATAGATTCAATTTTTTTTTTATGAGAACTGCTGCAAAATAATGTGGCTTTCCATGCCCCCTTCCTACTCTATCACCACCCACTCTCTGGTCACAATTATTTACTCCCACAAGTCTCTTTTATTATTATAATTACAGCATCAAGTTCAAATTCAGTATCATGCAATCTATATCCTTTGTGAATGCAAGTGAGGATACTTGGATATAGATTATCTTGATTCAGAAACTCGAAAACTAAAAAGATTGACCTGACATTCAATATTGAGCCAAGGTCAAAATAACCACAACAAACAAATGAATTCCAGGTAGCAGTAGCAATCACTGGTCAACAGAAATTCTGGGATTGAGATGGGCTTATGTTTCCAGTTCCCTTTACTCTGGGGACAGAGAATATTCTGCTCCCTGGGAGTGGCTTTCCAGTCCATGGCTCTACTCAGCCCTCTGGGATTTAGGCTCTGCCTTCTGAGGCATTTTTCCTTTTCTAGAGGAAATGGCCATGTTTTCAGCTTAGTAGCTTTTGCAGGGTTCTTCCTACTTACAAAAAATTAGAAATAGAAGTTTGTTTTCATTTTAAATTGTCTCAGTCTCTTTTAGTCTATGCTCATACAACTCCCTTTAACACGACAAGGGCTTTTATGTATCAGGTTTAGTCCACTTCATTGGACAAAATCCACATTCACTATTCTTTTCAAGACATGCTTCTCTCTCTGGATTTACTCATAGCTGGCCCAGCTTCCTTATGTGACAGCTGGGTTCCAAAAGCAGCCAGAGAACACTCCCTGATGCACAAGCACATTTCAAGCCTTTGTTTGCTTCATGTTTGTTAATGTCCCATTGGCCCAATCAAGTCATTTGGCTGAATCCACATTCAAGGGATGTTGAAAGAGATCCCACTTTTTGATAGGAGAAGCTGTATAGTATTTTGGACATTTTTAAATGACCTAGCACAGTATTTAACAGGTGATTTTTCTTGATTAAAAATTATTTGTGATCTTATTTTCCAATTATATATTCTTT
>NW_012147953.1:3082925-3084605 GCF_000956105.1 Propithecus coquereli
CTAGAAGAATGTAGGATCTAGTATAGTCTACAGGTAGATCTCAAGAACTTGAAAACAATGCACAGAGCTAAAATTTAATAACAGGTATATTGTAGCTTTTCTTTAGAAATATAACTTTTTCTCTATACATTGGTTATATAGGAATCTCAGATTTAAAAATCTCTTGAAGCCAGGAAGCCAAACCAAGGCAGACCTTAGATTTTACCTACAGCCTTAAGGTTCCTAGGTCTGCCAGGAAATGACAGTTTTTATTGGCTCACTGTAAGGCTGGAAACCTTTAAAGTGAGGCATTCTATGCATATCCTCAAATCTAACACTTTAGTCAAAGCCATGCATATAACCAATGTTTGCAATTGTATCCTGCTATACAAAAAGAGCAGGCTTTTATTTGACTTATATGAATAACCATATTGCCATAAAAATACTCATGAATAGATTCTGAATTTTGGTGGATTCAAGGAGGGAGAAAAAGCAAATGCTTCCGTCGTTGTTCACAAAAGCACACTTTTTCAAATTCCTGTAAACTATAGCTTAAGAAATAAAATTTCCTTAAATCTGGAAAACAAAACATTTAAGTAAAGAACCAGCAATGTTTCAGATAAAAGTCATAAAAAACATCTTTATCAGTTATTTAGTGACATGTAATTAATTTTTGTTCTGCTTGATCTTGACAAGCAGCTTCATGAACCCATCAGTTTAACCAGAGTTTTATTAGCATATTGATCTTAAAGTTATTAGCAATCTGTATTTAAGAGTGCTTGCTAGCGTCTTTTCCATCTGATTGCAAATGCTTTTAGAGAGGAATTGAAAACAATAACTATGGATCACTAAATCTTAGAATAGCCATGATTAAACATCTGATGGAATTCATTATAATCAGCAATTGATGAGGACATTTTGTTACTTTTGTGGCATACATTGTAATTTCCAGAATTATGACTGATGACATATTAAATTTCTAAGAGTTTTATATAATTCCGGAAACTTCATATCAATAACATACCCATAAATGTAACTGAAAGATGATCTAGCATCACTTATCGTTTGACAACGTTTTCCATATAATTTATTGAATAAGCTAATCATTTACTAAGCGATGAGAGATATATTATTTGAAAATCTTGAAGTTAATTCTAGGTGAAAAAAAGACTTAATTTAGAATTTTGATCCCAGAGAAGCCACCAAAGATGTAAAAGTTTCAAAACACTTGATTAAAACACATTCACAATTTACTGTGAAATAATAATCGTTCATTTAATCAGAGTAATATCAAAAGATTTCAAAAGCATTATAGAAAGTTACATGAACACAAAAACCTTAACCTTTTCAAAGGTCAGTTTGCCTAAGTGATCAATTACCTAATAAAGAAAACACAGGAAATTATCCTGTTATAATGTAAATTCTTTGCTGTTTTAGGCCAATTATCAACAATGTAAAGAAAAACCTCCTGCAATGTGATTGTTTCTCCTTTTGGAGACCTGGAAGTCAAACTTGATAAAAAGAGCACTTGAATTTAATGACACGCGAGAAGAGAATGCCCAAAGTTATGAGTGCACAACGTATTTTAGAGAAACATGAAGAAGAAAAAATCCCTTGCATGGGAGAATGTGTGGCTCTTAGTAAAAGCATGGGAAATTTCTTGATCATAGGACTATTATTCAGACACATCAAGAAAAGCCA
>NW_012147953.1:3086569-3087803 GCF_000956105.1 Propithecus coquereli
ACCATTTGAGCTTTGTGTTTTCCTTGATGTAGTTTCCAAATCAGTATAAAAATGTGCATGAGCCATGGTGTTTGTTGAATTTTTTGTGTGGCCCATACTTGATTAAAAAAGAAAAAGAGCAGAGGGCGGGGTATCTCTGCCAGCACCCAGGTGTTCAGATCAAACTAAACATTAGGCACTCAGAAAGAACCAAAAGTAAATTCAGCAGAAAAGACCTGCCTTATGGACAGACTATAAATTCTGTAGAAACCAGAGTACTCAAACCAGAAAGTCTTTACACAAGGGAGGACTTGCCAAAAACGTCTTTCATCATCTCAGGAAGGATGCAGACCCTTTATTAAGGTGGTCTTCTACCAAAAATGGAGGCTCAGCCTGAAAGAAAACTCACCGGTGTGGAAAAGCGAGCTGCAGAAGTGGACAGCTCAAGGAGCACAAGCGAGTACTGCACACCAGTTCCTAAAATTGCTGATTTCTTCCAATAGTGATCTTTCTTGGATTCCATTTCTGACATCATTTATGTCAACCTAAATAACAGAGAGAGAGGTTCTCTAAAGAAGTGACATTTTTTTGGGAATAGGGCATTTGCAATGGGCATATGCAGGGATATGCCATAGTAAATTATGTGCATATTCAGGGAGTAAAGGAAGACACAGATTTATAGGAAAAATAAGGAAGATTATATCATTGCTTTGAGATAATTATCATTAACTACAAGGATCAATAACAAGGGGATACCAGTCTGAGAGGTTGGACAGGCTGTTGCTGGACAGATGTCATTTCAGAAGTATTTAGTAGATCTTTGTAGATTTTTGGGGAGGATTTCTTTTATGTAAAATTGTCATTTGCAAATAAAAAGTTATGCTTTATACTTTCCAACCTTTATATGTTTTCTTTTTCTTGTTTTTTTTTTTTTTCATATTGGACAGGACCTCTAGTAAAATGGTATATAAAATATTAGCAGTGGACATCTTTGCTTTGTTCTCAACTTTCTTTAAAAGGAAAACTTTTGATTATTTCACCTATATGTGTGATGTTAGTTCTAGGTTTTTGGTAAATACTGTTAATCAGATTGAGGGAATTTAATTCTATTTTAAAATTGCTGAAGATATTACCAACCTAAATTTAATTAAATGATTTTTATACATCTGTTGATAAGGTATTTTTTTCCCTTATTCTGATAATCATTGAAACAGATTGATTGATTTTGGATTATTTAACTAACCATGCATTTCTA
>NW_012147953.1:3092818-3095811 GCF_000956105.1 Propithecus coquereli
TATCTATTTAAGAGTAAGAATATAATATCTATGGGTATTTTATATTCTCCATATTGAAAATTGTACTCTTCATTTTAATATTTCACCATTACTTTTTGAGATTCAGAGATAGACTCATTTAATTTCTGTAGTGCTCTGCCATTTGACAAACATATTATTTATATTTTGTCCTTTAGTTGTGTGAAGAAAAGCAGGAGTGCTAGGCATTTCTCTCTGGGTGGCCTGGCAATTTCCCTCACTGTCTCCAGGTGACAGAGAGCTGGCTTTTTTCAGCATATCATTAGGAAACTGGCACCAAAACTCAAAGTATCCTTTCCCCTCAGCAAGATCATTGTTATGCTTAGCCTGTTAAAAAGAGAAAGCAGCAGAGAGCAGAATACTTCTGCCAGCATCCAGCCCCATGGCCCTAGCACATCTCTCTAGAATATTACAAAAACAAGGACCCATGTTCATGCTGACCCTCTGCCTGTGAGTTCCCGTGTGCATTATGTGATATTTGTTGCTGTGCGCCCTGACCCTTTGCAAGAGAAATCTTAATAAGTCACTTGGGATAACAGGGGCAGGAATTATTAATCTCATTTTATCAATGAGAAACATAAAGTCAGATGGATCAAGTAGAATGTTCGAGGTCACAAATCTAGTGATCAGCATTGATGTGGCACTTGACATTCCTATTCCAAGATAAATTATCAGTGATTCAGGCTTCAGAAAAAAAAAATTGTTAACATATTAATGTACTTTATACCAGATCCTCTCACAAGGACTTTACATTTATTGACACCTTTAATCCCACAACAAAACTCCAGGATAGGTACTAATAACACTGCCTTTTTACAGTGGAAAAAACCTGAGACAAAAGGAAGTTTGATGAGTCCCTCAAAGTCACCTTATTGTTAGTGACTTGCAATGCTTGAGTTCAAATCCAGATGGTCTGGGTTCAGAGTCCAAGCTCTTGCTTTCCTGCTGCACTACAACTCAGATGCTGGCTCAAGAGCTCTATTTCTGGTCTGGGACAGCTACCCAACCATAGCTATTCCTGGGCCACATATCTGGTTGATGCTGAGGAAGAGAAAGAGAAGAATGTCTTCATCAGCAGTCAAGTTGGCATGCAGGTCATCCCCACATGCTCGTATTAAATCAGAGGTTTTGTGTTCCTGAGGTTCCTTTTTGGTTTTAGTTGAGAGGTATGAAAACTATGAATATTTCAGTTTTTATATCGTGTACCTAGTACTCCCAGGTGCTTAAATGTTAACACAATATCTTTGTGGATATATAGAACTGACAGTAGAGCAGCATCTCTAATCTATGGGTATTAACATAGCCATAAGTATGACATATAGACATAATCAATCTAAGAGAGGGGTAGAAAGATTATACTACTTTTCTTGATCTGAAAAGCATGATGGTATCATTTATTTATTATATACAATTTCTTAACGTAGGAAAAGTTTCCTTTGTTATAAGGAGGATGGCTTCGATCATATTGTTCCATTCAACAGACACCCTTAGTCATAAATGCCATATTTCAGGAAAAAGAAAATCAAATGATAGAAAGTCAAAGAGAATGGTATGCTCCTACTGCCTCACAAATCCGTTTGTAGTTGGCTAGATAATTGTCAATGGTTTTTGTCTAATACTATTGGAGGAAAATTTATGCTAATAGTGCTTCACTTTATATTATGCCAGGACATTAATTTAATAAAAGTGGCTCACTTTCTCTTTAGCTAAAACATTAACTAAATTGCATTGGGAAAATAAAACTCAGAGGCAGAAACTAATTGGAAACATTGCTTTTAGGTAATGAAGCACTTACATATCCATTTTGGGGATTCATTAGTTTTAGTTTGAGGAGGTTTTTACATAACTCACCTAAAAAACGTATAATTGTGGTTGATGTATGTAACTGCCAAAGTTATCGAATAAAGGGGAAACTTTGGCGTTTTACCCCATTTCATTTTAACAAACACTCCATCACAATTTGGACTAAACTTTAGGAATCCAAGGATAAAAAACATGATCAAGGCATTATTCTACTACTCATGAAGCTTAGTAGGGGAGAAGAACACAATTAAACCAATAACAACTCTACCAGGTGATAAGAGATATTAAAGAGATTTACATAAAGTGCTATAGGAACACAATGAGAGAACAATCTTTCCAGGTGGGAGACAAAGTCTATTGATAGTGCATTAACACTTCTCTCCCTTTCCCCCCTCTCTCTCTTTCTCTCTCTCGCTTTCTCTTATAGATTTACTATTTTGAAGATAAATTGCAAGAAGGGGCAAAGTGTCTCTTAAGTAAACCAAAGAAAGTTAAAATTGTCCCAAGTCCCATGGTTTGCTACGAGATTTGCACAAGCCAAACAAAGAGCATTCTAGACAGCTACAAAAGGACCCAGTAGGGTATCTTCCATTGGGGAACTTCAGAAGGCATCATTATGAGTGGAGAGCACTTTAGCACCAAGTAAGCACATTCAGGATCAATAAGTACAATTCTTATAGGAAAGGGAAACTGACATCTAAGAGGTGAAGCTATTTTATCCATAATGAAAAGAAATGGATCACTCTCAAGGGACAATTTTGCTTATTAATTAGAATAGGTTGTATCACATTCATTACAAACACAAAGACTGCTTAAAGAGAAGTTGAGATATTTCACAGAAGCAGGCCTAGTTACATAATTTGCTGGGCCCAGCCCAAACTAAAAATGCAGTGCTTCTTGTTCAAATGGTATTAAAATTTCAGGATGGTAACAGCACCACATTAATCCAAGCACAGCTCTCAGGCCCATGAAAGCAGCAGTGGCCTGAAGGAAGTATCACTTTATGTATTGTAGCAAGCTAAATCTTTCCAAAATGGGAAGCCATAAACTCTGAAATATTGCAAATGTAGGTCTGAATCCTGGCTCCACCATGTATTATCTACTGGATATTGGACAAGTTGTGAAATTTTCCATTTCCTCATTGAAATGTGGCCATGCAAATTAAAACTTCC
>NW_012147953.1:3108241-3108573 GCF_000956105.1 Propithecus coquereli
ATTGATTCAGTATCCTCAACGCATTGGTTAATGAGGGAGACATGGTTTCTGCCTGTAGTATTTAGTGGGATGTGAGGATACACAAATGTGTAGTAGTAATATAGTGTAACAAGTGCCCTTACAAGAGACGTAGAGATTATGGGAGCTCATAGGATGTTTATCGACCACAGTGAACTGTCTCATATGGCTCTATTGTGACAAACTATGATTTTAATTATATTTTATCATTTTGTTTTCATGTTCTTGGGCATTTTTCCCACAAAAACTTGATGCTAATATTGGCAATTAAATTGTGGTGAATTCATGGTGTAATATTATGTAAGAAGAATACA
>NW_012147953.1:3109599-3112417 GCF_000956105.1 Propithecus coquereli
TACATTTGAAAAAAACTTCTCAAAGTGTTTACCGTATGTGACGGTTAATTTTATTTGTTAAGTTCTCTAAGTTATAATTCCCAGATGTTTGCTCAAATATCACTCCAGATGTTTCTGTTAAGATATTTTTTAGATGAAATTAATATTTAAATCAACAGACTTTGAGTAAAACATATCACCCCCCATAATGTGAGAGAACTTCATGTAATCAGTTGAAATCCTTAAGAGAAAAAACTGATCTCTCTCAAAGAAGAGGGAATTCTGCTAGCAAACAGCCTTTGGACTCCATCTACAGCATCAGTTCTTCTCTGGTTTCCAGCCTGCCTGCCTACCCTTCAGATTTGGAACTTGCCAGCCTCCACAAGCATATGAACCAATTCCTTAAAATAAATGTTAATATCTTTAGATAGATAGGTAGATAGACAGATAGATATCTACACATCCTGTTGGTCTGTTTCTCTGCAGAACTCTAACTAATACCTATTATGAACAAAATAAGAATCTATGGACCAGGGATATTGAAGGAAAACAGGACTAAATTTAACAGATGGTAAGTGGACAGAGATTCATTCTTTGCAACATTAATTCAAAAGGCACTAAACCCACAGGTAACACATACTAAGTCTGAAAAAAATATATACAAAAATTGAAATGAACCAATTTTACATCTTCACTGAATATAATCAAACATCTTGAAAATAGTCTATCATTGTTTACTATATTTTTAGAGCCTATAGATAATGTCTAAAATTCAAAAATTTTTGAATCTTTGCTCTCCAAATTCAAAACACATCACTGTATAATTATGATGGAAAAAATTTACTATGAAGGTTGAATAAGAGAAGAGTATAAAATATATTAGCAAACCATTTAACAATTGTCACATATTTGTGAGTATAAAGCATTGAGAAGTTACACTTTAAAAGCTAATGATAAGAACTGGAAAAATCATTTTTTCTGCAGAATTATTGATGTGAAAATATTCAAACCTTGTTACTTTGAACTATAATTTAAATTATATTTCCAACATTTTTCTTGCCTATTTTGAGGCACTTTTGCCCATAATATAAACAGCATTATAGATAATTTATTTTAATGTTAGAACTTTTGTGTATGAAATTAATACATTAATTTCAGATGAGTTCACTTTTTTTTATCTTTAGTAATCCTATCCAAAAACATTGGCTACATTTCCAACATTCATTAAAATTTTACTATCTTCCTCATGAATACCTTCCTTATTAAAGTTTATTCTTAAATTCTATATTTGTCTCTATTCTGCATGGATTGTTTTAATTTTTACTTTTATAGAACTATTGAATTTTGTATTCCTTGGGGGAGGCATAATATAAATTTAATAAATACATAAGCTAAACAAATTTTCAATAAGTAAAATATATAGTATTTGACAAAATAATATGTACAGGTATTTGAAAAAGTTGTAAGTACAATGGAAAAAAACAGGAAACATAAAAAGTACACTGTGGGGTTGAATTTTGAAATACAATGATTAGAAAAAGTTTCATATTTAAGGAAAGATTTGAGGGAAGTCAGACACAAAACTTGTAGATATCTGGGGAAAAGAATTTCCATCAGAGGATATAGCATTTGCAAAGATTGTGAGGTGGGAGTGTGCCTCGGGATGTTCACAAAACAGAAAGACTCCAGTGTGTCTAGAGTAAAAGTAAGAAATGAGAGAGCGATGGGAGATAAGATTTGACCTGCCAGACTGTGCAGGGCATTATAAGGACATTGGTTTGTATTCTGAGTAGACCAGTGGGATAAAGGCAGGGAAGTCACCTCTTTCTGAGGCAGCTAGAGGAAGACTTTCAACATGCCAAAGTACTGGGGCTTTCCTAAACAGAGAAGCATGAAGGTCAAGTTCTTATTATTCATCCTATGTGAGCCCTGGCTTGTAGGGATCAAGCCCATATTTACTTGGCCAAACCAAGGCCACTGGGAACCCAACATCTCTCGGGCACACAGGCACCTGTGGGCCTCAGCATTTCAGGAAAGTGTTCTTAGGGATTCGGGAAGGAGATGCAGACACATAGGAGTTGGTAGCTGCTGTGCAGCCCCCACCTTCACAGAATCCTCTGCTCCAGAATCTCTAACTGTGTTTATTTTGGTCCGAGTCCATAAAAATTATCTTCATTCCCACTTTTCTATATCCCAGAGAAGATAAAATAAAAAGTCACAAATCAAAATTAGCTATATCTGTATTCCAACAGATAACATTCATTATAAGTATTTACTTGACCTTCATATTATACAATGAACTTTGTACAACAAATAGTATTATTCACCAAACAATATCTTAATGTAGACAACTGGCAAACCAACAATCTAAAAAGTCTTGGCTGGGTACAAAGAAGCTTTAGCTACTTCACAGAACTATCCATGACTGTGGAATCACAGTTGTTTAAATCAAGGAGCACCGATCTGATAAAAATGATTAACTAATATCTTTTTGGCACTTTTTTATTTGCTATGTATTAGGCCAAATCTTCTACACATATGGTTATCTCCAGCCTCAAACAGCCCGGTGTGGTAAACATTACTCATATTTTACTATTACATAGGAGGAAATATATAGAAGCACACACGTCAGGTGGCAGAGCTGGTCTTGTCTGACTCCAAACCCAGGTGACTTAATCTCTACTCACTGTTTACAAAACCACCACAAAAGTTGGAAATATCTAAACCTAAGGGATACAAAGCACTTGCAAAGATATAAAACTGTGTTACAAAATTCTCAATTCCAGCTGGCCTATTTAGACAGATGAGGTCAATTCAAGAAGTGAGCATCATGCAGCTT
>NW_012147953.1:3112467-3122063 GCF_000956105.1 Propithecus coquereli
ATTTAATAAATACATAAGCTAAACAAATTTTCAATAAGTAAAATATATAGTATTTGACAAAATAATGTGTACAGATATTTGAAAAAGTTATAAGTACAATGGAAAAAAACAGGAAACATAAAAAGTACACTGTGGGGTCGGATTTTGAAATACAATGATTAGAAAAAGTTTCATATTTAAGGAAAGATTTGAGGGAAGTCAGACACAAAACTTGTAGATATCTGGGGAAGGGAATTTCCATCAGAGGATGTAGCATTTGCAAAGATTGTGAGGTGGGAGTGTGCCTCGGGATGTTCACAAAACAAAAAGACACCGTGTGTCTAGAGTAAAAGTAAGAAATGAGAGAACGATGGGAGGTAAGATTTGACCTGCCAGACTGTGCAGGGCATTATAAGGACATTGGTTTGTATTCTGAGTAGACTAGTGAGATAAAAGCAGGGAAGTCACCTCTTTCTGAGGCAGCTAGAGGAAGACTTTCAACATGCCAAACTACTGGGGCTTTCCTAAACAGAGAAGCATGAAGGTCAAGTTCTTATCATTCATCCTATGTGAGCCCTGACTTGTAGGGATCAAGCCCACGTTTACTTGGCCAAACCAAGGCCACTGGGAACCCAACATCTCTTGGGCACACAGGCACCTGTGGGCCTCAGCATTTCAGGAAAGTGTTCTTAGGGATTCAGGAAGGAGATACAGACACATAGGAGTTGGTAGTGGAGGGAAGGAGCTGCTGTGCAGCCTCCACCTTCACAGAATCCTCTGCTCCAGAATCTCGAACTGTGTTTATTTTGGTCCGAATCCATAAAAATTATCTTCATTCCCACTTTTCTATATCCCAGAGAAGATAAAATAAAAAGTCACAAATCAAAATTAAGCTATTTCTGTATTCCAACAGATAACATTCATTATAAGTATTTACTTGATCTTCATATTATACAATGAACTTTGTACAACAAATAGTATTATTCACCAAACAATATCTTAATGTAGACAACTGACAAACCAACAATCTAAAAAGTCTTGGCTGGGTACAAAGAAGCTTTAGCTACTTCACAGAGCTATCCATGACTGTGGAATCACAGTTGTTTAAATCAAGGAGCACCGATCTGATAAAAACGATTAACTAATATCTTTTCGGCACTTTTTTATTTGCTATGTATTAGGCCAAATCTTCTACATGTATGGTTATCTCCAGCCTCAAACAGCCCAGTGTGGTAAGCATTACTCATATTTTACTATTACATAGGAGGAAATATATAGAAGCACACACATGTCAGGTGGCAGAGCTGGTCTTGTCTGACTCCAAACCCAGGTGACTTAACCTCTACTCACTGTTTACAAAACCACCACAAAAGTTGGAAATATCTAAACCTAAGGGATAAAAAGCAATTGCAAAGATATAAAACTGTGTTACAAAATTCTCAATTCCAGCTGGCCTATTTAGACAGATGAGGTCAATTCAAGAAGTGAGCATCATGCAGCTTTCAACAGAAGAGAGTTGTACAGAAGCAGTTGTCTATTCTAACCTCTGCCCGGACGCTGTCAGGCCAAGAATTACATTTTTAGCTCCAGAGCACTGTGTCCCTTCTATATAGAGGACACTTTACTCTGCCTCTGATTTTCATTCTGTCCCCTAAAAACCAAAAGATATCTTGAAAAGGTGAAATATATTAACTTGAAATTCTAGAAGAGAGTGAGAAAAGCAATAGAACAAATGCACTGTTCCCACCTTCCCAAATGTGAAAACACCATGTTTAACACAATTTACTGTCAGCAACAGCAGCAGTAATTTCAGATAAGTTCATTCCATGGTTGAAGTATTATGTATGATCTCTTCCTCTAAGAAGCAAACCTCTCTGATCTCTTCTCAGGTTAAACTGCTGAAACTAGGCAGGGATCATGTAGGTCTGGAATCCTCTGTATGATATATTTAACAACTGCCTTTAAAGCTTCTGAAAACATGCAATGATTAGACAGTGATATCTTACATCAAGGGTAACTCTGTTGTCCTCCCTTCAAAATTCTAATCCTTGCTTTCAGCTCTAACACTCTGAGATGCAAAGACATTTCTAGTTCAAATGATTCAAGACAATGGTCTCACTCATCCTCCATCCTAAATCTTCATTTCCCTGTGCTAAATATCCCCAGTTTTAGCTCTTTTTCAAATGAAGACAAGTCCAGATGCTCTCTCACTCTAATGGCTATTTTAAAAGACATTCTCATTTTTTACATCCCCATTTGAAATGAGTTGCCAATAACTAAACATATTTCAGCTACATTCTCATCAGTGCAGTGTGCTAATCTGCTAATGTAGATTATGTCAGTATCAATTTCTCTGGCAGCCACATGAGATGGCTGACTCCTACTGAGCATGGAGCTGGCTAACTTGTATATTTGCATGTTTGTTTATTTTACATGAAAGATTTCAATTTACTATTCAACTAGTTTTTAAAAAAATAAATGTCATATGATGTGAAAAGAGCATTAGACTTAAAGTCAGAAAATCTAGATTGAATCACTGCAATGTTCATGAACTCATTTGACAACTTTAAAAAAAATTAACCTCTCTCTCTCATTTCAGTTGCACCATTAAAAAACAAACCTCACAAAGTTTGTTTACTTATCTATAATTTGGGCTTGATACGGATTAAAGATGTATTTCAAAAGGAGTTTAAAAGGATCCTTATGATCATTAGCTATGATTTTTTAAAACTTAAATGTTATACTTTTAATTAATTTATTTTAATTTTATACTGTGAGTTTTCTCCCAATTCTTTCTGTGCTAATAGTAGTTAGCTGTTTAGAAAAAAGAGACAGGGTTAGCAGTTTGATCAAAGATATATAAACCAAAGTGGATGCATGGAGAAGTGACTCATATCTTAGTCATTAAGAAGTAAAATTTCTTTTTTTGGTGTGAACTGTAATATTCCCATGGTTTTGGACGATTTATGTCAGCAAACGGCCAGAGTCGATATGCCTTTTTGAAGAATTCTCTCCACCAGTATCTATATGTACAAGTTATGGTTTGAATGTTTGTCCCTTCCAAAACTCATGTTGAAATTTAATTTCCATTGTAACAGCATTAAAAGTAGGACCTTTTAATGAAAGGATTAAGTGATGTGTACTCCACCCCACAAGCGGAATTGGTACTCTTATAAAAGGTCCAGTTTGATTTTCTTCCTTCTCTCTCTTACCCTTCCACCTTCCACCAACGAATGACACAGCAAGAAGGCCCTTGCCAGAGGCCAGTCCCTTTATCTTGGACTTACCAGTCTCCGGAACTGTGAGTTAGTAAATTTCTGTTCATTGCAAATTACACAGTCTCAACTATTCTATTATGGCAGCAAAAATAGACCAAGACAATACACATACTGTGGCAAATCAGAGCTGTTACACATTTTGTAGATAAAATCTTCTCTAAGTATTTATCATTTAAATTTTATTCATGAATTCTCAAAACATTGATGTTGTGATCAACTCTTTCACCATGGAAGAGGTACCTTTCAACTACCAAAACATAAGTATACGACTTGTATAACCAGTACTTGTAAATTACGGTTACATTTGGAAAAAGAATTAAAGCACTATGAAGTTCTAGACACAACCCAAAACTGTGACATTATTTAATCATTTATTTACAAAAATACCCTAATGTTGTCATAGTTGTTTTAGATCTTACTTTAGAAACTCTGCTTATGGTCGGACTTTCACTGGAGGCATTAGTTAAGGCATTCCTTTGATTTCAGCCGTAGACATGACAGCATTTGCATTAGCCAAGTAATGTTCTTAAGGAAAAGTCTGAGCACACATGGCACAGCTGAAATCATAGAATGATATGCTGCTTTGGAGACATTTCCTACAATATATGAGCTATTTATTAGCTGAAACTGAAGAAGAAACAACATAAATTTATCCAGGCCCACTTGCTGAGAATTAATATCAGTCTTCTAATCAGAAAGACATAAATTTTGCTACGGGTCCCACTGATATTTCTTCTTCTATCCCAATACTACCCTCACTTCTGAGACTCAAAGATTCACATTTCATTCATTGAAAACTCACTAATACCCCTGAAGTTTTACTCATAAAATATTTAATACAGAGTTTTAGAAATATGTGGCATACATGAAATTTTCACTTAATTTATCTTATTTGAATCTCACGATATTATGGGTAGATAAGAAAGTTATTATTTTCTCCATTGTGTAGACAAAAGTACTGAACCTAAAAGAAGTTAAGTAACTTGGTGAAGGTCATTTAGCTAGTCAATAATGGACCAAGAATTCAGCTCCAGCCTTTGACACATTGACTGCCACACTAGAAGACAAAAATTTCTCTGGGGTCACGGTGTTTTATTACAAAAATAGAATAAAAACTTCAAAAACAAAACAATCCTTTCTGATTTAGTGAAAAAATTTTTATTTTTTATTGTTTTCTGTGCATGAATTATATGCAACTTATGTGGCACTAGAATCCATTTACACATGGCACACCAATTGAGTTGTATGTGACTCACAACATACTTATTGAATTTGTTTTGGAAAATTGAGTTTTCATATGCTTCATGAGGCCCCAGGCTCAAAACTAGTGTGACTTAAATACAACTCACACGGCAGTTAATGTGTTAATGTTTTCTAGCACTTGTTAGTTGCTATAAAAGAGAAGGAATAGAGCAGTGGTTCTTAACCCTAACTACACATGAGCATTACCTGGGAAAATTTTTTTTAAGTACCAATTCTTGGGCCCAATCTGTTAAAATTCTGATTTAATTTTTCTGCAGCTCTGACATCAGTGTTTATTAAAAACTTCCCACATAGTTCTATGCACATTCATTGTTGAGAACAAATGACAGAGTGTGCCTATGTGCCCAGCCTTTATAGTAGTAAGACAGACTGGCTTGAGGTCCTGGCTCTACCATGAAGTAGAATGTGATCTTTGGGAGAATATCAATCTCTCTATATATTGATTTCCAAATCTGTGAATTGGGTGTCATAACAGAATCTACTAAATAACAATCCTGGGAAAACAAAATGTAATAATATGTGTGATTCACTTAGCACAGTATTGAGCAAATAGCAACCACTAATAAATATTTTCCTGATCATTATTTACTTCTCACCACAACACGTTAAGTTACAAGATTTGGATTTAAAATTGGTAGACTAAAGCCCAAAGGTAGCTATGGCCTCGAGAGACCAACCATGCAGTTTTCCTGGGACTAAGAGAGTTACTAGGACACAAAATGCTAAAGTCAGAAAGTGCTAGGCAAATCATAAATTCCTTTGACTTCAAATTTGAGCCCTTTCTAGGATGCTATACTTCTAAGCAGTGTTGAGAACTCCACAGGAACAGAGACTGCCTTTTACCTGATTGTTTCCTCACAAAAAAGCACTCTGCCCAACCCCCTTTCAATAATCATCCATTTCTGAAGAATTAATTTAGTAACTAAAAGATTATTTGATTAACTGGTAGATTAAGACTAATAAATACATAATAAAAGTAATTCACATGATATAGATATTTTTATATTTATAATTATCTTCTACCAATCATTTGCATAAGAGTTATCTGTTAGTCTTCAGGCTTCTTTATTATATTGACCTTACACTTAACTTATCTTCTCTTATTAGAAATTGTATAATATAGTGAAATGCAAATAGCTGATTAGGTGCCTAATCCTGGGAAGGTTTATCTTCTCCAAGCTTTGGCTTCCTTACCAATAAAATGGAGAAGTAAGACCTACATCACGTGTTTGTTTTGAGGATTAAATGAGATAACAAATGCAAAGCATCTGGCACACTGCAGTATCTGGTAGTTTTGTACACAATTTTTAGACAAGTTTATCTGTGTGTTTGAATCGAATTGTCTTCTTGTTTCCATGGACCTGAGATTCCCCTCTTCAAGTGGGAGATACTGAGGCAGGAAGCAGAACTGGCATTTGGAACACAGCCAAAGCAAGCAGACTGGCCCCAGAAGCCTCTTTGACCCTACTGGCCTGAGACTCCTTTCCCCCAGTGGGAGGTACCTGGAAGCCCAGCAGCCCAGCATGGCGATACCTGTTTCTCACATCATTATATCAACTTGAGACTCAGTTTCATAAAATTCATTTCCATGTTTACATATTAATGAACTGCATTACTATTCTCCCTTCCAAGATGTTTTAATATTCTTAAAAAATGAATTATCTTTCATTATTAGAATGCTTTCTAAGCACCTACTGCATGGCTGTGGGTCTTAGACACATGACAACTGTATACTGCCATACAATCCTTAACATTCTCAGGCTGCCCGGTCTCACATTGCCTTGCCATTCCCTGACCTTTCTCTGTTCTTCTCTACCCACAAAGGGTGGCAAAATCTAGGTGTCGTTGAAAAATACCAGCTAATAGTAGCCACAATTCTTTCATTTTTCCTTTCATAAGACAAGGTTTTTTTGTTTTGTTTTTAGACACGGTGTATTCATACAATCCCTACAGCTTGGTTGGGGAGTGAAAATGTATAAATATGGAAAAGATGTGAAATTGGAAACTGATACAGTGAATATTGAGGAATATTGAGGTGCAGTGGAAGCAAGTGGTAGCTAGTGAGGAGGCAGGCAGTTGTTATTACATCCTTAGAGTCACAAAGGGGAATGTCTATCACCTATACCCAACCCAGGGTCTCCTATACTCACATCTCCAAGGTGTCAGACAGAGACCACATGCTTCTGAGTCAGTTTTTATTTCTTTTTTTTCACAGATTGAAAAAAATGTTTTTTAAAATGTTTTGTGCTTTCAAAAGGAGGCATTATTTGACTATTAATCCTTATTGTGCTGTTCAAGAAGTCTGAATATATGGCTCATCGTAGACACTTAAAATTTTTTATCTGGTGACTAAAGTTATAATAGAAAAGTGATTTGATGTGTTTTAACTTTCTTGTTCCCTTTGCCAAAGGCTGACTGTATTACCTTTTCAAATTTTGAGATCTGAATGATATTCTTATCTAAGTAAGCTCTGAATCTTCTAAAATTTTGTTAGTCATCTAGTTCCAGATTCTTCCTCTCTGCAAAACAATCTAAATAGTCAGTTGAAATAATTGTTATCTTGTCCGTCCTATAACGTAATGTGTTTACATTGTATACAGTATAATGCAGTATTGTAACATTTCAGAACAGACATAGGTGAAATATGTAGTATATATTAATATAAAATAAAGCATTTCAAGACTCAATTTAAAATCCAGATATAAAGATCATTTTAGAAAAGCAATCTGCAATATCATTTTGGGACTGTCTAGGCACATACTTTACTCTGAGGGTAAACACGGGATTAGGAGGGGATTAGAGAGGAAGTTGCCTGAGGAAGACCTATAAGAATTAAAATTTAAATGAAACGAACTCATCAAATGAGGGACAAAGTGGTGAAAAAGTAGATTACGACTATAGTGAAACACATTTGCTTTTGCAAACGTATTCTTAACTTTCTATTATTTGATACTGTTATGGTCTAGCTGAAATACCAAAACCACATAAGGTATTATGAACACCTTAAAAGGAATAAGTGATTTACTACATTAAGTGTAATCCTTCTAACAGGACTTCCAAGAAATTTTCTGGCTCAAGAGATTGAAAAAGAAAATGGAAAGAAGAATAAATTATAAGAAAATGAAAACTGTCTTTACAATTTTCTTCAGACTAGACTCTGTTTTGACAAAATATTCAGAAAGTTAATTAGAAGTTAATAAAAAGCAGTTTCTACCCAAGCCACTAAAATGTGTTGAAAAATATTTAAAGTACATTACTTTGAAGGAGCATCAAATTTTTAACTTGCCCAAGGTAACCTATTAGGCTGCCTTCATTTCTGCCTCTGAATGAACCAACTAATGAATCAACTGTATTAAGCTAACAGAGATGTGTGTTGAAGTTCTCCTCTGATATAAGTAGTTGATATTCTATGGAGAAATGAGTGAAAGATAAATTAAATTATAAGTCAATATAGCTGCATTTCATCCAACTACCAAAATGCAGTTCACACATTTGACAAAAGATATATGTACACAAATATTCATTGTAGTATTGGGCTTTTTAAAGTTTAAAAGCTTTCAGACTTCCACATGTTCGCAATGTAAAGTCATTGATTATTGACTTAAAAACATAATTACAAAAAGCCACTATTTGAAGAAAACTTTTTTTTTCTCTTAATTTCTGTAAAAGACAACTGACTGTTCACCAGATATAAAACCATCCCCATGTAGCCATCTAATCTTTGACAAAGCAGACAAAAACATACACTGGGTAAAAAATTTTTATTCAATAAATGGTGCTGGGAAAACTGGATAACCACATGTAGAAGACTGAAACAAGATCCACACCATTCACCTCTAACAAAAATCAACTCATGTGGGTAACAGACTTAAACCTAAGGGATGAAACTTTAAGAATTCTAGAAGAAAATGTTGGAAAAACTCTTATAGACATTGGCCTAGGCAAAGAATTTATGAAGAAGACCCCAAAGGCAATCACAACAACAACAAAAATAAATAAATGGGACCTGATCAAATTAAAAAGCTTCTTCACAGCCAAGGAAACTATCATGAGAGTAAACAGATAACGTACAGAATGGGAGAAAATATTCACATGTTACACATCCAATAAAGGGCTGATAATTAGAATCTATATAGAACTCAGGAAAATCAGCAAGAAAAAATCAAACAACCCTATCAAAAAGTGGGCAAAGGACATGAACAGAAACTTCCCAAAAGAAGATAGACTAATGGCCAACAAACAAGAGAAAAAATGCTCAGCATCACTAATCATCACGGAAATGCAAATCAAAACCACAATGAGATATCACTTATCTCCAGTGAGAATGGCCTTTATCAAAAAGTCCCAAAACAATAAATGTTGGTGTGGATGCAGAGAGATAGGAACACTCATACACTGCTGGTGGACTGCAAACTAGTACAACCTCTATGGAAAGCAATATGAAGATACCTCAAAGAGATACAAGTAGAATCATCATTTGATCCAGCAATCACATTACTGGGCATGCACTCAAAAGAACAAAAGACATTCTATCAAAAGACATCTGCACTAGAATGTTTATAGCAGCACAACTCACAATTGCAAAGATGTGGAAACAACCCAAGTGCTCATCAATACATGAGTGGATTAATACAACGTGGTATATGTATACCATGCAGTTTTACTCAGCCACAAAAAACAATGGTGATCTAGCACCTCTTGTATTATCCTGGATAAGGCTGGAACCCATTCTACTAAGTGAAGTATCCCAAGAATGGAAAAACAAGCACCACACATACTCACCATCAAATTGGTTTTAACTGATCAACATTTAAGTGCATATATAACATTCATCAGGTGTTGGGCAGATGGGAGGGGAAGGAGGGGATGGGTATATACACACCTAATGGGTGTGGGTTGCACCATCTGGGGGATGGACATGCTTGAAGGTCTGACTTGGCTGGGGCAAGGGCAATATACGTAACCTAAACATTTTTATCACCCTAACATGCCGAAATAAAAAAAATTAAAAAAAAAAGACATCTGACTGTTCAAGACAAAATGATAACAATATATATGGATTTTATATCTTTTTTT
>NW_012147953.1:3122113-3143912 GCF_000956105.1 Propithecus coquereli
TCATTATAGTATCTCTGCTTTTGTATATGTTTGAAATTTCCCATAATAAGAAGTTAAATAAAGAAAAGCAGGATTTTTTTAAAATGTAAAACGAGTTCTGCCATTTCAAAACCTGTTAGGCCCAATCCCTGTGGGGCTCTGACCTTAGAGTGTGTTCGTTCCTAAAAAGACACAGCATCAGTAGGAGGATAACTCTAATCTACACTCTTTTTTTTTTTTTTTTTTGAGACAGAGTCTCACTGTTTTTGCCTGGGCTACAGTGAGTGCCGTGGCGTCAGCCTAGCTTACAGCAACCTTAAACTCCTAGGCTCAAGTGATCGTTCTGCCTCAGCCTCCCAAGTAGCTGGGACTACAGGCATGTGCCACCATGCCCGGCTAATTTTTTTCTATATATTTTTAGTTGTCCGATTCATTTCTTTCTATTTTTGGTAGAGACAGAGTCTCGCTCTTGCTCAGGCTGGTTTCGAACTCCTGAGCTCAAACAATCCGCCCACTTCGGCCTCCCAGGGTGCTAGGATTACAGGCGTGAGCCACCGCACCCGGCCTGGATTTTATATCTTATGTTCATTTAAAATAGCAAAAAGGATTGAGGAACTAAAACGTTCTGCTGCAAATTTCTTAATTTGATATTAAGTGGTACAAAATTAACTCTAAGTAGAGTGTGGTTATGTAAGAGCAACCGGTAAAAAAATAATACTAATAAAAGTAAATACAAAAAGATGTACCTAAAAAGTATCAAAGAAAGTGAAATCAAATGAAGTAATGTGGTTGTTGTAAAGTGAAATATTCAAGTTGGAGCATCAACACATCAGGATTTTTGAAACACTTGGTTTGGATCACTATAGCTTTTGTGACTATTTCTTTGTCTTATGCTTTCAATAATGTATTGTTGCTGCATTTGAGAAATGTCCTGTGCAATTACTACTGAGAAATAAAATATGAAGTAATCTAGTCTCACATAAATATCAGCAAATAGCATGCATAAAAATGGAAAATTCTGTAAGTCCATTTCCACATGATTTCTCCTATGTAAACTTCTACCACAGTGGAGCAGTGCCACGTTCCCTTCAGAGCTTAATCAAATGTCAAATTTAGTTCTGTATAGTTCTGATTCTTTATAATGAAATAAGCCTACCCATATGTGGTCAACTAATCTTCAACAATGACAGCAACACAACAATACACAATGGAGAAAGAATTGTCTACTCAATAAATCGTGTTGGGAAAACTGGATATCCACATGCAAAAAAAAAAAAATTGATCTTTATCTTACATTTTACACAAAAATCAACTCAAAATGAATTAAAAGACTTAAATGTAAAACCTAAAACCATAAAAATCCCAGAGGAAAACGTAGAGGAAGACTTCCTTGACATTGGTCTTGACGATGATTTTTTGACTCTAAAAGCACAGGTAACAAAAGCAAGATAGACAAGTAGGTCTGCATCAAACTAAAAGGTTTCTGTACAGCAAAGAAAATAATTAACAAAATAGAAAGGTAACCTAGGGAATAGGAGAAAATGCTCTCTCAAACCACATATCTGATAGCAGGCTAATATCCAAAATACATAAGGAACTCATACAAATCAATAGCCAAAAGTAAGCCAATTAAAAAATGAGCAAAAGACTTGAATAGACATTTTTCCAAGGAAGACACACAAACGGTCAACAGGTATATGAAAATGTACTTAACATCACTAATCAACAGGGAAATGAAAATCAAAACCACAACGATATATTATTTCGCATCTGTTAGGATGGCTGTTATCAAAAAGTCAAATGATAACAAGTGTTATAGAGGATGTGGAGCAAACAAACCCTTGCACACTGTTTGGGGAAATGTAAATTAGTACAGCCATTATGGAAAATGTTATAGATGTTCCTCAACAAACAATAGAAGTAACGTATGATCTAAAAATCCCACTTCTGGATATATATCCAAAGGAAATAAAATCAGTATCTTGAAGTCTGCATTCCCATGTTTATTGCAGCATTATTCACAATAGCCAAGATATCAAATCAATCTAAGTGTACACTGATAGAACAATAAAGAAAATGTGGTATGTGTTTATATGTGCATGTGTGTATATAAAATGGGATATTATTTGGTCTTAAAAAGGAAGGAAATCTTGCCATGTGTCACAACATGGATGGAGATATAGGACATAATACCGAGTGAAATAAGCCAGACACAGAAAAACATAAGTGAAGTACATGACTTCACTCATATGTGGAATCTGAAGAAGTCAAGTTCATAGAAACAGAGTAGAATGGTGGTTTTCAGGGGCTGGAGGGTGGCTAATATGGAGGTATTTTGTTCAAAGGATACAAACTTTCAATTATAAACTAAATAGGTTCTGGAAATTAATGTACAGTATGGTGACTATAGTTAATAATAATACACTGTATACTTCAATTTTGCTACAAGAATAAATAAGTGTTCTTGCCCCCCCACACACACACACACTAACAAATGGTAATTATGTGAGGTGATGGATATGTTAATCAGCTTGGTTGTGGTAATAATTTCACAATGTTTATTTATATCAAAAGATTACATTGTATATCTTAAGTATATATAATTTGTATTTGTCAACTATTCCTCACTCAAGCTTGAAAAAAAAAAGCATGTATTCCAGAAAAAGAAAGAAAAAGTTTGCACTCAATATGCAACTGTCAAATGGTACTTTTTAGTGTGAAGTAATGTCATGCATCTAAAAATGCATACTTAACATACATGTTTCATTAAAAGAATGACAACCCATCGTCCCTATTTCCTAAGACTATTAGCAAGAACTTAGAGTCCCTTGTTTCTCATCACTCCTCCCAGAGGTACCATTGCCCAATTTTGTGTTGTTCATTCCCTAGCTTTTCTTTTAAGTTTTACCTTCATGCATGTACCTGGAAAAAAAAAGTATTATTTAAGTTTTTTGCTCCTAAACTTTTAAAAATAAAAACACGCCATGTTCTACAGTGATTTACTTTTTTCTCAATATTGCATTTTTGAGTTTTATCCATGATAGGGTATATACTTAGAAATGTCTAGGGTTGAAGATTCTAGAATCTGAAAACCTGGTTGTTTTCCTAAATATCAATTTTTTGAACTAGTTTGAGTGTCTTGGAATTGCGACCAACTTTTTGGTGTGTCCCAGAATACTTTTATGCTTCTTAAAACTGCCCTGTCCCGTATGCATATTTTTAATTTAAATGTTTAAACTTATCTTCTTTTGGCCTTTTTAAAAATATAGCAAGTCCCAATTTGGATATTGGATTCCTGCTTACCAGTTGCCACCATTTCCCGCACTGTCCTCCTCTCTAGTTTAGTTAAAGGTAGTAACTCAGTTACCCTGGGCTAAAACAGAGACCCATCCTTGGCTCCTCTCTTTTCCTTAGTCCATCAGCAACTCCGGTAGGTTCTGCTTCCAAAACATGTCATGCCTCTGAGCACTTCTAACCATTTCCAGTGTCACCTCCCCAGTCTAAACCCTCACCAGGTCCCACCAAATTACTGCTGCCATCCCTCACTGCTCCTTCTTTCTACTCTCAGACTCTTATTATACAGTGTGAGTCAAATCTGATCATTCCTCTGACTACAATCCTCCAGACCTCCCAGTTGCAATTCACCTTGCCATGGCCTTCAGGTGTGATCAGACCTCGGTCTTCACCTCTTATCTCAGTTCTCTTCATTCCTTGTGGCCCAGTGACATCTGACCTCTTTCTTTTTCTCTTCCTTGAATATCCCAAGTTCATTGGCATCTCTGGGCCTTGGCACTTACTTTCCTGTCTTCCTGGAACTCTTTTCCTACAATTTTATTGTCAAGTTTTCTTTTTATAGTTCAAATAGCTCGTAATTCACCTCCTGAAAGAGTCTTTCCTTGACTGTCCTAGAACTTTCCATCCATATTTGTCTTAAATCTTTTACTTTGCTTTCTTCATATCTGTACTATCTAAATTTAAACTTAAATATTTTTTTACATCTTTTTTAACCTTGCCCCACTAGAATATAATCTCCGGCAGGGTGGACACTTTGTCTGCCTGGTTTATTTTAGTATTCTCAGCATCTGTAATAGTTCCTTGTATAGTAT
Source organism: Propithecus coquereli (assembly GCF_000956105.1). Lineage (NCBI taxonomy): Eukaryota > Metazoa > Chordata > Mammalia > Primates > Indriidae > Propithecus > Propithecus coquereli. Next base: position 3,126,199 of record NW_012147953.1, read on the forward strand.
AGGTGCTCAGGAAATATTTGTTGAATTAATGAAGAAATGAATGAAAGGTAGCTGGAAACAAAATCATGTGCAGTATGGACAGCCTCATATCTCAATGTTGATAATTCTTTAAATTTTCTGCAATCTTTATGAGATGTAAAACTATCCCTGCTTCTCTAGTGTTTGGAAAGGGATATTTCCCCCTTACTATTATAGGAGGCCTCTTTTCACAAGGATGAGGATGAGGTGCTCCTTGTCACTGCCTGGATGGAGTTCAAGCTCCCTATGGGGCCTTCATTGATACCATCCTGGCTGGGGAAAGGAAGGGAATGGGAGGGAGATGGTAACACTGCTGCTTTTAAGAGACATTTGATAAAAGAACAGCAAAATATAAGGTCATAAATGAGTGGTACCCTCAAATGAATTCATGATTATGAGTGCTTTTGTTTTTAAAATGTTGTGTCTCTTTAAGAAAATCTGAGGCCTGGCGTGGTGGCTCATGCCTGTAATCCTAGCACTCTTGGAGGGTGAGGCAGGAGGATTACTTGAGCTCAGGAGTTCGAGACCAGCCTGAGCAAGAGTAAGACCCCGTCTCTATCAAAAGTAGAAAACTTAGCTGGGCTTGGTGATGCGTGCCTGTAGCCTCAGCTACTCCGGAGGCTGAGGCAGGAGGATCACTTGAGCCCCAGAGTTTGAGGTTGCCATGAGCTGTGATGATGCCACGGCACTCTACCTAGGGCAACAGAATGAGACTCTGTCTCAAAAAAAAAAAAAAAAAAGATAGATATAGAGAGATAATGACTTCAACCACAGTTTTTGTATTTGTGAAATGATCATACCTAATTCATAAGGTTAAAAGGATTAAATGAGTTAGTAATCTGAAAATCCCCCCAATATGCTTTTGCTACATGTGATGCCCAGCCCTCGGAGAGTGGAGCCTCTTATTATTTCTCAGAAGCCATCATGCGACCCATGTCATCTCCAGGTAAAAATTCATGCTACATTCTAATATATTATAATTTTAATAATGTATAGTTCTTTCATTTGTTTTTGAACATGGGGCTCCCTGGACCAGTGGTCCCTCCACCTGCAGGCTACCCGGGAGGGTTGCCTATGGGATAGGATGGTCTGCACAGCCCAGTACCTTCCCCTTGTACTAGCCAACTGGTGGTACCCATCCTATCTAGTGTCAGCCTGGCAAATACCAGACGCCGACTCAGCCTGTTCCAATAGCATGGACTCCAGGGCCTACTCCTGTGCTCAACCGCCCTCATGGTCTAGAACACTTAGCTCATGTACTTCACCTAAATCCAAATTATTTTCTTATGAAATATGATCATAAGGATCCAACAAGAAGAGACAAAAGGCAAGACAGAGTGCGAGTGAGTAAAGGAGAGTGAGTAAAGGGTCAGTGATGACATATGTGTAGTTTGTGAAACTGTAAGAATGATGGTGATAATTTCAGAAATTTGAACGGGGAGCAAAGTGTATGTAGATTTTTAGTGGGATTAGTATGATGTTTATAAAGGATTAAGATAGACTTTTAAGATACTTAGGATGTTCTCTTAAGGAAAATTAGGAAAATAAGACTAAAAATAGGGGGGAAGAGCTTCATTAGATGCTAGTTTGGGTATCATTTACTTGCAAGCAACAATGACCATTAAGAAAGATATCATGAAAGAAACAGAATACTTAGTGGCTAAATCTTATTCAGTGCTTGGCCCTTTGATTTCCTTCATCACCTATAATTTTCATCCACTACTCCAGACCCCCCAAAAACCCTATCTTTTAAGTAAAAATAAGGCGCCTATCAAGCCCATATAGCTGCAAGCCAAGCACCTGAGGTCCCTTCTCAAGTGGTAATACCCTAATTCCCTTCTATATAAAACATTATGAAATCAACCTGACACTCAGGTCAGAAATTTAACAGGAAGATTTGGTGAACCAAATGGTATAAACTAAAAAAATTTACCCAGAGAAATTAAAATAAAGGTAGTACTGGAAACAACTATGTAACTCTTGACCTTTTAGGTTTTAGAGACAGGAGTTTGAATTCATTATAAGCAAGGGATTCCTTAACTCAATACTTGCCTTCCCACACAATCAAGTGTTTGTTAGAGTCCACACTTCCTCTTTGCAGTTCCACATATTGTTAATCCTGTGCAGTGAAAACTATTGGTGCAATGCTATAGAGTTGATGTGTGAACGGCAATACAATTGGGGCAGGAAACTGGAATTTCCTGAAGCCAAAAATTTTATTAAACTGGTCTCTTTATAAAATAACTGTAAAACACACATAAAGCCATTAAAGTTCTAGAGTAAACCCCCATGATGCCAGAAACTTATAGAATGTTAATAGTTAATACATTTTAGAAGAGCTTTTTTATACTTGCAGATAAATAATTTGTCCTTGCAAATCCAGAGTCTCCTAAACTATTTCTCTTTCTTTTAAAACTGTACAGTTTTAACATTATTTAAATTTTAAAAAAAGTTGGTCAAATTCTTCTGTTACCTTGACAGAAGTTAAATGATAAACATGATGGGTTTGCTTTTCTCTTTCAGAAATGTTTTGAATTACAAAATAAAGAAAAAAATGTAAGAAACATACAAACAAAGCAAAAATAAAAGAAGCTTTGGAGCCAAATAATGTGGTTTTTAATGCTGGCTTTTTCTCCTACTAGTTCTGCAAACTTGAACACATTTCTTAACTTTTTGGTGCTATAATTTAATCATCTACAAAATAGTACTAATTATTTCTACCTTCCAGGCAGTTGTAAGAATTGTTCATGTGTAATATAATTCCTGGCACACAGGAACACTGAACGAATGATAGCTGTATTGATGCTATTGAGCTGAAATGCCTTCTCGGATATGAGCAGAAGGCACACACACCATCATTTTTCTCTATCTTCCCTAGACTTTGGGGATCTCATATGGAGCATATATGGATCCTTATCAGAATTCCTTAGAAGAAATCTTTTCAACATTGCAGGATTATATGATTTCTGAGGCTTAACTTTGCCAGTGACTTCACCAATCCCTCAAAGAACTGCTCCCAAACAGCCATGGTATCTTACTGGATAAAGACCTTCTACATTAAAGGGTTTTATTTCTTTAAGATATTTTGCTCAGCAATGGATATTTTACCAAAAAAGTTAATATTTTTATCTTTTAGTCCTAGGATTTTAAAATTCTGGAATTTTTTTAAAGGTACTGTAAACATTTTAGCAGACACTTTTTAAAAAAGACATGTTTATAACCTCACCTGGTTGTGTTTTCATGCAAAAAACAGTGTTCCTTAACTAAGCATGGATTGTTCTCTTTATTTACTCTCTTGTAATCAAATACATGATGAAATTTTCATGTCCAGTTAAGTCACTTTCCATTTTATTCATTTCAATATTTATTGATTAATTTATTCAACAAATTCACTAATTTGTTCATTAACTTATTCAACAAATATTTAAGGAAATGCAACATTTCAGTCAATTTTCTGTGTCCAAGGATTGGGAATGATATTAAATTGAACAACATAAGATCAGTCCATCCTCTGGGAGGTTTCTTCTCTTCTTCTAGAATATTCTCAAGTATAACAGATAATGGTTTATCAAACTTCCATCTCGGAAGTGATTGCTAAGTAAAACCGAGACAAAAAGTTTATCTAATGATATTCCCAACCTCCCTTTTCATGGGATCTCATACAGATGATTTCCTTTCCTTTGCTTCAATCCCATTCACATGCTCTTGCCTTCTTGGACTCTCCCCTTGCTAACACACGCACCTAGGAGGACCCTGGCAGTATTAGCTTAAGTGAATGCAAGTCGGTATGTTAATCTCTCAGAGGTACTTGTGAAACAATATAATCTTGGCCACTCCTGTGTGAGCTTTTCTCTGGCTGATTTGCTTTCCCTAAGCCGTTGAGAAAATTGCATTTTCTGTACTTGGTCCATGTAAAATCATCCTGAACTTCCTGATCAACTCCAGTCTGTCAGTGATATGTCCGAGAGACCAGTGAGTAGAGATTGAGCAAGCAACAATCTATATAAACACATCTACGTTTAGATCTTTGCTGTAGAAAATTGATGTTTTTCTAATATTTTAGACAAATGTTTTATAGCAGCAGCCCCCAACCTTTTGGGCACCAGGAACCAATTTCACGGAAGACAATTTTTCCACATACCAGGGGTAGGGGGATGATTTCAGGATGATTCAAGCACATGACATTTATTGTGCACTTTATTTCTGTTATTACATTGTCACTTGAAGTTCGCTGATAGGATTTTGATATGAGCCTGCAAGCAACTGATTTATTATGGTCTCCGTGCAGTCAAACCTCTATGCTAATAATAACCTGTATGTGTAGCCGCTCCCAGTGCTAATATCACTGCCTCGGCTCCACCTCAGATCATCAGTCATTGGATTCTCATAAGGAGCGGGCAACCTAAATCCCTTGCGTGCACAGTTTACTGTAGGGTTCACGCTTCCACGAGAACCTAATGCCACCGCTGATCTGACAGGAGGTGGAATTCAGGCAGTCATGTATGCTATGGGGAGCAGCTATAAATACAGATGGAGCTTCGCTCACTCACCTGCTGCTCCCCTCCTGGTGTGCAGACTGGTTCCTTATAGGCCACAGATTGGTACCCGTCCATGACCCTGGGGTTTGTGGGCTGCAGTTTTACAGCGGAACTGGAGGAATCTGTTTTTCCTATCTGGGAAGCTTTTTAATATCCATCTGATCAGGTGCAGATAGCTTAATTTCAGTTGGTAAAATATATTTTTAATTAATTTTATTTGTATTCGAAAAGATATTTTTAGAATTCCATTGATTCATTGTGATACATCTACCATCGATTTCTTTTCTAATGCTAACTTGTTTTAGTTCTGTTATTTCTATCTCCCCTAATTGCTTTGTTCTGTCCCATTAGTGGGACAACCACACAGGTTTTCAACATTTTGAGCCCCTGAAAAGTGTATATAATTCAGTAGAGTCCAGCAGTATTTTAATCAGGTGGACATTTGCATTATTGATTATCCAGTTCCTTTTTTATAGTGATCTTTTTTAGAGCTTCAAAGAGAAAAGACTATATTCCATAAATTAATAAAGGAAATTATTTTCTACAATATTATTTATTTGTAAATTACATAATCATTAGCTCTTAGACTGAAAAGAATCTCAGGTATTATCTTGTCAATGCCCCTTAAACTTTCTCTATTTACTCTTCATGCACCTTTCACAGATAAGGAAAAGAAAGAGCAGAGAAATAAAATGACTTAGTGAGGGACAAGCAGACTCTACATTTGCTGAAATCCAGTGCAGTGCCTTTGCTTTGAAAGTAGGAAGAAACAAACACTGTAAACATGAAGGCTATGCTTTGTTCATTAATAGAGTGTGGCTGACCCTTGAAGCAATAGCTCTACACATTCATTTAACAACATAAGGTCATCAACTCCTCTTGGCTACTTTTCCTATTTGCAATTAGTAATGACCCTAATCATTCTGCTGAGCTCACTAACTTATGATCCAATGTATAAATGTATTAGAATAGTTTTGTAACTAAATTCTTCTGAATACAGGTAATATAGAACATGTGATCAGCCTTATACAAGATAATTTTAATCTTTTATGTAAAAAAAGATTTTGAATCATCTTGGCCTGAGATTAAAATATATATTTTAAATTCTAAAGGGTATTAATACTCACGATGTGATGAAATATTTTGATGTCCCAATTAGTTGTGTATGTTTCAACTGAAATTTTTAAACAGCTATTTTGCTTTACACCCTGAGAAATGATTCATGAAGTCTTCTTAAGGCCAATTTTAACTGCTAATAATTTAAGATGACTTTCTTGTTTTATTTTTTAGTGATGACACATTTTGAAACTAATAATAAATATGATATTAAAAACCACTCAGACCATATGGTTTACATTGCAACTGAAGACATCGATGATTTTACCAGAAGTAAAGTCTAGCTTACCAGATACTAGGGCCCTTTGTCCTCTGGAACACTGACTTTATGGGAGGAGAAATCATGGCAAGAGGGCTTTTTATTGTTTGTTACTGCTCTACAGTGCTATTAATAATCAGTAAGTCAAGCACAATTACAGTTGCCTGGTCAATAACCATGATTCTATCAATTGCATCTAAGTAATCAGAAATTTACGTTTACATAGAATAGTCACACACATTTATCTAAATGTACCTACACAGCACCAGATAAGCTAGGGCTAAACATAAACATATGTTTCTACCCACGTGTTTCTATGGAAAAAGAAAGTGGCTCAGATTAAGTATCTGGCGAGGGTGTCATACTTGGTAGAGGACGATGCTGGAACTGGAATGCAGATGTGCTGAGTTATGGTTTGGTTACACTTGTATAATCTGTGCAGTTCTAGGAAAGTTATTTACTATAGAAAAAATAAAAGCCATTTTAGAGAAGCGAACCAGAGTTTGAATTCTAGGTATGACACTTGCTTAAATTTGTACCATTTACTTAACCTTTTTGGGCTTCAGTGTTCTTGTATGTAAAATATATATAACAATACTCCATAAGATTACTGGGATATTAAAAGACATATGATGTTAACCATTTACTCGATGTTAATTATTACAATACTCTCTGTGCTTTGATTTTTCTCAGCTCTAAAATGGATATAATAATGGTACCTATCACATAGGAATTTTTAAGGATTAAGCAGCAAATAAATGTTAACAGCTTAGAACAGCCCTGACACATAGTCCAGTGCTCAAAGAATATTAGTTGTTGTTCCCAGATATCTTATTTCCCTGTCACTATTGTTTTTGTAATAACAGCCTTATATTGGGGATGGATCTTCATCTCTGTCCTTGGTTCTTTTGGCTATAGTAGGAATTTTTATTCATATTCACAACTTGGATTTTCTCCTCAAATCCTATAAGTGCAACCTTCCAACATTAAAGGAAGCCATGATGTAGTAAAGCTAATCAAAATAACAAACTTACCCAATTTATGGAAATTTATCCCGTAATATTATCTAGATTTTATTCTGATTTCTGTGGTTTTACTTGTATTCATGCGTGCATGTGTGTGTATATTTAGTTCTATGCAGTTTTAGCAGCTGTGCAGATTCCTGTATCCACCATAATACAGATAAACAACATTTCCATCACCCCCAAAATCTCTCTTTATAACCACATCCAGTAGAGAATTGGAAGAGGAACTGGCCATTTTCTAGCAAGTAATAACCAAGGCTACTCTGTGTCTGGAAGGAAAAGATGACCTTATCCCTCAAAGACCCTGAGAAATGGCCCAGACAAGAACGTGAGGGCCTTGTATTCTTGGCACACATAGTAAGATGTTTCTGACTGTGAGAGACCCATGAAGGGTTACCCCTCCCAACAATAATTTCCCCAGTCCCTGAGTGAATTAAGGACACATCTAGGTTGTGTACCCGTGTATATGTGCATCTGTATGCATGAAGCATCCTAAACTTTGTCACTGCTTCATTTGCAGCTGGAGGTACAGTGCCCTCCTGGTGCCACTGTTAACTTTGCTGCAGAACACTAGAAACTGCACAGGGCAGTTTACAGCACCCAAAATGAGAAGATAGAGAATGTGATGAGAGTGTATGGACCATGCACAACCTATGGCTGTGGTCTAGATTCTGTTTTTGAGGAAAATATATGTAAAAATATTGCTTTCAGTATTTTCTGTACAACTAACCAACCTCAAAATAATCTGGTTGTGGTCCACTTTTCTATGTAAGTGAAATGAGGTTTACAATATCACTTATGAAATGAATATATTAGTATGATGGAAGAGTTAATTAACCAGCTGACATAAAATAATTTTCAAATGATTGCTAGTGCATGGTATTTTTCTAGAACATGAGCTCTTTTTACATGATTTGGTAAAGATAAGAAGTATGAAATCACTGAAAACATTAAAATTCTGAGAGAAATAGCCTAACCTAAACTTTCTATATATTTGATTTTATTTAATTAACTGCATTTTTTAAAGATTTCCAGGGTGAAAATATAGGTTCTGAACAACCAGACTGTCTAATACTTTTTCACAGATATGGAGTACGTCTAGTACTACTGAAATTTCTTCTTACATTATAGAGGTCTCTTTATGTCCTCAGGAAATAAACAACAAGATAACACTATGTTAAACTCATGACAGGTCATATTATAGGATGTTTTTCAGCTAAAAAAGACTATTTTAATACTACCTCAGTTACTCCAAATGATTTCTTATTGCACTACAAAGATAACAAAGAAATTATTTAAAATAGTTCCTGAATTGCTTAAAATTCTTTTCTGAAGACTTTGCAATCTAGCAAGGCTAATCATATATATTCAATAAATTTTTCTTATATCTCATTTTATTTCACCCTATCATCAGATATTGCTTATGTTATTAGGAGACCAGTGCAGAAGATAGAAAATGTTAATTAGCTAAGCCATGGGGAGGAGAAAGTACATTATTCCCATTAACGAGTGACCAAGTGACATTAGGATATTTTCCTGATGGCAAATACCAGGGTCCCCCTTTTAGAAGCAGAAGACTTTTGGTGTCCTGGGATACCTTAAAAAGCACAGTGAATTTTGCCCACAAAAGCCTGAGTAATTATATGGAGTTTGCAAAGTACACAGTACCTTGCCTTCCTGCTTTTTCATGTGGCTCTCTAAACTAGAAGAGACTCCCTCCCAATCCCCAATCCCAAACCTTTGCTACATTGAGAGTTGCTGTATCTTAGAGTTGACATCCTTATGACATTTTCTAGATTCTGAGGAACCAAAATATGTGCGTACCGACATAAACATATAAGACTTATAAAGCTGATGATCTACTCTCAAAGCCTACATATAAGAATAGCTTAAAAAAAAACAAAAAGTAAATAGTGAATTCTAAGATCATATATGGTTATTGGTTAGCTTCATGGTTCCCCATTACATTTTCTCATAGTTCTTAGTTCTGCTGCTTCTCAACAAAGAAGTTAGTCGTGTAAAATCATCTAAGTTTGAGATGTATCATTGCTAGGTTTACCTCAAGATTAAATTCCAAGCCAGATGGATATGCACCTGGGCCCATATGGAGAAAAACCAACTTCATCACGAGATCAGTGGGATAAGGAGACCAATTATGTGGAAGAGGAATGATAATGGTGATGCTGTATCAATAAAAGCAGCCATCCCTTATAGTGTTTCCTGCACTCCCAGCATGACTCTGCTGCTATCTTCCATATATTAACTCATTTAATTCCTATGACTAGTCTATGAGATAGATCACTACGATAACTCCCATTTTAGAGATGAGAAAACTATGTGAGGTATTTTTCACAGGCTCAGCCAGCTAGCTATAAGTCCATAAAGCTATTATTTGAAGCTGGCTCTAGAGGCCATCCCCTAAATCATTATGCCATGTGACTCTTTCATCTCTGTGTGATATTTGGGTTCTTTGTGTGCTGACACAGAAATAAAGGGGAAAAGAAATATAGGAAAATGGTATGATAGTACTTCACGTGTTTTCCAGTTTGGGATTATGGCTGGGAAACCCATGAGGCACCAAGGAGGTCCTGTCTGAGGATGTGCTCTCTGCAGGGAAGTTTGCTCTTACTTCTGCTAGTTCCCTGGTGGTGTTACCAACTGAAGATTCCTTTGCTTTATTCTTTCAGTTTGGTGTTTCTCAAGTCATGTATGTAGTTTAAATATGAACCTTTAAATGATGAGGACAAGACTTGATTATAAATTCTCAGTGGACAATTTTTTCCCTGCCTCTAGCACAGGCCAAAGCAGTCAAGCTTTCTCTTACTCCTCATTTGCCAATGAGTGGATGTTTCTAGTCCACCCTTTATACTGGAGTGTGTCCCTTTAAGGGTTCCTGTTTTATTGTGGGTCTCTGTTATGATACCCTCCTTGCTCAGGCCCAAGGTCTCACCAAGGCCTGGCCATGACTGGTAAAGCAAATCCCCTTGCTAAGGAAGATTGGCAACTCTTTCTCTTGCAGATGCCAAGTAAAGGTCAGCCTTGTGTGTAACACTTAAACTGCTCAGATTGTTCCTTACTTTTTTTTTTTTCTTTTTTTTTGAGACAGAGTCTCACTGTGTTGCCCGGGCTAGAGTGCCCTGGCGTCATCCTAGCTCACAGCAACCTCAAACTCCTGGGCTCAAGCAATCCTTCTGCCTCAGCCTCCCAAGTAGCTGGGACTACAGGCATGTGCCACCATGCCCGGCTAATTTTTTCTATATATTTTTAGTTGTCCGATTAATTTCTTTTAGTAGAGACGGGGGTCTCGCTCTTGCTCAGGCTGGTCTCGAACTCCTGAGCTCAAACAATCCGCCCGCCTCGGCCTCCCAGAGAGCTAGGATTACAAGCGTGAGCCACCGCGCCTGGCCTGTTCCTTACTTTTTATCCCATAGAATTCTCTAATTTTCCTCTGAGCTCAGCTTTGCATGTAAATATGTTTTAATTACACTTAACTCAGCCTTTTAAGTTTTCACATGATCTACTTTGCAATATGGCCAGATATGAAAGTTTCATAATTATTAAAAGCATATACACCTAAGTGCACATATAAGAATAACATTTACTAGGTGTCGGGCAAGTGGGAAGGGGGAGGAGGGAATGGGTATATACATACATAATGAGTGCGATGCGCACCATCTGGGGGATGGACACGCTTGAAGCTCTGACTCGGGGCGGGGGAGTGCCAAGGGCAACATATGTAACCTAAACATCTGTACCGCCATAATATACTGAAATAATAAGAAAAAAAAGAGAAAAAAAAGCGTATACAGATTTTAGTGTAAAGAACATAGGAGAGAGAATGTTCTAATATCAACATAAAAATTAAATAATTTTCTTCTTTTGAATTATTATTATTGACAATAATTAAAAATGTATTCCTTTTTTCTATTTGAGAAGGCATATATGATGTTTATGTCATTGTACTGTAGAATTCCAGATCCTTTGAAAATGTTTGTTTCCATTACTGTTTTATTAGCTAATAAACCATTCAATTAATACAGTAGCAGCTGTTTTATAATCCAAGCACAAAAAAAAAATTTATCTTGGGAAAATTACTGAAATCATGATTTTCTTGAAAGTTTCAAAAGCAAGTTTTCTCAGTTAACTGTCATTGAATATTAACTTATTTGGTATAACTGTTTGTTAAAACCTACATCTAAGCAAAATAGATTCAGAAAATAATGTTATAAATGCTTGTTTATTCAAGGACAGGCAGATGAGGGATACCAGACAGAATCAATTAGAATGTGAAAATATTAATTATTTAGTTTTGCAAAACTATTGCTGCTGGAAGGCTTTTTCCCTCTCCCTGCCATAAAACTGAATAAAACAAGTATGCCAAAGGGGGCAGCACTAGCTCATAGTTTGCTTTACTAAAATATGCTCATTTTCTTAGCCAAGTTATGCTAGTACTACTCTATAAATTTTAATGAATAGAACCAAACGATTTTAGAATTAAAAGGAACATTATGGACTATCTGCGCTACATCATTTGTATTCTGATACACAAATGAGAAAACTGAGAGAAGCCCAGGTCACATGTCCAAGATTAGACTAGGCATTTAAAACAGAAACAGAACTACAATGACAGGTCCTTCTTTTTTATCCAGTATTCTTACAACCAAAAATTTAAAGGACTTAAAACATTTTAATGTACCATCTTTATAGCACCTCTTGTATTCTCCTGCATAACAATGAAATTTTAATTAATAAAAAAATTAATGCCATTTCAAATTTTTCTAATGTCTTGAATTATTTGTAAGCACATGCTGACAGAGAACATCCCAATAATCTTGACTAATCCCACAGCAATCTTCTAACTATGAAGGAAGAACTAAATTGCTGTGTTATAAAGCAAAAACGTTTAAAATGTCTTTGTCATGGATTACAGAAGTTTCTTTTATTTATTCATGCATTCATACATTGATACAGTAACATCTTTCACAGCCACTATTCACATCTAATTTCAATTTTTTATTAAATTATCTATTTTTAGATTTTTTTATAAAAGATATTCATTATTTGACAGATTCACTTGCATTCAAAAAATGTAATTGTTTGTCATGCAAGGGATATTAGATGAATGGAGACAAAATCAAACCATTATCTTGGTTAGGGGAAGAGAATATGTCTAATGGGCAGTTAAATACAACTCTGCCCAGAGGTTCCCAAGCCTGCCTATTGGTCTGACAGAAGACACAATTGGAGATGTGGGAATATTTTATTCAGGTGTCTGGCGGATTCACAGTCAGTTATGAAAATTATTCCAAAGACTGCTACTGTATTTTCTGTCTACTTAAGTTGTTTATTTTTATTTCCCCACCTGTTATAAAATTTCCATTTTCTCTGTGTTTTCTGGGTCCTTATAGAACTCTCTGTTCTATGTCTTTTTATACTTTTGTCTACACGTAATTTGTGCCACTGGTTTGAGATGTGGCCATAGGACCTGCCTGGACATGGGAATTAGGGAGAAATGATGATTTTTTTTTTTTTTTAACACTGATAGCTTTGTAACTTTCAAAGAGAAAATGTGCTCATGTGTTGGCCTTTTGAGAGGTCACTTTATAATGCCACTGTTCTTTGCCTGTGAATGAAATCATCTGAGAGATAGGCACAGGCGTGAAACAGACGTCATCTTTATCCTGGTAAAGTTCTTTAGAGCATGCGGCTTCATTCCCTGGCAAAAATAGGTTTGCAGAAAGGTGCAGAATCAGAATTATTCCCACTGTCTCAGGCAGACCTGGAAAACTACAATCCTTTATTATAGAAGCCTGCCACTATAAATCTTACTCCATGAAGGAGCTAGGAATGTGCTCCCTATCAACAGGCTGCTTCTCCAAGAAGAAACAGGACTGAACTACCCATACCTAGTTTCTTTTTTCAAACTCTCCAGGCCCATCATTTGTGCCTGAGACAAGTAAATGAGGGGACAGAGAAAGATCAGGAGCATTCTCTTATGCCACTATCTCTACATGGAAACATCAGGAATGAACAATACTTATAGTAGATGTTGTGCTTATTCCCTTAAGTCTCTTCTCCCCTTCTTTCATAATGTAGTCATAGATTTCATGATTCCACGTGAAATCTAGAATATAGAGAATATTCCTGACCCTTCCATGTAGCCAGATGCGGTGATAGGGTAAAGTTCTGGCCCATTAGAAGTGAATTGCATAAGTACTTTAAAAGATAATTGACACATACATTTCCTTGATTCTTTCCTAATTCCTGCTGGACACATGAGACAAACTGTTATTTTAAAAAAATATGTCCAAGAATGGATAAACTTAACTGACCAATTTATTTAAAGTAGAATAAGCTAATAGATTTTTTGAATTTTTCTTACTAGGCATATTCTTGTCAGAGTACGGTTAAGATAATTTGCAAATGGTTTCCTATAATTTGACATGTTGTTACACTTGACTACAAACAGGAAGGAGTATTCTTTGTATTGGTAGTTCCTGACCCTCAATTTCACTCCCTCCCTCAATTTTCTAATGAACCGATTCTTCTACCATTTTCCCAAAATATAAGAAAACCTCCCAAGCACTGAGAGTAACACTTAATAAAGTAATAGATGTGCAGTCATTGTCTTTTTCACTTTTGTAGAAGCCATCAATGAACAGACTCCACTATTTAAAATTAATTTATTTGAATTCAATAGGATTTTCAATATTCCATATATTCCCAATAAAACACAATCATCCCTAGAATAAAACATACTATGACAGTACAAACGGAAATTTCTGTAGAGTCCTAGTAAGTGATGTAAATAAGTAGGTTAATACTGCCAAGGTCTTTCAAAAATGGGAGACCACAGACGATATTTGGCACCAGCACATTGTCCCATTAGACTATGTGACTTACATGAACAGATTGCCGGTCAGAGTAGACGAGGTTATGCTATGCTGACAAACAACGCCAAATTCTTAGTGGGCTTTTAAGAACAAATGTTTGTTCCTTATTTATACCGTACGTCCAATATAGGTCATCGGGACACCTCTGCTCATCACAATTCCTCAGGGACCCATGCTGGAAAAGACTTCATCTTGACCCAATCTTTCATAAGTGCTAAGGCATGGGGAAGTGGAACACAAGGCATGGGGAAGGAACACAACAACTCACAGATTGGTTCTTAAAATTTCTGCCCAAACATGATACATCTCACTTGTGGTTATAGATCATTGGCCAAAGCAAATCATATGAATACATTTGACTTCAAATGATCAGCAAAAGGCAATCTTACCCTGTTCTTGGAAGGAGCGAAAATAGCTTATAAATAGCATCAATGACTATCTCATATATATTCTGTTTTTTGTTTTTGTTTTCACTAATGATACTTGCTGGCTTCAAGTTTATCATTTTATCTTTATCAGCTAACATTTTAGTAGGAATTAAGGTTAATTTGGCAGCTGAGTAAAAGGAGTGAAAGTCCCTAGATGTTGATGTGGGAATAATAAGGGAGATGGAAGACATACAAGGTAGTCGTTTGGTTGGACACTGGCAGATGTATCATAAACATAACTTTACTCACTTCAAACTTTTGCCTGACAGAAATGGTTAAAGTTTAAAAGACTGACAAAATCAAGTGTTGGCATGGAATAACTTGACATATACTTACTCTACATAAAACATATACTTTATATTTCAGGCATTTTACTCTTAGGTATATACTCAAAGGAAGTAAGTGCAGATGTTTGCCAAATTTCATGTACATTAATATTTGTAGTAGCTATATTCATAACCCCAAATGCAAACATCCCAAATGTCCGTCAATAGGAGGATGAATGAATAAAATGTATTATATTCACACAATTAAATACCACACGGTAATAGAACAAGAGAAACTACTGATTAGCAACACAACGTGTAGACATCTCAGAAATTATCTCTGTTGGTCTAATCTCTCCAGAAAAAATAGAATCAATAATATAGATTTAAGTAAAGACATACATGTATAGATTTAGTATAAAATTTGGCTCATGTGGTCATAAAGGCTGAGAAGTTCCATGACTGTGTTGGAAAACTGGAGACACAGGAGAGACAATGGTATAGTTCTAGTCTGAGTCTGAAGGGCTGAGAACCAGGTGAGCTAATAGTATAAACTCCAGTCCAAGCCTGAGTCTGAAGGGAGAAAAAGACTAATGTCCCATGTAGAAGACAGGAAAATAAAGAGACTGAAATCCCCTGACTTTGACTTTTTGTTCTATTCAGGCATCAACAGAGTGGCTGAGGCTGACTCACACGGGAGAGGAGGAGGACAACCTGCTTTATTCAGTCTAATAATTCAAATGTTAATCTCATCCCAAAACAGCCTCACACCCAGAATGTTTAACCAAATATCTCAGTACCCCATAGTCCAGTCAAGGTGACACATAAATCTTACCATCACATTATAGTAAAAGAAAGAAAACATAATGAAAAGAATATACACTGGATGATTTCATTTTATGCGGTTCAATATCAGGCAAAAACATGACTTCAACATAGAAGTCAGTACAGTGGTTACTTCTTTTGTGTGTACTGACTAGTGTGGCACAGAATAAAACATCCAGGAGTGCTAAAAATGTTCTATGTCCATCTAATAGATACATGAGCGTATGTGTAGTGCTGAAAAAAAAAAATGCCTTGCTTATTTAAATTTATGTACTACAGAATTTAATTTATACTTCAATTTTAAAACGTTTAAGTTTGTTGATCCAAATAGCGATGTCAGCAGTATGGCAGAGCAGGAGATCCCAGCCTTTGTCCTCCCACAAAACAATTAGATAGCTATCTGTGATGAAAATAGCTCTGGAAGAGCTCAGGATTCTATTTAAGAAGCTGCCATAGTGGAGAAATAGAACTGAAAATAACTGCATGAAAAGAATGGGAAAAATATTTTGCCTTCATTATCCTATCCCCCAGGCTAGTGCAGCTTGGCACAGAGAGGGATATCTCCTTGGTCACAAGTTCCCCTCATTGAGGAAAAGGAGATCAGGGTAAACAACCAGTTTCCCAAGCCTTTTGGAGCAATCTCTGAAGGACTTATTTCAGTTTCTACCCACCCAGATTGTGAGGGAGATCAGTATAGCTGATATATCTGGAGATGGCTAAACAAAAAAAGGGCAGGGACTATCAGCATTAACTACGTGGCGGTTTCTAGTTCCCAATGTTCTGCTCTTTAGAGGATTTCATTGGTCTTAAGGTCTAAGGACCTCAAAAACCCTCATGTCTACTGCAGATTTCTGCAGCTTTCACCACCGAAGGCCTAAACAGTTTTCTCTTTTGCCAATCCCAACTGCCTGAGCCTCAGCTCCACCTGAAACCACCAAAGCCAGCTTAGCCAATGCCAGCACAGGCACTCAGGACCCTGTGTAGCCACTGTGTGTAAGCATTCACAGCTAGGCCCTATCCCCATCACTGTCCTTAGCTCCCACTGCTGTGTGCACACCTGCAACTGGCCTCTCCAGCAGAGTACAAGCACACCATCCACCCTAACCACTATCTACTAATCATGCTCCCCACGTGACCAAGAGGTGCCACTGGGGTCTCCATTAGCTCTTGTGGCCGTTATGGGCACCCTGTAGCTGTCACAACTGAGGATCTCACAGCTGTAAGCATCACGGATACCAGCTGCCTGAATCCTGAACAATCACCCTGGCCCCAAACCCAGAGTCAGTGCACATCACCACACATTTTGTCCTGCATGTCACTAGACCCAGGACCATAGCACATTCCCAAACAGTACCTCCCCATTAGCACCTCCTCATCCCTCCACTGGTAAAGATTTTTCCTTATCATAGCCAGTCTGTAAAGTCTGGAGTAGGTACCACTTTTTTAAATATGCAGACACCAACACAAGGAAACAAAGAACACAAAAAAATCAAGGAAACATGAAATCATCAAAGGAATATAGTAAATTACTGGTGACTGGCCCCAACAAAATGGAGATCCACCAATTTCCTGATGAAGAAATCAAAATCATTAGTATAAAAATGCTCAGCAATTTATAAGAGAATACAGATAAAGAACTTCTTTTGAGAAATGCCTATTCAGATCTTTGGGCAACTTTTTAATTGTAATATTGTTTTTTGCTATTGAGTTGTTCGAGCTCCTTATATATTCTGGTTATTAATCTTGTCAGAGGGATAGTTTGCAAATTTTTCTTCCATTTGGTAGGTTGTCTCTTCATTTTTTTTATTGTTTCCTTGGCTGAGCAGAAGCTTTATAGCTTGATGCAATTCCAATTGTCTATTTTTGCTTTGGTTGCCTATGCTTTTGAGATCTTACACACATCTATTGTTAGCTTAATATAAGGGATTTCTATCAGATCTGCATAATTAAGCTTTTTAGAAGTTATTTAATTATATTGTCTTTTTAAGAAATACTTAAAAATTTGTAATTTCTAGTTCAATTTTGGATTAACAGAAATACAAATACATCCATTACAACTAACCCTTAAGTTAAGGATCTCTTAAAGTAGTGGTTGTCAAACTTAACTGTACATAAGAATCGCCTGGAAGGCTTGTTAAACTATAAATTGCTAGGCTCATTTTCAGAGCTCCTCATTCAATATGCTTAGGGTAGAACCTGAGAATTTGCATTTCTAAGCATTTCCAGTGTCATCTAGATGCTGTTGGTCTAGGAACCACACTTGAAAACCATGGTCTTAGTAAATGAAATTAATTGTTTGTTTTTGATTTGCATGTGTATGTGTATGAGATTACTTTTAATGAAATT
>NW_012147953.1:3144532-3148836 GCF_000956105.1 Propithecus coquereli
TAGAATCCCTACCATTCTGATTCCAGGTCTTGTGTGTTCACAGTTTCTCTAATTTCAATATAGTTTTCACTCCTGCTTTGAATTACCACAATTTTTTCTTTACCCAAAACCTGTTACAAAATAGGATATTCTGATACATATTTGATATAATCTCTCCATCTCTTTCATATATATGCTTGAGGATGATACTTCTCTATACATTCTCCTTATGTAAGGTGCAAAAAAGTGAACTAGTACAACTGATGACAGCATACAATGCTTTTGAACCAATTTATGGGCCATACTGTGATTCTTTATTCTCTCATAAATAACCTTATCATTAACTAAGGTAATTACATAATTTTACTGAACAATTTTTATTACACTGAAATCACATCAGTTTATCACAGCACTTTTCACAGCTTGAGTGTAGGCAGGACCTGACTTGCTTCTATTATAAAATAATAGGATATAAAAATGGGATGGGATGTTTTTTCCTTGATTATGTTACGTTATATGGTAGAGGTAATGGGGTGTCACCCCCATCTTAGCAGACTGAAGAGAGACATTTCTCCATCGCTGACTTGAAGAAGTAAGCTGCCAAGTTGCAAGGGAACCTGTGGGGAGGGCCAGATGGCGAGGAACTGCAGACAGCCTCGCTTCTAGGAACAGAGAGCAGCCCTCAGCTGGCAGCCAGCAATAAAAGACACTTCAGCCATATAGCTGCAAGGTAATGAATTATGTCAAGACGCTGAATGAATTTGGGAGCAGACTCTTCCACAGTCAAGCCTCCAGATGGGAGTGCAGCCTAGCCAACACTTTGATTGCAGCCTTGTGAGAACCTGAGCAGAGGACCCACCTAAGCTATGCCCAGAGTCCTGACTCACAAAATCGTGAGAAAATAAATGTATGTATGTTGTTTAATCTGCTAAGTTTGCAGTAATTTATTACAAAGCAACAGAAAAGCAATACAATCAGCAAAATCAAACTCCATTATTTGAGCTTGCTTTACCATTTTCTGAATAGCTCTCCCATAAACAGCTGCAATTTGACTTGTGAATTTTTTTACCACCTTTTTTCTCTCTCCATTGACTACATACCTTCCCTTATTCCTCATGGGCCTGCCTCATGAAAGCTTTCCACCCAGATCTTTGCTATCCTCCTAGGCATCACTTATTTTCTACCTCTTTTCTTCTTTGCCCTTTTTCTCCTTCACCTCCATTTCTCATTCCTTTTCATTATTTTTAATCCAGGCTCAGAATATTTTCTTTAAAAATGATGAAACTTTGATGGTTAAGGAAAATTTAGAAGAGATTTGAAGTTTTCTGTGTAACACATTTAACAGTATAAAAGGCTGGTTCTTTGTTTATAAAAATGTGCATTATTTTCAAAATGCTATTGGAATTAAATTTATGTTTTCTTTGAATCCAATTCTTTTCAAAGATAGGGCAAATTAGGACTTCAGTTTATACATTAATTTCATATCTACACAATTTTGTACTGTAGAATCATAAAAATATATCAGAAAAATTAAATGTAACTTCTGGTCTGTACAAAATGGCATAGACTTGTCTCTTCATGCTCTTCTCCATTATGTACTATTATAAACACTGGAAATAACTCAAGAGACAACAAAGGGATAACTCTGAACATTGGTAAACGATGGTGAACTAGTTTGGGACCCTAGCACTAGGGGAACAAGACAGCAACAGGATATCTTATAACCCTCTAGCCAACAGAAGAAGGTAATCCAGGACTGGCATTTCTCAACTCCCAGCCTAGACATGGAATGCCACCCAGGTAGGTGCTTTCTTCTCCCTGACTGATGAGGAGTCCACCTACCACACTAGTCAAACCTGGATGAACCAGCAAGGGACTGGACCAGGAACCCCACCGATATTAAAAAACCGGAGGAAGAACTCTTCTTTTCTGTAAGGCCTGAGGCTCAGCTCTCCCTCCCAAAGCCACCGTGCAGTTGGGGGACATCAGCCAGCAGGATTACACCACAAGTGCCGGCCTAGGAAGAACTCTCCCCTCCCACACTAGGCATGAGACTCCTCTGCATCAACCCAGAAACACCACTCAGCTGGCAGCACTGGCAAAGGACATCATACAGTGATGAGCGCCCAATATTGGAAGTGTTCTTTGTGCTGTGGGCTGGAGATATGAGGGAGCTCAGCCTAACAAAGCTCCTTTAGCTCCTTCAAACAATATCAGCAGGAACCAGTGGTAGCCCACATCATGAGCTAAAACAAGCAGGAGACAGAGATTTAGCACTGCATAGGATCTGAAAATTAGACTGTCATTGGGAAAAGAGCCCACAGAATTAGGCCAAATGTAAACAATGTGACTGCCTGAGAAAATTTTAAAGATTAAATAGGACCACAGACCTCTTAATAAAATAATCAGAAAGTCAAAGACACAATAAAAACTTACCCATTGTACAGGCAAATCACAACTTGAATGGGAATAGAAAATTAGTTGATACCCACACCAAGATGAATCAGATGTTGGAATGATCTGACAAAGATTTTAAAGCAACTGTCATAAAAATGATTCAACAAGCAATTAAAAATTCCCTTGAGACAGATGAAAAATAGCAAATCTTAGCACAGAAATAGAAATTATTAAAAAGAAACAAATGGAAATGATAAAGCTGAAAAATACAGTAACAGGAATTTTTAAACTAGGTAGATGGGCTGAGTAGTAGAATAGAGATGACAGAGGATAGAATCAGCAAATTTCATGTAATTGACCAATCTGAACATCAAAGAGAAAATATGCTGAAAAAAAAAAATTAACAGAGCCTCAAGGATCTGTAGGACAATAACAAAAGATCCAACATTTGGGTCATTAGAGAAGGGGGGAGAGCCTGAAAGTGTATTCCAAAAACAAAATTTCCAAATTTTGCAAAATATATAAGCCCACAAATTCAAGAAGCTGACATATGTCTACACAGAAAATCCCAAGAAATATACACAATTCATAAACAAACTTCTAGAACTAATAAATGAGTGTAGCAAGATCACATAACACATCACAACATAAAAATCAATAGCATGTTTAACAATGAGCACATACAAAACAAATTTAAAAATATAATACTTTTATCAAATATATAGTTTGCAAATATTTTCTCCCATTCTGTAGATTGTCTATTTACTCTGTTGATTATTTACTTTGCTGTGAAGCTTTTTAACTTAATAAAATATCATTTATTTATTTTTATTGTTACTGTAATTGCCTTTGAGGTCTTAGTCATAAACTCTTTGCCTAGGCCAATGTCTAAAAGAACTTTTCCTATTATACATTTTCTTCAGGAATTTTTATGGTTTCATGCCTTACATTTAAGTCTTTTATCCATCTTGCGTTTTGGTGTATGGTGAGAGATAGGAATCCTGTTTCGTTCTTCTGCATATGGCTATCCACCTTTCCCAGCACCATTTATCAAATAGAGCTTCCTTTCCCCAGTGTATGTTGTTGTCTGCTTTGTTGAAGATCAGTTGGTTATAGGTAGATAGTTCTGTATCTGGGTTCTCTATTGTATTCCACTGGGCTATGTCTCTATATTTATACCAGGATCGTGCTGTTTTAATTACTACAGCCTTGTAGTATAATTTGAAGTCTCATAATGTGATGCCTCCAGATTTGTTCATTTTGCTTAAGATTTGATAATATCCAGAATCTACAAAGAACTCAAACAAATCAGCAAGAAAAAAACTAACAACCCCATTGAAAAATGGGCATAATGCATGAACAGAAGTTTTCTGAAAGAAGACAGAGAAATGGCCAACAAAAATATGAAGAAATGCTCAACATCACTGATCATCAGGGAAATGAAAATTAAAGCTACAATGAGACATCACTTTACCCCTTTCAGAATGGCCTTTATTAAAAAGTCAAAAACCAATAGATGCTAGTGAGGATGCAGAGAAAGGAATGCTTATACATTGTTGGTGGGACTGCAAATTAGTACAACTTCTATGGAAATCTATATGGAGATTCCTCAGAAAAATAGATGTAGACCTACTATTTGATCCAGCAATCCCACTACTGGACATCTATCCAAACAATCAACCTAAGTTCCCATCGATTCATGAGTGGATAAAGAAAATGTGGTGTGTATATGTATATATAAATACATATATACGTGTACACATACACATTCACACCAGGGGGTACTAGTCAGCCATAAAAAGGAATGAAATAATGTCTTTTGCAGCAACTTGGATGGAACTCGAGACCATTATCCTAAATGAAGTATCTCAGGAATGGAAAAACAAACACTACATGTACTCTTGAATAATTGGGAGGTAAACTGATAG
>NW_012147953.1:3160081-3161396 GCF_000956105.1 Propithecus coquereli
CTATTAAAGTCACTGAAAGATAACCACATGTATCACCAGAATAGCTAAAATGAAATAGAATGATCACACTAAATTTGGGGGAGAATTTACTTGGGGGAGAACAATTGTAACTCTCATACATTATTGAAGGAAGTATAATATGGTACAACCACATTAGAAAAAGCATTGACAATTTTTAGAAAACTAAGCATAAGTTTATTTTTTGATCTAGTAATTCAACTTCTAAATATTTACCCAAGATAAATGCATAGGTTCATAAAATCACTTGTACATGAATGTTTGTAGCAGCTTTATTCATAATAGCAAGAGTCTGTATGCAAATAGCTCATTTTTCTATCAATAGGACAATGGATAATGAAACGGTAATATATCATACAATGGAACACTTCATAGCAGTATAAGTCCTCAAAACTGTTCCACAAACCATTTTATAAGGATTGTCATTCCCAGTGCAATAAGCAATGCAATTGGACTGGTTGCCATCTGTCTCACATGTAAAGCTTGAAGGATAATTTTGGAAAATTATCAGTATCTAAATACTGGGTGACTAGAGAAGTTTTTTCATTTGGATTAGGTTGATTGAGTTTGGATTCCATAGGTTTATAACCCACATATCTCCTGAATGACTGTCAGAGGACAATTCTTGCTTCCAACCAAAAAAGTCATCTTTGCAGATGTTGGGAACATTGGTAATGCAGCATTGCTGTCCTGGTTTTCATGCAAGAAAACAAATCCTAGCATCAATGTGGTCACAACTGCACACACTTCTTGGTCTACTATGTCCTATTTACATACATTAATGTAACCTGTGGATGTAATGGTCTGGAATTTCATTTTTCCACCACATGAGTAATTGTTGTAGATTATGAGTTCATGACTATGTGTGTGTCAGATCCATGAGATCATTCTAGACCAACTAAAATGTTTGAAATCATCAGACCTGATCTTTCTTAACTTCTTGCTAATCCACCAACAAATTTATTTGAAGTTACATTCGAACTTTCTTTTTTTACTTCTTGTCACAAAAAAAGAGGTGCCTGCCTTTCCTCTCATCAAAAAGACACCTAAACCACCAGTGCACTGGTTGCTGCCCATCTCCCAAACTACCTTGCTCAATTATCCCCTCTCTTCCCTTTATCTTCAATCTCCCTCTCTAGAGCAGACTGTTACTTTAAGTGTGGCTTTGAGTAAGCAAAATTAACATAATCTGGGAGCTTCTGCAAAAGACAAATTCATGGGCCCTACTCTAGACCTAGTGAATCAGAAACTCTGGAAATGGGCCCAGAAATCTGTGTTTTAACGAACTCTCAAGGTA
>NW_012147953.1:3170271-3171472 GCF_000956105.1 Propithecus coquereli
TAGTGATCAGCATCGATTCTCATTTGACCTTCCTATTCCAAAATAAATCATTTGTGATGTAGGCTTCAGAAAATAAATAGCTAACATATTACTTATTCTACACTAGATCCTCTCACAAGCACTCTATATTTATTGACACATTTAATTTCACAACAAACCTCTAGGACAGGTCAACTGATATGACCACCTTCTAACAGTGGAAGAAAGTGAGACAAGAGGAAGTTTGATGAGTTCCTCAAAGTCACCTGACTGTTACTGAGTTTCAAAGCTTGATCCTTCAAACCTGGTAGTCTGAGTCCAGATTTCATGTTCTTACTTTCTAGCCATACAGAAATTCACATGTTAGCTCAGGAGCCCTTTCCCAGAGCTAGGAGATCTGCCCAAACATAGCTACTCCCATGTCACACTACAGTTTATCCTGCGGCAAGGGAGGAAGAGAAGGATCTCCCCATCAGCAGAGCATACTCAGGACGGCAGTGCAGGGGTTGTGGCCCAAGTCACTGGTTAGGGCAGCATATAAGGCCAAAGGCAGCAGAAATGTAGGGACCTAATGGGATAAATCAATAGTCTTCAACATATCAGTCTCATTAAACACTTGAGAACACATATTTTTTCATGTTTCGCATTAGGCATTTAAAGTCACTCAGGAGGTCAACAATACCCTTTATGTGTAGGACTGCCCTATGCGTTGCAAGAGGTCTAGCATCTCTGTACCCTGCCCTATCAATGCCAGCAATGTCCCTATCAAAGTGACAAATGCTCCCTCATGCACCCCTCCCATTTCCTATATGAACTCTATGACTTGGTTTATTTTGTGTTGAGAATCACCATGTGAAGTCTTGAGGGGTGATCTAGAATCAGGAGCCACAGGCAATTCATCTGTATCTCACTGGGGTATATCATGTATAGTAATCTCCCTGGCTTTGCAGAAATTCCGAATTTTTGAGGGCATGGCCTAAATTTCTCCTAAACAAGATCTTTACTTTTTCTTTACCTTCAAGAGAGATTCTGAGCTCATCCATGTTGCCATAACTTCATGAAGAAACAAAAATTGGGAACAGGCATAGTGGCTCATGCCTATAATCCTAGCACTTTGGGAAGCTGAGGCAGGAGGATTTCTTAAGGCCAGGATTTCAAGACCAGCCTGTGTGAGATCCTGTCTCTACAAAAAATAGAAAATTAGCTGGGTGCGGTGGCACAT
>NW_012147953.1:3173187-3174992 GCF_000956105.1 Propithecus coquereli
AGAAAAATGGAACAAACAATATGTCCTTGGCCACAGTGCCTGTGCTACTTCCACTGAATTAGCACTCACTAAGTGACTATGCAAGAATTCCAGTAAAAGATACAATGAATTTGTCCTGTCAAGATATGTATTGAATCCAAAATGTGTCAGCTACTGTGGTAGGAACTGGGGTTATACATGTGCCAACATAGACACAGTCTTTGCTCCCATTGAGCTTAGAGTTTGTAGGGAAGACAAACACATGTAACAGCCTGTGTGAGGATGATGATAGGGAGAGGCACTGTTGAACCCACAGAAAGAATATTTAACCCAATAGGATTAAGGCAGGATAGCAAGGAGAAGGAGTTAGACAGACTTTTAAAGTAAGGTCTCAGCCAAGTCTTATGTTGGATTTACCCAGTAAGGGGCAAAAGTAGGGACTGGAAGTAGAAGAGAATTCCAGAAGGAGGAGATGACATGAGCAAACGATGAGATATGACAAATAACCAGCTATATGGGGTGTCCACTAACAATGGGGTTCTGAGGAACACAGTGTTAGGAAGTCATGGGAGAGAAGGCAACAGACAGGTAGAGGGGCCACATATGCATTCTTAGATGTCAGTCTTTATCCTTTGTGTGTCAGTGAGACACTGAACAGGGAACTGATGTGGGTAGAATTGAGTTTGGTTACATCATTATGACTGTGTATAAGAGGAAGACAGTTTGAATATCTTAGTAGCATTAAGGGAGAAAAATAGGAAAATTATTTGAAAAACATTTGGGAGGCAAAATCTATACACTTGTAACAATTGATTAGGGGTGGGTTAGTGAAGTATGGAGTAGTTCTAAGGAAGAATCCTGGTTTCTAGCTAAGTAGATTACAGTGCTGCCAATCAAGAACAAGAACCTACATGAATATGTCTGGGGTAAACTCAGTTTTTTAAAAAAAACTGTTGAATTTGGGATCCCTGTTGAATTTGGGATGTCATGTGATACCCAGATGGAAACATTCAGTAGGCAGCTGGATTTGTGAGTCTTTAGGTGATGGCAGAGATATATGTGGGAACTAGACATTTGGAAATTTTGAATATGTGTATAATCACTGAAAACATTTACGAAGAAGAGATTATACAGTAGGGGTTTGCCAAGTAATGCGTGATGGGAAACACGGACATTTAAGGCTTTTGTGGAAAAGATAAGTCATGAAAAAGGAAAATTATTTCAAAAGTATGAGAACCAGAAGGGTACAATGTCAGGGAGCAGAAAGCCAGGGACAGTGAAAAAAAGAATAAGGACTGAATTGTTTCCACTGAATTTGGAAATGCAGAGGTCATTGGTGAAGTATGTCAGAATCATTTCCATACTGAAATAAGAAAGAAAGCCAGACTGTAAGTAGTTGAGAAATGAATGGGAGATAAAATAGAATAAACGCTTTTTGGTTGAAAAGAGGAAAAAAAGACTAAATGGTGGATATGAGGAGAATTGGAGATTCTTTTGGATGAGAGAGAAAAGTCTAAATTTTGGCTAAGTGGCAGAAAACAGAAAAAAAAAAGAGAAAGAAGTTGAAAATATAAGAGGTGGACATTACAAAGTGATAGATACGGGAAGGACACAGAGACTCCAGAACAGAGAAAAGGGAGATAAGAGGAAGCAGGTACTATCTGGTGCACATTCTCAAACCACAGAGGCAACATCTATCTGCCCAGCGCCCAGAGGTTGGCCAAGTGTGTTGATACAGGTTAGATCAATGAAACAGAGTCAACTTGACCAGATTGCCACGCCTAACTTTCATGTATCCCCAGACTTGACTTGTATGCTTTGTATTT
>NW_012147953.1:3176947-3178878 GCF_000956105.1 Propithecus coquereli
ATGATATTATTTCAATCTTAGTTGGACAAGAGAGTAATTATCCTTTTTTGTGGGAAAAGATGGGATGGGTACCTGACTTTTCTTAGTTAGGGCCGCTATAACAGCATACCATAGACTTGGTGGCTTAAACAACAAATATTTGTTTCTCACAGTCCTGGAGGCTGAAGTCTGAGATCGGGATGCCAACATACTCAGGTTATTGGTGAAGGCCCTTTTCCTGGTTTACAGATGGCCATCTTCTTGAATCCTCACATGACAGAGAACAGAGAGACAGAAAAAGCTTTCTTTTCTCCTCTTATAAGAGCACTAATCCCATTTGTGAGGTTTCCACCCTTATGACTTAATTATGTCCCAAAGGTCCTACTTCCTAATACTATCACATAGAATTTCAACATATGAATTTGGGAGGGAGACATACATATTCAATAAATAACACTGAATTTTTAAGTAAAAATGCTTCAAATCAAATTGATACTTCTTAAGTGAAATTTGGAAGAGGGAGGAGTAGATGATTCTCTTAGATTGTCAGAGCTGATCCAAATTATGATAGTTAGACCTATTCATCGAGGTATAGCAGACTTAGTCCAGGTGTGCCAGACTTTCTCAAGGTCTCAGTGCACTGTATTTATCTTCAAAGGGATGCAGTTCTTACCAGTGGACATTGTTTATCATAGCAAAGCCCAGTTGTTTTGAGAAGTAGGGACTATTAAAACTCTTAATGCTAATCTCCTGTAATATGATGGCTACTACCATGGCTCACCATATGCCATACTCAAGACACAGTGAGCACTTTTCCACTGTTCTCAGAAGGATGCAACTGTGACAGAGACACTGCCGAAACCACACCTCCTTTGACAAACCCTGTTAGCAAAAGGATGAATGCAAATATGTGAAGGACAAAGTGCTCATGGTAGCAAAGAAAATCATATTATTACTTTTTTCTAACTAGACTAGTAGTAACTTGAAAATACAAACTTGAATGCATTTGTAATGATGGGTGAAAAATAAGAAAGGACTAGTTTCAACAACATAAGGTGGGAGGGGTTAAACTCATGGTCATAGAGGCATCAATAATAAAGGTGATGAAATACTTGCTTGGAAGTCAGCAGATTTACACTTTGACTTAGAAAAGCTCAGAGCTCAGTCCATGCTGTGCCAGATAGTAAGAAAAGGAAATCATTTCCCTTCACCATCACCTAACACTCCCACGTTTCCTCTCCTCCATGCCTCTCCAACCCTCCCTCAGGGTATTCAACAGGGAAACTCAGGTGCAGGAACATGATGGCTGCCACCGTGTGGTGGGTACATATGCAGAGCAGAAGAAATAAATGTATTCATTAAAAACAATAAAGACAACTTAGCTTAAAGGAAGCAATTATTCAATTAACAAAAATTCAGTTTACCTGTCAAATGGAAAATGTAGTTAGAGAAGTTTTGTTGAGGTGTCCTATTTCATATGTCAACATAAAATGATGACTTAGAGAGACCTGAGTTAATTTTTCTATAATTGAATACTATTATATTACCTGCTCTGAGCCTCTCTTTCTGGAAATTTGTCATTTACCATACCCTATAGCTATATTTACATGTTACCACAAAACCATCCATGCTTTTGCAGGGTGACCACCTCCTCTACCCAGTCAATTGATCTGGGGATCATTTTCTGCCATGTGAACTTAAAAGCAGAGAAGGACAGCTTTCAATTAACAACAACAAGGGAAAAAAAAAACAATGAAAATGTAATATAGAAATGCAAGAGATGGAGAAAGATAATTTATTTGATTTCTGTAAAATACTAGAGCTAGACCCGGTCCTTAGTTTCTGAGCTCCATATCTCAACAATTAAATCATAATCTGTTTGCGTAGAACTCAGGCACCAGTATTTTCTACAATCTTGCCACGTTAGTTTAAAACACAGACAACTTTGAGGA
>NW_012147953.1:3181043-3182468 GCF_000956105.1 Propithecus coquereli
AACCCAAGCAGATGGCTCAGAGTCCATACGTTTAAAATATCTGTTGCATGAAATAACAGAATAGTATTTTTATGTATGCCTCAACTCCCTTGTTCCATTGGAGCTCTAAAGGCAGAATTTATTAGCCTTCCAAATTACGAAAACTGGCCGATATTTTTCTCTGTTGAACTCAGCTTCAAAAGATTTCAATTTTCTTAGGTTTCTAGTTCTAGAGTCTTCCTTTTTGCAAAACACCCTGCAGACTCAGTTGAAATTACTGGCATCTTGTATAACTCTATCATGGCCCTTGTATATGTAATAATAATGTTTCAGAATATATCTAGTTGAAATATGCATTGAATATAAACCATTGTGTATCCAGACACAATTTAAAATTTGCCATAATTACAAAAGTAATCTGCAGAGCATAATATCATTTGGGGAATTTCTATGCCAACAATCAACTCTATGGGTAAACTGAACAGAACTAAGAACAAGCTGGCTAGGGAGTTACATGGATAAACTTCCAAGAAGGGTGGAAATACAAATGGAATGAATTCATGAAATGCACATATTCTCATGCTACTCTCCCTCTTGCCCTGACATCAACATTTTTGTTTTGTTTTGTATTGTTTTGTTCTTTCTTTCTTCCTCCCTCAGGATCATTCTGCTTGTTGTTCTTTCTTTCTGGAATACTAGTAAAGACTACATGTTTGCACAGCTGATTCTTTCTAATCATTTGGCATGAATGCCTCTTTCTCCAGTGACCAGGATGTCTTTCCTGAATACCATTTATAATATAGTCCTTCCACTCCATCCTCCATGTCACCTTGTCTTATTGCTACAAACTACTTTTCATGCTCTAAAATTACTTTGTAATCCATTCACTTGTTTATTGGCTTTGAGTTGACAAGAGTGTAAATTCTATGAAAGCAGAAACCCTGTCTGTCATATCGTCCTCTGATTTTCTAGCACCTAACGCAGAACATGGCTCAAAGTACTCAGTAAATCAGAATGGGGAAGTCATAGAAGGATCCCCCCAAAGGGGGTGGTATTTGAAGTGACTCTGGGAGAATTACTAGAATGTAGTAGATAGAGAACTGGGGATAAGGCAGTGGTAAAAAATATTTGTGAGTTGATAAACCTCACAGTGTCATCAACCAACAGCAATGCAATGGTAAATTGATATATGTTGTGTCTAGCATATTACTAGAATATGAAAACACAGAACTATTAATAGTAGGCAGCAGGGTAAAAAAAATTAAGCAGATGGAAGAAAATTCGGGCTATATGTTCTAGGATAAACAACAGTTTTCTTGAAAATCGTAGACTTTAAAATGAAAAATATTTTCTTGAAAAATGGAAGACTTTATCCTGGAAATAATATCTTCAGCTATGTATTTTAGGAGAAATTCCTGAGCAGTTGTGTAGAAATAGATTATTTTC
>NW_012147953.1:3182518-3182913 GCF_000956105.1 Propithecus coquereli
CTGTAGTGTTCAGGGAATAATAACAAGAAAAAAGTCTGTATATGTTCAGCACAAAAGCAATCTTTTAAAAAAATATCTTTCTCCTGCAGTTTGTTAGATCCACAGATGTGGAACCCATGGACCTGGAAGGCTGACTGTATTGTAGGGGTTTAGTAGGAGTTTCAGTTTCATGTTTTGCAGCATTAAGTATAAGAAATTGTAATGTTTCCCCATCTCCTTCCACCAGAGATAATGCCAATAGTTGCTTCCTAAATGTGATAAGCTTTCCCACATGTTCATGAAAGTGATATCTACAGCATCTCCATCTGTATCATAAGTAGAAAAAAGGTGAGTCTTCTATGCTGGAAAGTAGACACAAGGGATTTATAAAATTTTTATCGTTTTTTCCATCAAAA
>NW_012147953.1:3192788-3196342 GCF_000956105.1 Propithecus coquereli
AATACCTTCCCATAGATAACAATAATAAACTCTACAAAAATATTACTAAAAAACTATTTGAAGGCACTGGAGAACAACTAAAAGTAGACAGAAACGGTAAGGGATTTGACTAGAAGGGAGTTAAAATAACTGAGTGAGACCCAAATTTATACAAAATTTCTCTATGGGTATTCCCAGTCCTCAGGTACAAGGCAGCTAGAACTCAAGGAGAATGTGTGGTAATTTTTGACTTGTGATGTCAGTGAAGAGATTTTAGGCTGCCAGAATGGCTATAAATTGAGAATAATCCCAGAAAGTAGGGAGACACAAAAGGAAGAGTATTAATACCTGCCTATAAAATTTTTGACCAACTGCGTTATGTGTTTGGGAGATTCCAGTGATGCCAGCAGAAAGCAGCAGCTGTAAGGACAGGACAGAGATTTCAGTTGCTAGAGTTTGGAATTTGAGTAACACCAAGAATAGAGGAGGTTGGTAAAATCTTCAGGCATTGAATAGGCCTGCCTTAACAGAATGAAACCAAAGGATCCAGAGGTTAAAGGTGATCAGCCTTCAAGTGCCAGTCAGAGAATCATTCATACTCTTTAGAGGAAGAAGACAAATCAGAATCTTTATAATGTATTATGCACAATGTCCTGCACACAATAAAAAGGTATATCCTAAGAAGCAGGAAAGTATGACTTACTTTGGAAAAAAAAAAAAAAAAGCAGCCCATAGGAATAGATCCCAAGGTAAAACACATATTGGTATAAAGTAGTAACACAGTTATAATGATAGATGAGTGAATTTGTCTCTAGCTGTTCTGCACTACAAGAAATACTAAAGGAATGTCTAATGTCTAGCCTGAAGGGAAATGACAATAGATAAAACTTAGATCTGCAGGGAAAAAAAAATGAAGAGCACAGGAAATTGCCTATATGTAGGTAAATATAAAAGCTGTCTTTTTTCTTCTTTTAGTCTCTGTAAAAGACAACTGACTACTTAAGCAAAATTTACGTTTGGGTGTGTAGTTTATAATTTTTGTGTATGCATAGGATTGAAGAACGTAGCGTTGCAAATTTCTTAACTTTATATGAAGTGGTATAATATTAACTCTAAGTCGAATGTAGTAACACAAGAATGACCAGAAAAAAGGAAATAATACAGAGATACAGCAACAAAGGAGCAACAAAGAAACTAAAATGGAATTAGTACAAAAAGTAATGAATTTGTCGTTCCTGGAAGTGTTCAGGTTGTAGGTCATCAGATTCGGAATTTCAGAAGGACGTGGGTTTAAATCCTTCTCCTTCCCCTCAAAACTTGTGATTTAGGGTATGTGACATACTCTCAATGTTTTGTTTTGTTTTTTCTAATCCCCCCAAGCAATGTGTTTCACAAGACAT
Organism: Propithecus coquereli; assembly: GCF_000956105.1. Classification (NCBI taxonomy): domain Eukaryota; kingdom Metazoa; phylum Chordata; class Mammalia; order Primates; family Indriidae; genus Propithecus; species Propithecus coquereli. The sequence continues at coordinate 3,194,168 of NW_012147953.1, forward strand.
GTTTTGCTCTTGAGGTTTTTGGCATCTTTCATGTGGCCGTTGTGGATGTTTACATTCATAAGTTCCATTTCTTGGCCCCTTTCATGAATTTAAAACAATGGTAATAAGTACTATTGTATTTTGCTGGAGTTTGGCAACAATTTCTTTGTTTTATGCTTTCAATAAAACACTACTTCTAAATTTGAGAAATGTTCCGTGCAATTATTACTGAGAAAAACAGTATGATTTTTGTTAGTATTTCTCTAGGAATACTAACAAATAATATGTACATAAAGGAAAATGGAACATTCTAGAACTCCACTCCCACATGCCTTCCCCTGTCCAACAGTCTCCCCCAGTGGAGTACTGCCAAGGACTCCTCAGAATTTAATCGAATTTACTTCTGTCCAGTTCTGATTCTCTGTAAAGTCAGAGGACATGGAGGTTCTCCCACTTCCTGTCAGTGTATTGTGCTTCTCCCCATGGGCCACGTTACTGAACCCCTTTCGTCTGAAAGAAGTATTTGTACCTCTTCAATACTTTAATCACTGTTAATAACAACGGTAATTAACAAACGTCATTTTTCTCCCAATGTCAGAAATCATGGGCACCCCTGCTCCCCTTCCCTCTTTCCTGGTGTCGCTCCTCCCCTCCCTCCAACATGAAATTGGCCTCTTTCAGTCCCGTCGAAAAGCAAACAGAATTCCTTGGCCCCACGCCTGAGTGTTTCCAGGCAGCACTGCACTGCCAAGGGCAGTTCTCCAAACCAATGGTCTGGAGTGGGAGCAAAGACAAACTAAAAAGACTCTTGAGAAAGAGTTTTTTTCCCTTTCCTTTTTCTGTTTAAGCACAGTAATCCTCTATTAGCAAACTCCTCTTCCCAGGCCCTGGAACCTGCCACTCTCTGACGAGAGGCGACCGTGGCCCGGCTCTTATCCTTTCACCTCCCATTAGAGCGGCGACAACTTGTTTTCTTCCTCATTTCCCCCTCCCCGCTCAGCTTTCCGGTTTCAGCCAATTTCGGGGCGCTCCACCCCTCCAGGGAGCGCTCCCGCCCCCGCCGCGGGCCGGCTGCTGCCCCGCTCGGGCGGGCGGGGTCCGGGGCTGGGGCGGCCGCTCGTGCGGAGGGGCGTCTACACTGGCCGGGACCCGCCCCCGGGTCCTGCGCCTCCCTTTGCCTCGGCACGCTTGCTCTGTTTTTAATTTGAAAAATCCTCCTCTTCCGTCTCCCTCCTCCGCCTCCTCTTCTCTCCCTTTCCCCTGCGGATAAAATTAGACCCTGCGTCTGGCGTCGCCGGTGCCCGGCGGTCTGCGGGCGGGCGGTGAGTGGGGCCGGCCGGGGGGCCAGGCCGTGGGCCGGGGCGTGGTGACGAGAGGCCGAGCCTGCGTCGCTCGGACGCGGGGGTGGAGGGCCGCGGCGCGGGCTGGCAGCTCCCACCGCATCCTCAGGTGGTTGCAGGAGTTTCGGGCGCCGTGCGCGCCTGCGGTGGAGACGCGGCAGGGCTGGTAGCGAGCTGTTTCCAGCCCCGGGGGCGTGGTCGTCGGGCTGCCCAGGACGTTGGGGTTCCCTGAATCTTAACCTGGCGGCAGTGGCCCGGAACGAAGGCTCCCCGCTGGGAGACTCACTTCTGCCCGAGGCGACGCGAGCGCTCGGAGAGGCGGCTGCGCTTCCCTGCGGCCGCCCCGGCCGCCGCGGGTGCCCGTGACTGGCCCTGCCCGGGTGGGCTCCTCTTGGTTCTCCACCTGGCGGGACCTCGGTGCAGCTCTCACGGCCGCAGGCCACTGGCAGGTAAAAAGGGTTTGCGAGAACTTCTCTGCATGCGTTTTGGCCAGAGAGGGGTTATAGCAGAGAACCCATCTCTCACATTGTCAATTTGGACAAACTGGGGCGATTTGGGGATGCGTTGGCTTTATTTTATTTTATTTTATTTTATTTCCTGAAAATAAAACGTTCATATTTCAAGACTTAGATTTTTTTCATTTATTTTGTGGCCTTGTTTGTCTTCTCAGGCTCTACAATTTTGTTTTTAACTTTATATTGCACTTAAAATGAAGCCACCAGAATAAATGCCCATCAAGATATTATACACTAAGGTTGATATCACAGCTGCTACCTACAAGGGGTGTAGATCAATCATTTAAATTGCATTCTACTGTAATAGGAATAGATAGATAACCTCCGTTTGTCCGTCTGCT
>NW_012147953.1:3197747-3199643 GCF_000956105.1 Propithecus coquereli
GAGGGATATATTAAAATCACCTGAGAAATGACTTCCACTTTGCTCATCCATAAGAAGCAACTCCCATCTGTTTCAGCTTTATCATGAGATTGCAGCAATTCAGACAAATCTTCAGGCACCACTTCTAGATCTAGTTCTCTGGCTGTTTCTGTCACATCTGCAGTTACTTCAACCACTGTAGTCTTGAAGCCTTCCAAATCAACTTCTTCCAAACTCCTGTTAATGTTGATATTTTGACTTCCTGCTATAAATCATGAATGTTCTTAATGGCATCTACAATGGTGAATCCTTTCTAGAAGGTTTTCAATTTACTGTGTCCAGATTTATCAGAAGAATCACTCACTTTCTATGGCAACTATAGCCTTTCAAAATGTATTTCATTTAAGAAGAAGACTTGAAAGTCAAAACTACCGTCTTGACCCATGGGCTGCAGAACAAATCTTGGATTAGCAGGCATGAAAAAAATATTAATCTTCTTGTACATCTCCATCAGAGCTCTTGGGTGGCCAGGTACATTGTCAGTGAGCATTAATATTTTGCAAGGGATCTTTTCCTGAGCAGTAGATCTCAACAGTGGGTTTAAGATATTCAGTTAAACCATGCTGTAAACCTATGTGCTCTCATCCAGCCTTTCTTGTTCCATTTATAGAGAGTCGCACAAGCAGAGTAGATGTAGCATAATTCTGAAGGGTCCTAGGATTTCCGTATTGGTAAATAAGCATTGGCTTCAACGTACATTACCAGCTACATTAGCCACCAACAAGAAAGCCTGTCCTTCGAAGCAAGGTATTGACTTTTCCTCTCTAGCTATGAAAGTCCTAGACAGTATCTTCTTTCAATATAAGGCTATTTTGTCTTCACTAAAAATCTGTGTAGTGTAGCCGCTTTCATCAATGATCTTAGATCTTCTGGATAGCTTGCTGCAGCTTTCATTCTCCACCTACAATACTGTGTTTTGATTAAAATGTTACTGTTCGCTGTATTTTCTTTCAGTGAGGAGAATCATCAAAAGCAGTTGAGGGATCAGGAAATGGGTCTCTAGGGACGAGGAGACTTTGTGCTGGATAGCTTTTCACAATGTTTCCTTCACAGTCGTCTGCATCATTAACAACACATTTTGTCTTTTAAGAGTCTCTGATTTTATAAGCTAACATGATTTCTTGTTCTATTATGAATGCTTGCTGCTCTAGTCCTTCAATAGGCTGATCACACATTTTCATCATGTCATCTGTATAGACACTTTTTGTGTGATGTTAACAATGTTATCTTCATCATTCATTTGTGGCAGCACATTGGTGCTGAAAAAGTTCTAGATTTTGAAGCATATCATATTCCCATTTCAGATCCTCAATCTGTATAAGCATTTTATATGCCAGGACTCAGCATGGATATTTTAATCTTGCCTTATAGACCACCTTCTCTGTTTTCTTTGCTTGTTTTCAAGATTAAATGACAGACCAATCAGGCTTTTTTTTTTTCCCTAAGAAAGTTTTGGGGCATAGCCAATATCATGACAACAAGAAAGAAGTGGACAGAGGTGGCAGCGCAGGGGTTTGTCAAGAAGGGTTTCAGTAGACTGAGAGGTTCCCCCAAGAGAAGCAGGATTGAATAAAGAAAACAGAAAGGACTAATTCTTACAAATGTTTTTCCTGAAAATGGTTCAATTGTCAATTAGACAGGAACTTTTTGGAGTTGATTTGAAATACCCACCACGGAAATATTATTTTTCCTCTCTGAGAGGTGGGTTGATTATTGTTCTGGGAGTAAAGCCTTTGGGAGCTTCCTCTAGTGGGGAAACAGTTCAGGCCAAGGGGGGTGGGTCCATTAGTTGGGTGGCGTAAAAGTGGACAATTTCTTTTCCAGTTGCCTGGCTGTTTACAATAAAGGCAGACATTT
>NW_012147953.1:3200923-3201989 GCF_000956105.1 Propithecus coquereli
TGCATTTCTTTACTGACCAGAAATATTGAGAATAGGTTTATGTGCTTCTTGGCCATTCATATATTCATATCGTATCCTTTGTAGAAATGTGAAAATCCTTTGGCCATTTTTCAATTGGATTGTCTTTATTATTGACTTGTAAATGTTCTTTACATATTATGGATGAAAGTCCCTCAGATATATTGTTTGAAAATAATTTATCCCATTCTGTGGGTTGTCTTCTCATTTTTTTGATGGTGGGTGACCTTTGAAACACAAATCTTTTTAATTTTGATGAAGTCCAATTTATCTAATTTTTTTTGTCACTTCTGCTGTTGCTGTCACATCAGTGAGACCATTGCCTAACCCAAGGTCATGAAGATTTACTTCTATGTTTTCTTCTAAAATTTCTTAGTTTTATCTTTTACATTTAAGTTGATGATCCATTTCGAGTCAATTATTTGTAAGTAGTGTTGCAGGAGTCCAAATTTGTTCTTTTGTATGTGAATATACAGTTGTCCCAGCACTATTTGTTGAAAAGACTGTTCCTTCACCATTGAATGATCTTGGTACCCTTGTCAAAAATCAATTATCTGTAAATGTTAGTATTTATTTCTGAATACTAAATTCTATAAATTCCATTGATCTATATGTCTCTTCAAAACAGTACAATATTGTTTTGATTACTGTAGCATTGTAGTAAGTTTCGAAATTAGGAAGTGTGATTTTTCCATCTTTTATTTTTGCTTCCAAGATTGTTTTGTATATTATGGGTCACTGTCATCTTTACATAAATTTTATGTTCGGTTTTTCAGTTTCTAGAAAAAGGGAACTTGTATTTTGATAGGGATTATGTTCAATCTATAGATAAATTTGGGGTGTATTGCTGTTTTAACCATTTTAAGATGAGCTTGGCTTCCCTTTTTCTTAAATCTTCCTTAATTCTTTCAACATTATTTTATGGTTTTCAGTGTACAAGTAGTATGCTTCTTTTTGAGCAAAGATACAAGAAAACACATACATTCACATACACATATTATAAGAAAAAACAGTAATTTTTAGAATGAAATTATATTGAATAGTTTAA
>NW_012147953.1:3203179-3206179 GCF_000956105.1 Propithecus coquereli
CTAATTCTGACACTAACTACCCAGAGTTTGCACAGGCTTAAGGGCACGATTCCCAACAAAACTTCCCTCACTTCAGACATCAGCCACCAGTTCAGGGGTCTGTAGGCCTCCCACACTTCTGACCAACTAACTACAAATTCAGGTGTTCCCATCACCCCCTCAGGTTTGATAATTTGCTGGAATGATTCACAGAACTCAGGAAAGTACTCTACTTATGATATAAGTTTCATTATAAAGGATAAAAATCAAGACTAGCCAATTGAAGAGACATAAGGTGAGTCCTGAGCACGAGGCTTCCAAGCGCCTCCCTGTGGAGGCAGGATGCATCACACTCCCAGCGCACTGATGGCATTTACCAACCAGGAAGCTCACTGGAGCCGGTTTTTATTTAGGTTTCCTTACGTGGCTATATGGTTGAAGTCACTCTCCAGTCCCCCACCTCCCTGGAAGTCAGGCAAATATTAGGTGACTCAAAGCTTCCACCCTCTAATCACATTGTTGGTCTTTCTGACATGACCAGCCCCTATCCTAAGTCATCTCCTTAGCAAAAACTCAGGTGTGGTCCAAGGGCCCACCAAGTATAATAAAAACATTTCTGTCACTCGCAAATTCTAAGGGTTTAGAAGATACCTCTCCAGAAGGCAGGACAAAGACCAGACAAATTCTTTGTCATACCACTCTAAGTTGCATATAACAACTAAAATCGAATAGCCATCACTTTTTCTGGAGAAAGAACAAAATAATACATCAGACACTTAGCAAAAGGCTAGCGGGTATCTCCTTTTCATGAAAGGAGTATATACTTAGAACTACTAGTACATTAATTTATATTTACCCAGCCTGGATGCTTGTTGTGAAATATGAGGTTTATAAAATTTTAACATTTGAAAAATACTAACACTTCTATTTATTAAGAGCTTTATAAAGGCTTTCAAATAAATACAATGTGGTATTACTTCTAATCATCCATATTATCTCACTTGCATCTTATACTATGAAGTATTATACTAATATAGACTTAAATATTCAATTTTTCATAGCACAGGATTATAAAAAAGACCTCAACAGTTACATGTTGAAGATATAATGCCCATTATATTCTTTTAATTTTTGGAATATGTCATTAATATAATTTTAATTGTCTGCTCTTTTTAAAGCTCATTACTACATTAATCCATTCATCTGAATAATATAATTAATATCATTATCCTGAACTAAAAGCAAATCTGCAGCCACTTAAGCTATACTCTAAATCATTTGGCTTTCATTTAGCTACAAATGGTAAAAAGCCCTTCAGCAATGTCTCCATTTTCTTTCTCCCAGTTCCTTACACTTTGAAACTCATTTTGAAACAGTTCTCATGAAATTGTATTTAGAAACTTATTCGCTGGAGGTAGAAGGTGGGAGTTAGTGGTGTCAGCTCAGAACCCATTGTAGAATCCACACATGAGTAACACATGTTGAATGGCTGAATGGCAAACAGCTTTTTTTTAATACTACATTTAAATACAGACATTTACTCTTGGTCTCTCTATGAGTTGGTATGTTTTACTAGTGAAAAATAGTAAAGATTCTAATTTATTGAGGATTTGCTATATGCCAGGCACTGTTTTAAGTGCTATACAAATGTAATTGTTTTGGTCTTCACAATAGTTCCGTGAAGTTGATCCAACTGTCAGCATGCCCATGATAACAAAGGATAAAGTAAGAACAGACTAGTCACCCAAGGCCACACAGCTATTAGGGATAGATTTGGGATTTGAACCCACACTCTGAATCACTGTCCATACTGTCTGAAGTGTGTTGGTGGACACCATTTAATAGCCACCCAATCATTTGCCCTCCTCCAGGTATCCTTAAGGTAGGATTAAGATGTACAAAGGATATAATCTCCTAACAGTAACATATTAAACCCAAATGGGAGGTTGTGGTAGCTGGTATACGACTGTGCAGGATCAAGCCATTTTTCCTATCTCTGCCAAGAAGCAGAAGGAATTGTTCAGACAGTGACCTCCTGCTTTCTTTTCCCTCTTCTCAGGGCTAGAGGCAGTGCAGACAGGCAGTACCCAGGATTTTGGAATGCGTGTGTAGGTTTCCAAGCCTTGTGCCTAGAGATTCTCATCTGCCCAAAGGCTTCCCTGTGCAGAGGTCAGGGCAGCTTCCAGTCAATGTAGAGAGCTGACCATTCTTCTGTGTTTCAGTGATTGAAGTTTCAAATATCCTTGGTGTGAGTTTAAGAACTTGTGCTTTTATTGAGCTCTATGAGTGTGTCACTGTTTACAGAGGTGAAACTGAAGAGCAAGCATATAACACAGCTGCACTGTTGGGTGCAGCAAGTGATATCCACGTAAATGCTCTCTTGCTGTAGGATGTCATTTAAGATATCTAGGCTGCCTCACAAGGCGGCAAACTCCAGCCTCACCAACCACATCCTGTCCAGCCTTCATCTCCCTTCCCTCTGTATTATGTTGCAGTCAGCTTAGATTCATTCCCTGCATGCATCCTAAGCCCCGAAAATGCCAAGGCCTCCACAATTCAGAGTTCTCTGCACTTTGTAAGACTAACCTGTTACGGAGACACATACACTTCTACGTATGACACTTTTGCTGTTGCTGAGTGATAGGGAAATCTGAAATGATTCACTGAAGGTTAAGGGAGGATTGAGTCAACAACATTTATGCTTGTGCCAACTGGAAATTCTCCTGTCTTACATAACATTTTGGCTAAAACTATATTGTAAAATTTCATAAGAAAGGGAAGAGAATATAGGGTGGTGAGAAAAAAAATCCTGGTGGCTTAAAGGACAGGGAAGATACAGGCTCTTCGAGCACCTGAAACTTGAGAGGCAATATGTAGGTATATTTTCCTTTATTTAAAGTCACTGATATTAGTTTCTTTTTAACATTTTACTGAACTGTTTGTTATTCAGTCACTAGAGTCAGATTTGAATTCTTAATTTCTTCCTGGCAGGGTTGAGGACTGTTATTTTTCTTTACACTC
>NW_012147953.1:3207939-3208890 GCF_000956105.1 Propithecus coquereli
TATTTTGTTATCATATTATCATTTCCTTTGTAAGTCATGTCCCCTCTCTTTCCCCCAAGGTGTAGTCCCCACAGCCCCTGAGCAGCCTGCAGGTGAAATAGAATATCAAATAAAATCGCCAGATCCAAGGCCTGATGCCCCTCCTGATTACAATTCTCATTTTGTACCAGGTAGGTTAAATAGTCATAAACAATCTTCCCTCCTCCAGCAAACCATACTAATAGTTAAAATTGCTTTTTAAATTAATTAATTGATTGAGTCAATACATAAATTTTTAATGCTAATAGGCTGCCAGGTAGTTTACTATATGTCTTAGAAGACATTCCTGTCTTCATGGGATTTACAGGCTATCAGAAGGAAGTTATGCAAACACTGATGACATTCTCTCCATTCTATTATGGACATATGAAGAGAATGTTATAAGGGAACAGAAAACAGTAGCTGACTTTGTCAGGGAATTGAGGGAAGCCCTGACTGAGGAAATCAAGTTTTCCTGTCATGATGAGAATTTCACAAAGAAAAGCGGGAAGTGACTGTGCCTAGAAGGAAGAAATCTATGTCCAAAAGCACGTGGTCAGGAAGGTCTGTCGTGAGGCATGCGAGGAACGAATAGCAGGAGAAGTGCAGAGAAGTGGAAGTGAATGGCCTTGAGTGCCATTTAGGAGCTTGTTGTTCTGGCAAATAGTTTTGCAAGTCTGAATACGCTACTGATGATAACTAAGGAAAATGAATACTTACACACGGCTAGTGTAAATGTGAGTTTTTCAAAATAGTCTTTTTGGAAAACAATGTGTCATTATGTAAAATTTAAAAAATTAAAAATATATTTACTTTTGACCAAGGAAATATATTCAATCAGTAATATATTCAAATATATTTTAATGACTTACGAAATGATGGATATAGTTTAGCAATATTTCTTTAAATACACATTTAAGTGTATACCTACAG
>NW_012147953.1:3211000-3212613 GCF_000956105.1 Propithecus coquereli
AACCTTCTCATTTACAAAGGATTCTAAATGTAAAACTAATCTCTCTACTTTCCATTTTATTGGCAGAAACTTAAATATCTTTGCATAGAATACAAGATCTTTCATAATCTTCTCTCCTTCTTACCTTTCTTTCCAGCTTTGTCTGCTACATCTCCACACACAGTCTTTACTCCTGCAGTACTGAGCCTCGTGTATGCACCTGCTTGTTCTGATCTGTCTCTCTGTAAAACTTTCCCCGTCACAGAGGTCGTGGCTAGGTCTAGTGTGTTATCACATATAATCAGTGTTCTCTTCATAGGTAAGATGCTCCTCCTCTCTAAGCCCTTAACACACTCTGCATCTACCTATGATTACACCAATTACTCACTTCATGTTAACCACTCACTTTTTCTCGTAAACCTCTGTGTCCTCCACAGATCTGGATGCCCTTGAAGACAGGCGTCTTTCTGTCTCTGTATATCTATCTTTCTGTCTCTAGCAGCAAGCACAGTGGCTGATCCTTGAAATAAGGTTGAGGATATTTTCTAGAAAGAGGAATGTTGGATGTACCTCATGGCCTTGTTTACAGATAGTATTGGGAGAATTAGTTTCATAATTCATGGCTTTTATCAGTGGGATTTTTATGAGTAACCAAAATGTCCCAGATTTCATCACTTTCAAAGACCACTTTTCCCTTTCATGTCCATATCACAAGAATCTGAGCCTCTGTCCAATTTGCCGTATAGAAAGTGCTATCTTTGCACTATTCTCATCACAAAGAACTTCTGGGAGTCCTAGGGAACATCTTGTCCTTGTGGTGAATTGCTTTCTTAGCGTTAGTTGACCCCAAGGCACTGCTTTGCCCCTATGATGTTCCATGGAAGGGTGCAGAACTTAAGGATTTAAAAATAGCTGCTAGCTAGGGTTGCTCTTCCAGTCTACAAGCCCAAGGACCTCCACAGAATCCCCTCTTGGGTGTTGCTCTTCCTTGCCTCTGATCTAGAGGAAGTATTAGCATAATTTAGTTAAGGGTGCTTTTGCAGTCAGAATGCTTGAATTCTAATTCTGGTTCTGACACATATTAGCTAGTGACCCTCAGCAAGTTACTTAACTTCCCTATGCCTCAGTTAATTAGGGATGATAATAATAATACCTACCACATAGGGTTAATGTAAAGATTACAAGATTTAATACTTGTAAAGTTTTTAGAACAGTGCCTGAAATAAAATAAGACCTCAGTAAGTGTTAGTTCTTATCTTTTTTTTTTTTTTCTTCTTTGCAGTTGATATAGCTCTATCCAACAGGAGTTTTTTCCAGATCAGGGTGGTATCCAAGACCCAGTTGTTTGGGGACTCTGAGAGAGAGCATATTATCCACCTTACCCCACTCTCTGAAATCTTTTTCCTTCTGCAAGAGTGACCTTTTCAAAGAACAGCTTCCAATGAGACTGTTCACATTTTTCAGGAGATAACATTCCCTGCCCAACACAGTTGTGTGGCATTGCTGTTTGATTACAAAAGGCTCCAGATTCCTTAGTCCTATAGACCCACAGTGCCCCAAACCTCAGTGACTTAGGGAAAACATCATTTGTGGAGCTTTAACAACACAGCCCAAATTTGGCTTTTACTATCACA
>NW_012147953.1:3214211-3239503 GCF_000956105.1 Propithecus coquereli
TTTTAAATGACTACAGAGGCAAAAAGAAATCATAAGGGAAATTAGAAAATGCTTTGAAATGAATGAAAACAAAACACAATATACCAAAACTTATAAGATGTAGCTAAAGCAGCACATATAGGGACCTTTATAGCTGTACATGCCTACATTAAAAAATAAGAAAGATCTCCAATCAGTAATCCAACATTGCACCTTAAGAAAGAAAACTAAATCAAATAGTTAGAAATAATAAAGATGAAAGCAGAAGTAAATGAAATAGATAAAAAAGAACAATAGGCAAAAATCAACAAAATCAAAAGTTAGTCCTTTGAAAAGATCAACAAAATAAAGAAAACTTAAGTCAGAATGACCAAGAAAAGAAAAAGGACTCAAATAGTAAAATCAGGAATGAATGTAAGTCCATTTCTACCAACCTTATAGAAATTAAGAAGGATCTTAGGGAATAATACAATCAATTTTATGCCAACAAATTATGAAACCTAGATGAAATGGACAAATTTCTAGAAAGACAAAAATTAGTGAAATTGACTCAAGAAAAAATAGAAAACCTGAATAGACTTATATCATAAGTAAAGAGATGGAATTATTATTTTAAAAATTCCCCCAAATAAAGCCCAGGCTCAGATGGCTTCACTAAAGAATTCTACCAAATGCTTCATGAATATTTAAATACTAATCCTGTACAAACTCTTCCAAAAACTGGAAGAATAGTAAACTCTTCCCAGCTTATTTTATGAGGCCAGTATTACCCAATTTTCAAAGTCAGATAATCACAAGAAAACTACAGATAAATATCTTCAATAAATATAGATAAATCTATGCTCAACAGAATACTAGCAAATGAAATCCAGCAATATTAGAAAGGATTATACACCATGACAAAGTGGGATTTACCCCTAGGATGAAAGATTGGTTTATCATATCAAAAATCAATCAATGTCTATACCATAGTAATAGAATATAGGACAAAAACCACATGATTAGATCAACATATACAGGAAAAGCATTTGATAAAACCCAATATCTTTCATGATAAAAACACATAACAAACTAGAGATGAAATAGAACTTCCTCAGTCTGATAAAGAGCATCTGTGAATAACCTACAGCTAATATATTTAATAGTAAAGATTGAAAGCATTCATTCCCTCTAAGATCAAGGACAAGACAGCACATCTTCTCTTGCTACTTATGTTCCTCATTGTACTAGAAGTTCTAGCCAGGGTAATTAGGCAAGGAAAAGAAATATTAACAAAAGGCATCCAGATTGAAAGGAAGAAGCAAAACTATCTCTATATGCAGATTACATGATCTTATATACGTATAAAATCCTAAGAAATACACACACACACATACACACACAGCACACCAATAAGTGACTTCAGTGGCATGGTAGGATACAAGATCAATATATAAAAATCCAGTTGTTTTTCTACACACTATCAATGAACAATCTAAAAAAGAAAGCAAAGGTACAATTCCACATATAATGACAACAAAAATGATAAAACACTCAGGAATGAATTTAATAATGGAAGTATAAGATTTGCATATTGAAAAAAATTGTTGAAACAAATTAATTAAGACTTAAACAAATGGAAAGTATTTCAAAGATTTGAAAAGTAAATATTGTTAAATGGTAATACTCCTCAAATTGATTACAGATTCAACACAATTCTTACCAATTTTTTAGTAGGTTATATATACATGTGTATATATATATATATATATGTATATATAAAGAAATTGACAAGCTGATCCTCAAAAACATATGGAAATGTAAAGAACATAGAATAGCCCAAACAACCTTAAAAAAAAAATTGGAGAACTCACACAACCCAGTTTCCAAATTTACTGCAAAGCTACAGTAGTCAATACCATATAGTGAATACTAGCATAAGGATAGATCTGTGGGCCAGTGTGATACAATTCAGAGTCCTGAAATAAAACACCTGTAGCCAATTGATTTTCAACAGGAGTGACAAAATAATTGAGTGTGGAAAGAATAGTCTTTTCAACAAATGTGCTGATACGAATGAATGTCAACATACAAAAGAATGAATTTGGAACCTGTCACACACTAGATACAAAATGAACTCAAAATGGATCAAAGACCTACATGTAAAAGTGAAAGCTCTAAAACTTTTAGAAAATATAGGTGTAATTATTCATGACCTTGGATTAGGCAACAGTTTCTTAGATATGATACATAAAGCATGAGTAACCAAAGGAAAAAATAGATAAATTAGACCTCATAAAGATTTAAAATTTTGATGTGTCAAAAGACACTATCGAGAAAAAGAAAAGACAGCCTACAAAATCAGACAAAATATTTGCAAACCATTTGTCTGGCAAGGGATTTTATTTTGAATACATAAAGAACATTTACAAGGCAATAATAAAAAGACAAATTATCCAGTTTAAAAGTGGGCAAAGGATTTAGATAGCTATTTCTCCAAAGAGGATATACAAATGGCCAATAAGTGTATGAAAAGATACTCAACATCAGTAGTCATCAAGAAAATGCAAGTCAAAATCACAATAAGGTACCACCGCAGACAGACAATAACAAGTATTGGTGGAGGACATGGGAAAGTAGAACTCTTATACACAATAGATAGAATTATAAAACGGTGAAACCACGTTGGAAAACAATTTGACAGTTCCTCAAAAAGTTAAACATGGAGGTACTGAATACCTCAGCTAATTTCACTCCTACTTAGAGAATTGAAAAAATATATCCACACCAAAACTTGTATATGGATGATCACAGCAATATTATCTATAATAGCCAAGAGTGAAAACACTCCAAATATTTACCAGCTGATTAAAGGATAAATAAAATGTGATATAGCTACACAATAGGATATTATTCAGCCATAAAAAAGAATCAAGTACTTATTTGTGCAATAACATATAGGATCCTTGAAAATATGCTAAGTGAAAGAAACCAGACATAAAGGCTAAATACTGTGTGATTTCATTTATATGAAATCTCTAGATTAGGCAGTGATTTCCAGGGATCATGGGGAGGAAGGAATGGGAATGTCTACTAATGGATAGGTGTGTTTTTTGTGGTATGATGGAATTTCTGGATTTAGAGCGTGGTGATGGTTGTGCAACTTTGAGAATATACTAAAAAAAAAAAAAAAAACTATTGAATAGTATATTTTTAAAAAGAATCAGTGAAATAAGATGTTTTTCTTCCTATATTTTGCCATATAGATTCTTATTCCATAGATTAGAATGGGGCTCAGGAATTTGCAATTTTATTAAGAACTCCAGATTATTTTTAAGTACTTGATATGTTGAATCACGATTTAAGAAAAAATATTTTCAAACTATTTTTCTCTAAATTTGAAAGTAGTAAATTTAAACATCTACCTTTGAAATCTAGAAAATCTAGTTCCATTTTTTTCAAACTCCTTTCATGTCTAGCCACCAAAGCTTCAGCAGATTCTGCAAGTGTGGTCTTACCTAGGGTTCCTTACTAATGTGAGGTTTTATTTGATTTTAACTAAAGTAGATCTACAGTTGTCCCTCTGTATCTGTGGGCTGTGCATCCACGAATTCAGTTAACATGGATTGAAAATATTCAGGTAAAAATAATTAAAAACAATGAAAACAATGCATGTAAAAAACAATATGACAACTATTTACACAGAATTTTCTTTGTATTAGGTATTACAATTAAACTAGAGATGATTTAAGTATTTGGAAACCTGTGTATAGCTTATATGCAAATACTACACCATTTTTATGTAAGTGGCTTGAACGCTGGCATAGTTTGGTATCCATGGAGGTCCTGGGACTAATCGCCCATGAATGCTGAAGAACGATGGTATATTGACAAATTAATATGAAATATTTTGACTTACATAATTTATTCTTGTTTTCAACCACAAGACTTTCCACAGGACATTGTTTCTTAAAATCTCTGTTAGAAGAGGAAAACCTTTCTCTTTCTTAGTCTAACTTTCCTGGTAGTTCAGGGAAAAGTACTTGTGGGCTGCTTGTGGCTCTGCCACTGACAGGATTTCAGTTAGGGCTATAAAACCTTAGAAATAATTTAGAGTCCTTTGTATATCTCTTGGTAGACAACAAGGGCCCCGTTACTTTCAAATTTTAATTAATGAATTGTAAACACCTGGAAAATAAAAATGAAAATATTAAAGTACAAAATTATTCAAAAAATTCTAACTAGAGTTCATCTCTGTATCTCAGCAGCATAGGCATTCTCATATCTACTGCTGGAAATTCCTTCAATTTTAAAAATATCATTGTGAAATTCAAAGTTACCACTGCTTATCTTAAGAGACCTTGATAAAAAAGAAATCCTAAAGTCAAACATTAATTGTTGTATGCAAATGCATTATTATGGGTTCTATTCTTAAAACATTATAAAATATTATATCTATTTTAAAAAATCCAGATACCCTGACCGATGTATAATGACAAAGGCAAAACTCATAAGACCTCTGGAGGTGGAGTGGGGAGAAATAGTGGAGGGTTAAGTGCCATGGGCCGAATGTTTATATCCCCCGAAATTCATATATTAAAGCCCTAATCCTCAATGTATTGGTATTTGGAGGTGGGTCCTTTCAGGGGTAATTAGATGGAGAGAGTAGACCCTTATGATGGAATTGGTACCCTTATGAGAGGAGACATGAGAGAGATAATCTGTCTCTCCATTGTGTGAAGATACAGCCAGAAGATGGCTGTCTTCAAACCAAAAAGAGCGCTCTCACCATTCGACCACACAAGCATTTGATCTTGGACCGCTCAGAACTGTAAGAAAGACATGCTTGTGGATCTTTTTGTTTGTTTTGTTTTGTTTTGTTTCTTTAAGCCACTCTGTCTGTGATATTTTTTTATAGCAGTCCAAACTACTAAGACAACATGCTTAAGAAATTGAATCTAAGAGATGTCAGGATTGAGGACCAGTCTATGAACTTGATGATGGAGACATATAAAAGTGATTGAATCAAAGGCAGCTCAAAATAGTCATTAAAAGCACTTTTTTGATGTAAAACAGACATTACTGTCTTTGTAATAGTAAATAACAATAAATATGATAACAAAAATTTACAATAGTTATTATATGCTAGGCCTTGTACTAATCTCACTACAACATAATGAAGTAAGTATATTATCTTCAAAGAAGGAACTTAATGCATTGAGAGGCTAACATGTTACTTAATGTTTTAGACTTCATTTTTGTACCTCTGAACTGGCAATAATTATTTCAAAAGATTTAAGAGGATTAAATGAATTAAAATGTAAATAAATCCTCTTAATACATTGTTGGTACATAGTACACACTCAAAAAATGGAAAAACTTGTCATTTTCAGGTGGATATTATATGATCCATTTCATCTTAATATAAAAAGTCATGTTAACTTACAATATATTATAGTGTTAAGACTGTATAACACTTTCATTTGTTTTGAACCTAGGACCGACTGGACCAGCTGTCCCTCCACCTGCAGGTTACCCAGGAGGCTTGCCTATGGGATACTACAGTCCACAGCAGCCCAGTATCTTCCCCTTGGGCCCACCAACTGGTGGTACCCATACTGTCCAGTATCAGCCTGGCAAATATCCTGTGCCAAATCAGCAGGCTCCAATAACATGGATGCCAGGGCCACCTCCTGTGCCAAACTGCCCTCCTGGTCTGGAATACTTAGCTCAGGTACTCCATGCACATACAAATTATGTTCTTATGAAGTATGACCATGGAGACCTCAGAAGAGAAAACAGGCCAGACACAGTTAATAAAAGAGATGAATCAGTGATGAGAAATGCCTAGTTTGTGAAACTGTAAGAATGCTAATACTAATGTCAGAAGTTTGAAGGGGGAGCAAAGAGTATAGGGATGTTTTTAGCGGGGTGAATGTGGTTTTCATAAGGATTTGTGTTGAGTTTTAAGGCATTCAAGATGCTTTCTTGAAGGAAACTAGAGAAATAGGAATGGGAATAGAAAAAAAAAAAAAAACGCTCTCATAGATGCTAGTTGCATCATTTGCTTAGAAGTAAAGACTTAACATCAAGTAAACCAACATAAAAAAGAACAAAACACAACACAGCAGGGGAATTACCTTATCCTATTGAATACCTTATCCTATTGCTTTTTTTCCCCACCCATAATTTTCATTAGTCACTCTTACTACTCTCAAAACATACAATATAAATAAAAATCAGGGACTTACCAAGGATATGACCTCAGTCCAGGTTCCAGAAACCCCCTTCACATAACACAATGACTCTCTAATTTCCATCTATATAGGCATTCTGGAGCCACCAGGACATCCGGATTTTTTGAAAAATTAAAATTTCTGTTACTCCAGTCAACACACAAATGATAAAGTAGAAACATCGTATTGCTGACATGCAGAAAGTTTTAGTGGTCTGGATAGAAGAGCAAAACAGCCACAACATTTCCATAAAGCCAATCTTAATACAGAGCAAGGGCCTAACTTTCTTCAGTTCTATGAAGGCTGATAGAAGTGAGGAAGCTGCAGAAGAGAAGTTTAAAGCTAGCAGAGACTGGTTCATGAGTTGTAAGGAAAGATGTCTCCTCCTTAACATAAAAATGCAGCAAGTACTGATGTAGAAGTTGCAGCAAGTTATCCAGAAGACCTAGCTAAGATCATGATAAAGGTGGTTACACTAAACAGCAGATTTTCGATGTAGACAAAACAGACTTCTATTGGAAAAAGATGCCATCAAGGACTTTCACAGCTAAAGAGGAGCAATCAAGGCATGGCTTCAAAGAACAGGCTGACTCTCTTGTTAGTGGCTAACGTAGCTGATAAGTTTAAGTCGAAACCAATGCTCATTTGCCATTCCAAAAATTCCAGGACCCTACAAAATTATGCTAAATCTAATCTGTGATCTATAAATGGAACAACAAAGCTGAGATGACAGCACATCTGTTTGAAAGCATGGTTTGTTGAATACTTTAAGCCCCTACTGGTCAAAAAAAAAAAAAAATCCTTGCAAAATGTTATTACTTTTTGATAATGCACCTTGTTACTCGAGAATGCTGAGGGAGCTATATAAGGAGATTAATGTTGTCTTCATGCCCGCTAACACAATATCCATTCTTCAGCTCGTGGATCAAGGAGTAATTTCAGTTTTCAAGTCTTATTGTTTAAGGAATAGATTTTTTAAGGTTACAGCTGCCATAGATGGTGGTTTCTCTGATGAATCTGGGCAAAGAAAATTAACAAACTCCTGGAAAGGATTCACCCTCTGGATGCCAGTAAGAACATTCATGATTCATGGAAGGAGGTCAAAATATTAACATGAACAGGAGTTTGGAAGAAGTTGATTCCAGCCCTAATAAATGACTTTGAGGGATTCAAGACTTCCGTGGATAAAGATGTGTTGGCAATATCAAGAGAACTAGAATTAGAAGTGGGGCCTGAAGATGTGATTAAATTACTTCAATCTTAAGATAAAACTTCTAAGACATAAAGTGTAACTACAATGTTTGTACCCTCACAAAACCCTGGAATAATAAATAAATAAAAAAAAAAGATAAAACTTTTAACAGATGAGAAGTTGCTTCTTATGGATGAGCAAAGAAAGTGGTTTATTGAGATGGAATCTATTGGTGGAGATGCTATGAACACTGTTTAAATAACAAATAATTTAGAATATTATTAATACATGAATGTATTTGATAAAAGAAGCAGCAGGATTTAAGAGGATTGATTCCAATTTTAAAAGAAGTTCTATTAATACTATAGTAGGTAAAATGCTATCAAATAGAATCACATGCTACAGGGACTTCTTTGGTAGAAGGAAGAATCAATCAATGTCATAAGCTTGTTTTCTTATTTAAGAAATTGACACAGTCACCCCAGCCTTCAGCAACCATCACCCTGCTCAGCCAGCAGCCATCAATATCCATGCAAGACCCTCCACCACCAAAAGGATTATGACCAGCTGAAAGCTCAGATGATTGTCAGCATTTTTTAGCAATAAAGTATTTCTAATTAAGGTATTTTTTAGACATAATATTGCACACTTAACACACTACAGTATAGGGTAAACATAACTTTTATATTTAATCAGGAAGCAAAAAGTTTTTGTTACTCACTTTATTGCAATATTTGCTTTATTGCAGCAGTCTGGAACTGAACCTGCAATATCTCAGGAGTAGGCGTGCAGTGAATATTTTTACTTTTTAGTTCTATATGTTAATATTCTAGACTATTAAAAGGGACTATAAACCATTTTAGGAGAAATGTTTGATATTTTATAAGACATGTTTCAACCCCCTTACCTGATTGTGTTCCATACAGGAAAAGGTTTGATTATGTCCTTTCTATACCTTCCAGTTATTAATCACATCACAAAACATTTATGTTTAGTTATTTTTAGTTTTATTTATCACCACATTCATATTTTGTTTAATTAATGTATTCAACCAATATTTGGTGAAATATGTCATTTCAGGCATTGTTCTCAGCCCAGGGATTAGAGATGGTCTAATGGTCTAAATATTAATAATCTAAAATTATATGAATAAGGTCAGTGTATCCTCAAGAAGGCTTTTTCACTTCTGCTACCATGTTCTCACATATAACAGATGATGGGCCCATCAAACTGTTCATCTTTAGAGTGGTTCCTAAGTAAAGATAGAAGTTTCTCTAATGGTATCGCCAACCTCTCCTTTTATGTGTTACCACCTAAGTAATGTTTCCTCTCCCTTGCCCTAGTTCTATTGACATACTTCTGCCCTCATGGACCCTCCTCTTATTAAAGTGTGCACCTGGGGAAGACCCTGGTGTTAGTAGGACAGTCGGTGTGTTAACCTCTTTCAGAGGCACTTGTGAAATAATATAAAATTGGACACTGCATGTGAGATTCACCCTGGCCTCTTTGTTCTCCCTAAGTCACGGAGAGAATTTCCTTCTCTTTGGCTGGCCCAAATTAAATTGCTCTGAGCTTCCTAAGCACCTCCAATCTAAGGACGATATGTCAGAGAGATGGGCGAGTAGGGATCTAGGAACAATCTATGTAAGCACAGCTTCTTCTAAATGCTATTTCTATAGCAAGTAGATGTTTTTCTGATATATTGGGCAACTGCTTGTTAAAGTGGAACTGAAGGAAAGTGTTTTTCTTATGTGGACAGCTCTACTAATATCAGTATGATCAGATGCAGATAAGCTAACTTTCATTGATAAATTTTTTTGACTCTATTCACCTTCAAAAAGATATTTTTGTCTCAATTGATACGTTTGATATCTATCTCATCAGCTTCTTTTCTATGCTAGTTTAATTTAATTCTGTTATTCCTCTCTTCTAATTACTTTGTTCTATCCCAACAGTTGGACAACATACATGTTCTTCAGCATTTTGAGCCAATGGAAAGTATGTATAATTTTTGTTAATGTTCAACAGTATTTTAAACAGGTAGAAATTTGCATTATCTAATATCTACTTCATTCTTTATATTGATCATTTTCAGTGGTTCGAAGAGAAGAGAAAAACTATGGTCTATAAATTTTGCTTTCGAGAAAGTAATGAAGCAAATTATTTTGTATAATTTTATTTATCTATAAATCATATGATCAAAAGCTCTTGGACTTGAAAAAGGCGTTCATTTTATTTGGTCAACCCCCATCCTTTATCCCTTATTTCTGCTCCTTATCCATCTTTCATACATGAGTAAAAGAAGGAGCTAAGGTACTAAATGAGTTAGCTTGGAGCACCACTGTCAGCAAATCAGTGCCAGAGCTGGAAATAGAAGTTAAACCACATTCAAGTCATCAGTGCCAGAGCTGGAAATAGAATCTAAATCTGCTGAATTCTGGTTCAGTGCCCTCGCTTTGGAAGTAAGAAGAAAATATCACAGTCAAAATCATGCCTGTTCTCAGTTCGGTCTTTCAAGATTACTGACCCTCACTGTACTAGCTGTACACATTCATTTGGCGACAATAATAGGGCCTTTGACTTTTCTTGGTTTGTTTTCTTATTTGCAAATAGTAATGATCCTATAGTCATCTCAGCATATTTCATGAGCAGATTAATTAAAGGTCCAATGTATAATTTCATTTAATTGATTTTATAATTAAAGTTTTCTAAGTTCAGATACTCCAAGAATATTGTTTAAATTTTTGCTTTTGTGTGGAAAAATTTTAAAAATGAATTTACAATGAGCTTCTTATTAATAAAAAAAATGTTTTGCATTTCCAAAATTATTTAAATACTTATAAAGCACATGGATTTTTGGGAGTTCTAATCAATTGTATATATTTCCCTTGAAATTTTTAAAAGTTATTTTGCTTTAAGCCCCTAAGAAATACTAAACAAGGACTTCCTGAGGGCCATTTTGACTGGTTCTAATTTAAGACGACGTTCTTATTTTATTTTATAGCGATAACACATTTTGAAACTAACAATAGATATGACATTAAAAACAACTCAGACCAAATGGTTTACATCGTAACTGAAGACACAGATGACTTTACCAGGAATGCTTATCGGACACTAAGGCCCTTTGTCCTCCGCGTCACGGACTGTGTGGGCCGAGAAATCATGACAATGCAGAGACCCTTCAGATGCACCTGCTGTTGCTTCTGTTGCCCCTCAGCCAGGCAAGAGGTCAGAGAACGGAAGTTTAATCACTGTTTCTTTCTGATCCAACTCTTCACAGCATGATGTGCTCCTTTCAAAACTACATAGGAAAGATATTCCCTGGCCCTGCCAGTCAGAATGGAAGAAATTAGTGGGGAGGGAGGAAGCCAAATTGTCTTACCTAAGGAAAATCATAGAGGACTTTTCTTGTGAGCTCATATTCTTCACATGCTGGTTGGTGGGTCAAGCACAAAATAGGCTTGTTTAGGCAATGACCACTCTTCTATCAGTTTTGTCTACTGAATTAGAAATTTATGAGTTTGTCGGTAGTCACATACATTTATCTAAATGTACCTGCATATAATATCAGGTAATGCTAAATATAAACATATACTTTTAGATTTGGAAGGGACTTTAGATACCTTTATGTTAGTCATTCCAACCCACATCTTTCTACAGAATAAGAGTGGCTCAAAAAGATTAAGTGCCTGAGAAGGTGTCACGCTTGGCAGAAGACAGTGCTGGAACTAGACTGCAGATGTGCTGAGTTACAGTTTGGTTACTGTTTTATTGTCTGTGCAGTTCCAGGAAAGTTGTTTTCTACAGTAAAAGAAAAGCAGTTTTAGAGAGAGGTCAACCAGAGTTTGAATTCTAGATATGGTACCTACTAAATTTGGACAATTTACTTAACGTTTTTGAGCCTTAGTGTTCTTATTCATAAACTGGGTAGAATAATATCTCATAGGATTACTGGGATAATATATTATGTTAAATAACAGCATTTACTAAATGTCAATTTATTTACAACCCTCTCTGTGCCTTAATTTATTTACCTGTAAAACAGAGATATTACTAGTACCTATCTGATAAGATGATTGTTTCAAGGATAAAGCCAATTCCATAGCACAGTGCCTGGCAAATAGTACAGTACTCAAAAAATATTTGTTTGACTATCTATTGTTCTCAGATATCTTACTCTTTTGTCATTATTGTTTTTGAAATAACAGCCTCATATTTGAAGTGATTCTCCACCTCTTAGCCTCAATCCTTTTGTATATTGCAGGAATTTTTCTTCATATTTGTGATTGGGATTTTTAATCAAAGCCCATAAATATAGCCTTAGGAGAATATAGGAAGCCAGGATGGAGTAAAACAAATCAATATCGCAAACTTAGTCCAATTTATGAAACTTTTGTCCCATAACTTTATCTAGTTTTTTTTTTTTTTCGGATTTCTTCAGTTTTACCTGTATTCATTTGTGTGTGTGCGTGTATGTGTGTGCATTTAGTTTATGCAGTTTTATCATCTGTATAGAGCCCGATATCCACCACCATAATACAAATACCAAACCTTTCCATCATCATTCCCTTTTATTACCACACCCACTTACCTCCCTCCTCTTCATCACTAACCCCTGACAATCAGTAGTCTGTTCTCCATATGTATAATTTTGTCATTTCAAGAATGTTATATAAACAGAATCATATATGAAACTTTTCAGGATTAGCTTTTTTCACTCTGTGTAATTCCCTTGAGATTCATGCAAGTTATTCCATGTATCAGTAGTTCATTCTTTTTATGTGTGAGGAGTATACCATGGTATGAATTTTTTTAAGTAATTTATTTTTAGACAATTTTGATTTTTATCTCTGAGGCTTAAAATTATATGAGCTATCAGTTCTAGGAAGATATCAAATTTTGTGTTTGTATATAGGTGGGAATTTATATATATGAACAATAATATCTTGAATTGACCGTTCATGAAGCTGTGTAGTCCTGCCCCATGTCCTGTGTAAACCTTTCCCCAAATTCCTAGGAAAGTGCATGTGACACAGAGAAATAGTCAATAGAAGCTTCACTTTGGGCTTTTACCAAAAAATGTAATGGGCACCTTAGGGACACTGAGCTTGAACAACTGGCTATTTTATAACCGACTGTGATTAAGCCTGCCCTTTATCTCAAAAGAAATGTGGCCTTATACCTTGAGACTGCTCACTGAAATATAGTCCTAAGATAAATGGTTTGGGTAAAATGGGAGCTGTTCTCTCTTAGCAATAATTTCCTTAGTCCTTGAGTGAATACAAACACATCTACATGGTGTATCTTCACGTGTGTGCATACATGTGCATGTAGCATCCTAACTTCTGTCACCACTTACTTGCAGCTGGAGGTGCAGTGTCCTCCTGGTGTCACCCTTGGCTTTGTTGTGGAACACTGGAATTTGTGCAGGGCAGTTTACAGTATCCAAAATGAGAAGAAAGAAAATGTGTTGAGAGTGCGTGGGCCATGCTCAACCTATGGATGTGGTTCAGATTCTGTTTTTGAGGTGAACATATGTAAAAACAATGTTTCTGTTATTTTTTCTTACATGTACTAACAGACCTTGGAATGATTTGGTTTTAGACATTTTTTTCATGTAAATGAATAAGGCTGAGGAAAGAATTACTTAACCAGCTGGCATCAAAGGATTTTATAATTATTGTTAGTGGATTGCTTAATGTTTTCCAAAATGTGAGTTCCTTATTTATGATTTCAGTGCTTGATAAAAATAAAAAGAAGCCATTTAAAACATTAAACTGTCTGAGAGTAAATAGCCTGACTTAATTGAGTTATTAAATTCTTGGCTGTATTTAATTAACAGTTTTGTACAGAGATTTCCAGGACAGGAATATAGGTTCTATGTAATACAAGTGCCCAAAATATCGCAGAACATATAGAGCACTCCTAAGGTTATATAAATTGTGTCTGTGTGTGATAGAAATCTATCAGCATCCTCAAGAAATTGGATAACACTGATAACATGGATAACTTATAATAAGTTGTATTATAACATTTTCTCAAGAAAGAGAAAAATCCTTCTGTTTTGCCTTTATCTCAGTGGCTACAAAATGATTGTTTATCATCCTGTGAATCTGATAAAAGAAATGCCTAGAAATATTTCCTGGGCTTCTTAAAGAGTACTTTCCGAATGCCTTGCAATTTCAGCAAGAGTCATCATCTACTAAAATTGCTTATTTGAATGTTTCCTATGATACCCAATGAACTTTTCTTAGTTCTTATTTTATATCACTATATTATTAATCATCAACTATTTATTCAAAGACCAATATAGATAAGCCAAATTGCCAGGGCAAGCTGTGTGTGATCATTTCCATTGTCAAGTGACCATAGGTACAAGTTATTATTTGAATGTTTTCCCTGTGATAAGTGTCAGGGTCCCCCTTTTATTATAGAAAATGATGCTCTTTGGTATGTTAAGGAGACAGGGTAGATTTGGCCCACAAGATCTTGAGTGATGTGAAGTGCACTGTTCCATACCTCCCTGCTTTACTCATAGGTTTCCCTAGATTGGAAGTAACCTCCCAATCTCTAATTCCTACCCTTTGCTATATGGAGAAGAATGTAGTAATCAATTCAAATCATACCTCCTCTGACAAGGTCCCCTTATAACTCATTTGAAGATAAAGAAAGAGCAATCACCTGAGAATCATAAGATATTCCTCAGCTAAACTATCAACCAGTTGCAAAGGAACTTAACCCTTCTTGCCTGTAATTTTCTCATTGCAATTATGTAATTACCATATTCTTTTCCTACGTTCTCAGTGTAGACTGCTTCTAAGTAGAAGACTAAAACATGCACTCCAATACCTTTCAATCACATGAAGTCACATTCTTGTCATTATAGGTCAAATCCCTCGATGGTGTATCCAACATCGGCAGTATTATTAGGAAATGGAATGGTTTGGTATCAGCAATGGCAGATGCCGACCACTTTGACATTCACTTCCCATTGGACCTGGATGTGAAGATGAAAGGCATGATTTTTGGAGCTTGCTTCCTCATTGTAAGTCTTTTTTTGTAAATTTTTGAGTTATCCTAAGAGAGTTATTCTTTCTGATGAGAAGCAGTGTAGCGTAGCAGAAAGGGAATAATCTTTGAAACTAGGCCAACTTCTCTCTGAGCTACTTACTAGTTACATGTTTTACAAAATGTTTAACACTTGTAAGCCTCAGTTTCCTCATCTGTAAAATGAAAATGAAAATAAATTTTTCTGGGTTATAAATATTGACTATCATATGAGTAAAATGACCAGGAGAGTGCTTAGAAGATATTAGGCATCCAATGGGTGTCACTGCATCTATCATTCTCATTACTTAAAAAATGCTTGTCCTGTGATTTCCTAATGACATAACTCTAAACCTGATATCCTTTCCCATCTTTCTTCCTGCCTTTCTCTCATTGTATACCTTGGTGTTGTATCATCCTTAGATTGTCAAGTTTTTCCTCTTGTTAATGATGAAATTTAGTTAAGTGGTACCAAAAACAGAAAGCCAACAGCTTCAAGTTTGTAATTGCTGCTCTTCACATTAAATTGTCTTCGAAAGGATCTCATTAGATTTAGTTGTTTTTAACTGGAATGTGAGGTCCGCCTCATAAATTATAAAGGATAATATTGTATGGATTGCACCCAAATTTATATATAGCGATCAAAAACATTCTTTTTCCAATTTCAGGACTTCATGTATTTTGAAAGATCTCCACCACAACGTTCATCAAGATAGAGGGATGCAGCAAATCATCAATTACGGTTAATAAATAAAAATTAGAAAGTTAGTATAGGCTTACAGTCAATCCTCAATTATTTGCAAGTATATTTTCTGCTTTGCAGATTTTTTTATTGAGTGTTAACTTTGACAGGTAGGCTGAGAGTCTGAATGCAAGAAAGAATACAATCTAAACATGTGTTTCTGTTCACTTGGTAGACTAGGAATTCATCCTGAAAGCCTACAACTCCTACTTAAAATACTATAAACACTTAAAACACTATAAACATGAAATACAGGAAAATGAATCCCTGAGCTCTCACATTAATAGGTAGTAAGACGGTGGGTTCTTTAGAGCCATCTTTGTTGAGATGAAATAACATGTCATCTGTCTTTAACTCTCTCCAGTCTCCCTTCTCCATCATGTCCTTTTACTGAAGACAAGCTTGATTTGATGTGAAAAGAATGAAACTCTTCATCTTTAAAAACAAAAAGAAAAGCAGACGGAAACATTATGTTTTATTGTACAAGGAAAGTTTATTTGTGCACATGCATCAAAACCTCATTCTACAAAATTTATAAAAGGTTTACTGGGAAATTTGATTTTATTACAAAATAAAACATGTATTTTTTTTAATCTTAAGGTTTATATTTCCCATGCCTGGTCCCTGATTTACCGACATGGACAATCAGGAGCTGCCTATACATGAAGGCAGGGTCAGACTATCAGGAAAGGAGCTGCCCAGAGCCACAGCCAATGAAGATCTCTGAGCAAATTAGAGATACTAGTGTCCTTATAAGAAGCTTGCATTTAATACATTTATACTTAATACATTTACACTTAATACATTTACACATTTAACACATAACCTCTATTGGTCACAGATGCCTTACATATAAAATATGTATGAATGAATCTCTGAAGATTGTCTGTTGTACTTGTGTGTCTCATTTCATGTGATACAGAAGACATAATTGTTTTTTCTTTCAAGAAGATCCCTGGTAGTCACCATATTGTTCTAATGACAAGAATTGGAGTTATGTTTTTAAATTCTGAAATGTGACATTTTGTGTAGCAGTTTATAAAAGCAAAAGCCACAAATTCTGATGTGATTAATACTGCTTTGCTGCTTTTTATTTACATGATAAATAAATGTCTATCTACACAAAGTAACAAAATGCAGCAAATATGCTACTTCTCTGAGATCTAAAGCTTATCAGTAAACATTATGTAAGACCAAGAATAAAGTATCCATTGTACTTGTTCGTACTAATTAATTAAAAGCAGAGTGTATAAGTGAATACACTGTGATTAACTTGCCTCCATTGCACCTTAGCATCCTACCTGGACATGGACTGTGTTTTTTTGTGTGTATGTGTGTGTGTGTAAGATGTTTCTTACACTTACAATTTCTCTTTCTTTAAAAAATAATACTTGTACCATATTTTATAATACAATTTACATTATTATTTCTATATTTTATAGTGGCATTTCATTGTGTAAAATCAATCAGATTTAATAAGAAACAACACCCAGTATGTAGAATGGGATGTATTCTTCATCTGCTCTTTATTATATAAAGAAAGACTCAGTGTTCTTAGGTGGGGTTATTCTGAGATAAGAGCCTTAGTCCACAGTTCTTTTTGAAATGAAATGAAGGTGCTCCAATTTTAAATTATACTCATCTTTTCATAGTAAAGTTGTTTTACTCAGTTTCTTATAATGTTCATTTTTATATGCTGCTACTAGCTTTTTTCAAAAAAGTATAAAAGCTGCTTTCTAAAATATTAATTGCCTTACATTTGAAAATGCAATTGCAATCTTAAACATACATATGCATTTCCTATAATGATATGTAATATTTAATATAGAAAACCAAACAGTATTCACAAAGTTTATCTATATAAACTTTTTATTTTTACTTACCTAAATCTCTGTATTCCAAGATCTGCTGCATAATGGTCAATATACCCATGTACATATTCAGCATAAGATGTGACATTTAAAAATTTTGTTTAAAGTTTTGTGGTATTAACATGTCTCCTGTCTCCTACAGTTACAATTTCTCTTTCTTAAAAAAATAATATCATGTGCCATATTTTTATAATACAATTTACATTATAATTTCTCTATTTCTTACTGGCATTTCATTGTGCAAAATTGATTTTAAAAAGGTGTTATTCTCTGAATTTTGAGTTTTCATGCTTTCTTATATTGCTTGTGGCTTTTAAATAAATATGATATGGTTAATAGTAAAATATTGTTTAATTTTTTGACTTGTGATTGAGTCTTTGAATACTTTTTTTCTAAGGAATTTTGAAGTAATTTTTTATTAATTATTAGGTTTATTCAGGGCCCTTGCTTTCTTATATAAATTTAATACTATTAAAGTCATTTCAGTCATGTTGCTTAGTAGTAACTAGTTTTCTTATATAACCAAGTTATTTATCAATGCTTATTTATAATCCACTTTTAAAAGATGGATCTAAATTTCAAGTATAATTTTAGTGTCTATATATCACGCAGGAAAGCAGCTAGGATTTGTAACTCGCAGAGAAGGATGTATTTTAAAACAATTTTTCTAAGTGACCAGATTTCCAGAAATTATACACAAAAGCAGGTTACCGGATTCATTTACCGAGTTTTCCAACCAACTAGATGTTAAATTTAGTTCAAGTATACAATAAGCAGAGTGATTTCAGGGTACAGTATCTTGCCCCTATTGGGGCATCTGGCTACTTTTTAGTTTATTTTTCTTTTCTCCCAATGTTCAAGGTTTGACTTAATTTATATTCAAAGATACAAACTTGGGAAATGCAAGGTTCTGAATTTAATAAACTAATATCAAATTCAGCTGTTTGGCTACTGATAGCTAATGTTTAAAATAGATCTTTTTCCATAACTTTACAGAATGCATATCCCATTTGCCTCGAGGCCTCTTAAATTCTAAGTCTCAGAAAAGAAGAAGGTGGCATGATAGATTCCAATCGAAGCAGCATAATATGCTACTTGATAACACTTAGAATGGTTAATAATAGCACATGCTAGGCATTCACTCAGTATCTGCTAAATAAATGAAAATACAGTAGGTGCGTAGATTTTTTTTTTTTTTTTGTTTTTTTTTTTTTTTTGAGGCAGAGTCTCACTCTTTTGCCTGTGCTAGAGTGCCGTGGCATCAGACTAGCTCACAGAAACCTCAAACTCCTGGGCTCAAGCGATCCTTCTGCCTCAGCCTCCCGAGTAGCTGGGACTATAGGCATGAGCCACCATGCCTGGCTAATTTTTTCTATATAATTTTAGTTGTCCGATTAATTTCTCTCTATTTTTAGTAGAGATGGGGTCTCGCTCCTGCTCAGGCTGATCTGGAACTCCTGAGCTCAAACAATCCACCCACCTCAGCTTCCCAGAGTGCTAGGATTACAGGCGTGAGCCACCGCACCCGGCCAGATTTTTGAAATATTTATTATAGTAATCAGTAAAACTCTTTACCATCCTTTCCACTATTTCCTTCAATCAATACCCACTTTATTGAGCATCTACTAAATTCAAGCACTAAGATATTTCTGAATGCAAAGGGAAATACAAGATGAAAAATATATAATTAGTACTCCCTAGGGCTCACAGTTTAGTGGATAGGACAGACTTGTAAACAAAGAAATGCATCTTTGAGGACTATGATGAACACATGCTCACTGGATGTTGGTACATTCAATAGAGGCCATGTCATTAGCACCATCTCAGGTGCTCTATGATATATTTTTGTCCCGTTTAATCAGGTACCCAAAGCAGACTGGTTGTGTCATATGCCCAGGGAAACTTCATGGTACTGCTGGAGGTAAATAAGATGTACTTTGTAGCCATGCCTGCAAATTGAATGCATGATAAGCACAATTGAAAAGGTCAATTTAGCAAACTTAATCAAACAAAGAAGGAAATGATTGTTTATTACAGAAAACCATAAGTCCAGGACAATGTCTGGTACATCTAAGATGCTCAATGAATATTTGCAAAATGAATTAAAGAAAGTCCTAATATCTGTATGACACTGTGCTAGGTGTTCAAAGAGAGAATTGAACATGTAATAGTCTATCTCTCAGCAAAGACAAAGCAAGTAAATACATAATTGCAACACAAAGCTAGCTATTATTGCATAAAACACAGTTTTTGTTTAAAATATATATTACTGGATTCTCACAACTACATCATGAGGTAAATGTCAATTGCACCTTTCAGAGAAAGAACAAACTACAAGAGGGGATAGTAATGAGGAGATGGGGTGCTAAGGAGTTTCTTCCCCTGTCGTAATTGTAATAAAGGAAACTGAGGGGTTGGATAAAAGTTGAGAAACATGAAAGCTCCCTAGAAGAGGAAGAGTAGAACAGGTAGAATTTAATTAATGCACAAGCTTGGAGAGCTTCCCAGCCTCAGGTGTGCAACCAGAAATCTGCTGAGGCCTATTATCCTAACCCTGTGTTCCCAAGTGCCCAGAATGGGTTGGTGGAGAGTGTTCACTGGTTGTGTGGCAAGGGTGGGAAAGGTACTAGGGGCGGGGTTATGGTGGTGCCTTTGTATATAATATCTAAACAAAAAGATAAACAGAAAATTCTAAAAACATGTTCTGTAATTAGCTAGCATATGGCTGCCTGTTAAATTTTCCTGCAGTTCTTAGTTCTGCTGCTTCTCAGCAAAGGAGCCTGTCATGTGAAATCATTCAATTTTGAGATGTGTAGCTGCTAGAATTACCTCAAGACTTAATTCTGGGCCAGATGGATATGCATCTGGGCACGTATGGAGAAAAACCAACCTAATCATGAGACAGGTGGGATAATATAAGTAATTACCTATAATAACAATAATGATAATGATGAAGATGATGATGCTATTAAAACTGGCTAACTCCTTTTCATGCATCCTATAAGCCAGATACTGGTCTGGTTCTAAGGACTTTCTATATATTAACCCATTTAATTCTCATAACTCTATGAGATAGATTACTATAATAATTCACATTTTGCAGATGAGAAATCTTAGATATCTTGCACAAGGTCACCCAGCTACCTAGCTATCTACAAAGCCATTATTTGAGGCTGGTTTCAGAGACCCACTAAGCCACTATTCCCCGTTCTTTCATCTCTGTGTGATGTTTGGTTTGTTTGTATGTTATCAAAGAAATACAGGGAAACAGAGATAGAGGAGAATGGTGGCATGCTATCTCATGTGTTTTCAAACTTAGGATTATGGCTGGTAAACCTTTGAGGCTCCAAGGAGGTCTTGTCTGAGGGTATACTGTCTTCAGAGAAGTCTTCTTTTGCTCCTGCCAGTGCCCCAGTGGTGTTATCCACTGAAGACCATTTTTTATGTTATATCTTAGTTTGTTGTTGCCCAAGTCATGTGTGTATTTTGAATATGAACCCCCAAATTATGTGGAAACATTCTTGTTTATAAATTCTCAGAGGACAATTTTTCCCTACCTATAATACAGGCAAAACAGTCAAGCTTTCTCCTATTTTTCATTTGCTAAGGAGTGAATTTTCCCCAGTTCACCCTTTATACTAGACTGTGTCCCTTTAAGGGTTTCCTCTTTCTTCGGAGGAGGAGTCTCTGTTTCAATAGTCCACTTTGCCTAAAGCCAAACCACACTACCATGTGCTAATGAAGTTGGTGACTCGCTCCCTTTGGGAAGCCAAAGACAGTGTCAGCCTAAGCTTATTAGATGTGTCAGATTATGCTTTATCTTTTACTTTTATTAAAAATCTATTACTGGGAGAGGAGGCAAGATGGTGAATGAAAAACACCTCCAGCCAGAGTGTCTCTACAAAAAGGAAAGACTTGAGATGAAAGTGAAAAAAACAAACAGGCAGACAAACATAGATCAGATGAGAGTTGGAAGGAAGGGTGCCTGAATCTGTAAGAGACTCCACGGGAAGAGTTTGTGGAGCAGAACTGGAAAGAGAAAGGCATTGGCAGGGTCTAAATCCCAAGAGGCTGGGAGACCAGCTACAAGGGAAGGTGGAGCTGTTAAATTACCTCTCCCTTGCATCTTAGACTAGAAACGGGCTCCAGATCTGCTGGAGAGACCTGCCAATACCAGCCCAGAGATGGCTGCTGTGAACCAGTGAACAGTGAGCCTCTTGCAGACAGGGCACCTGGCTCCCAGCTCCCTCAGGCGATGTCCCACCCCACAGACCCAAGTCCATTGTCAGGTTCCATATTGCTTCATTCTGCCCTTCCCCTCCCTTACCCGCAGCTGCCGAGAAAGACAATTTAGCTACCACATGGGGGCATCCACAGGGAATAGGACCTTTCCTTTTGGATCCCTGCAATGGACTGAGGGGTACTTGGACTGTGAGCTCCGTACCCACCAGCCCTCCCTGTTGCCACTTGCCTGGTGACTCCAGCAAAGCAGGGCAAACCCAGAGACAGAGAGACATTGGTACATCTTGAGCACCCAGGGGTGACTCGAAACCAGCATTCTTCTCCCTGGCAGGGTCAGGGGTTGATTTCTGGGGCATGGGGGACAGGCCTGCAGGCCAGATCCCATACACCCATGTCTCAATTACATTGCCTGAGGGCACAGAAGGGATATTTGTGCACCAGTCTTCTGAGGTATGTGTGCCTTCAAGGACAGATCAGAGTGGGTCCTAGCTGCAACATGCTCAAGGGGCAATCCTCCCCTCCATGGGAGGGCCAGCTCCCAGCTCAGGCTGTGATCCCGGACAGGGAACCTCCCAGCTCGCATCACAGTGGGGAAGCTCTGCTGGCTTGAGGTACTACCTGCTGGCAAAGGCCCAGGAGAAACTGCAGAATAGAGGAGGATGGAAAGGAGTGAGACCTCCAGACTGCAGGTCTCAGACAGCCCCACCCCCATATGCAGAACTTTTGGCTGAATGGGTCCACTTCAGCCCCTCCCTGGCAGCTTTGCCTAAAAGCAGAGAACAGACCTTTGACTCCTGCTAACACCATTTGTGGAGCTTGAGGGCAGGCTCACCCAACCCAGCCCCACCCAGCCTCACTTCCTGACCTGTCCCCGCTGAGGTGGAGAATAAGGCCATACCTGGAAGTCCCAGTGCCCCACCCACCACCTGGGGCACTAGAGTGCCTATCCAGAGGAATGAGAGCTGGTTAAAGGACCCCAAAACAACATTGCAGCTTGCTCCTCCCAGCAAGCACCACCTACTGACAGGGAGGTCAATTTGCATGCTCTTTTACTGCATTTTCTGACTCATCACATAGGGTGTGGTTGAATCTCACCCACAAGCATCACCTACTGGCTCAGAGACTAAACCGGGCATGTCATTATCTAAATGAAAATCCAAAGGTAAGAAGCAACAGCTGCTCCAGATGGGAAGGAATCAGTGAAAGAACTCTGAAAGTATGAAGAATCAAACTGAAAGGACACCCCCAAAGGGGAACATCAGCCCTCTAGCAATGGATATCAACCAAATTCAGAACACTAAAATGACAGAAGAAGAATTTTGAACATGGATTGTAAGAAAACTCAATAATATGCAAGAGAAAATGGATCCCCAACACAAAGAAATCAAAAAAAAAAAAAAATCTAGGACTCGGAAGGAAAATTCACTGAAGAATTTGAAATATTAAAGAAAAATCAAACAGAACTTCTGAAAATGAAGAATGTATTCAAGGAATTACAAAAAACAGTGGAAAGCCTCAAGGATAGGATAGATCAAACAAAAGAAAGAAGCTCAGGGATTGAAGATAACACCTTTCGGTTAAACAAGTCAGTCACAGATATAGAGCAGAAAAATAAGAGAAAAGAGCAAAGCCTAAAGAAATGTGGGATTATCTGAAGAGGCCTAACATGAGAATTACAAGCATCCCTGAGGATGAAGAAGAAAATACACAAGGATTGGATAAATTATTTGAGGATATAATGTAGGAAAATTTCCCTCGACTTTCTAGAAATCTAGATATCCAGGTACAAGAAGCTCAAAGGACTCCTGGGAGATTCATTGCAAACAGGAAGACACCACAACACATAGTCATCAGACTGGCCAAAGAAACGTGAAAGAGGCCCTCTTATGAGCTGTAAGGTGAAAGAAAACAGGTAACCTACAAAGGAAAATCCATCAATCTAACTGCAAACTTCTTGACTGTGACCTTACAAGCCAGAAGAGACTAGGGCCCCATCCTTACTCTTCTCAAACAGAATAATGCCCAGCCTAGAATCTTGTACCCTGAAAAACTAAGTTTCTTACACAAAGGAGAAATAAAGACTTTCTCAGACAAGAAAAGACTGAGAAAATTTATCAAGACAAGACCTACCCTCCAGGAAGTACTCAGAACAGCATTACACATGGATCAGCACAATAAACACTCACCAGTGTAAAATCATCCAAAAGCTAAAGATCAAAGGCCAGATGCCACAATGGCTCAAGAAAGAAAACAAAGTTCAACTCAACAGGATGAACAGAAATTTGCCCCAGTTATCAATTGTTTCAATAAATATGAATGGCTTATACTGCTCACCAAAGAGACACAGGCTGGCCAAATGGATAAATATACAAAAGCCAAGTATCTGCTGTCTTCAGGAAACACATCGAACCCACAGAGATGTACTCAGACTCAGGATGGAGGAATGGAAAACAATATTCCATGCAAAGGGAAGCCAAAAGAAAGCTGGAATAGCAGTTCTGATTTCAGGTAACTTAGTCTTCAAATCAACAAAAGTAATGAAACACAAAGATGGTCACCATAGAATGGTGATAGGTACAATTCAACAAGAAGACATAACAATTCTAAATATTTATGCACCTAACTCAGGTGCACCAAGATTCATAAAGCAAATCCTACTTGATCTAAACAAAATGATACAGAGCAGCACTGTAATAGCTGGGGACTTCAACACCCCTCTGACAGAACAGGGCAGATCCTCCAAACAGAAAATAAACAAAGAAACAATGGACTTAAACAGAACTGTAGAACAAATGGGCCTGACTGTCATTTACAGAACATTCTACCCAAAAACCACTGAATATACCTTTTTATCATCAGCTCATGGGGCATTTTCTAAGATTGACTATATCTTAGGCCACAAAACATCATACTGAATGGGTAAAAATTGAAAGCATTCCCACCTAGAACTGGAAGCAGATAAGGTTGCCCTCTATCACTGCTTCTAT
This sequence comes from Propithecus coquereli, assembly GCF_000956105.1. Classification (NCBI taxonomy): domain Eukaryota; kingdom Metazoa; phylum Chordata; class Mammalia; order Primates; family Indriidae; genus Propithecus; species Propithecus coquereli. The sequence goes on from NW_012147953.1 coordinate 3,238,490, forward strand.
TCAACATAGTGCTAGAAATCCTAGACACAGGAATCAGACAAGAGAAGGGAATCAAGGGCATCCAAAATGGGGGCAGAAGAGGTCAAACTATCGCTCTTTGCTGACAATATGATCTTATATCTAGAAAACCCCAAAGATTCTGCCATGAGACTATTGGAATTGATAAACAAATTCAGCAAAATCTCAGGTTACAAAGTCAATGTACAGAAATCAGTAGCATTCCTATGCACCAACAACAGTGAAACTGAGAACCAAATCAAAGACTCAGTACCCTTTACAATAGCAACAAAGAAAATAAAATGTCTAGGAATATATTTAACTAGGAGGTGAAAGACCTCTACAGGTAGAACTACAAAACACTGAGGAAGGAAATAGCACAGGACATAAACAGGTGGAAAACCATACCATGTTCATGGGTTGGCAGAATCAACATTGTTATAATGACTATTACCCAAAATGACTTACAGATTCAATGCAATCCCCATTAAAATACCAACATCATTTTTCAGACATCTAGAAAAAATAATTCTACACTTCATATGGAACCAGAGAAGACCTCGTATGGTGAAAGCAATCTTAAGCAAAAAGAACAAATTGGGAGGCATCAATTCACCAGACTTCAAGCCATACTACAAGGCTATAGTAACTAAAACAGCATGATACTGGCACAAGAACAGAGACATTGACCAATGGAACAGATCTGAGAACCCAGATATAAAACCATCCTCATATAGCCATCTGGTCTTTGACAGAGCAGACAAAAACACACACTGGGGAAACAAATCCTTATACAATAAATGATGCTGGGAAAATTGGAGAGCCAGATGTAGAAAGTGAAATAGGATCCACACCTCTCACCTCTCACCTCTCACAAAAATCGACTCATGGTAGATAACAGACTTAAATCTAAGGCATAAAACTGTAAGAATTCTAGAAGAAAATGTTGGAAAAACTCTTACAGACATTGGCCTAGACAAAGAATTTATGAAGAAGACCCCAAAGGCAATCACAGCA
>NW_012147953.1:3245466-3251504 GCF_000956105.1 Propithecus coquereli
TAGGTTGTCTGTTCACTCCATTGATTGTTTCCTTGGCTGTACAGAAGCCTTTTAATTTAATCAAGTTCTAATTGTTAATTTTTATTGTTGCTGTGATTGTCTTTGGGATTTTCTTCATAAATTCTTTGCCTAGGCCAATATCTGTAAGAGTTTTTCAACATTTTCTTCTAGAATTCTTATAGTTTCATGTTGTCCATTGTGAATTAATTTTTGTGAGTGGTGAGAGGTGCAGATTCTGTTTCAGTCTTCTACACGTGGCTGATTGAATAATTCATTCCTGCTCCTTGAAGCAAGTAAATGAGAAGACAGAATGGTCATAAGTGTTCTCTAATGCCACTATCTCTACATGGAAATGTCAGGAGTAGAGAGCAATTGTGGTAGAGATGCACTTGTCTTCTCAAGTCTGTTCTGCCCTTCTTCCCTAATGTTATAGCTTCCAATTTCACAGATTTGCAGTGAAATCTTCAATAAACAAAATATTTCCTTGCAACTAGGTATGGAGACATGGCAAAATTCTGGCCTGTCATAAGTGAAGTGTGGTAACTTCTTTAAAAGATAATTGGCACATATCTTTTGCCTTTCTCTGATTCTCTTCTCCTTCCTGTGGGCTCAAATGTCATGTTGGGTGGTACCAGAACATCTTTCTTGGACCATGAACTGATCTTGGGAGTGAAAAACATAGTAGAAAAAGACAGAAGAAACTTGGGTTGCTGAAGGCTTCTTAGTTACAATATTGCTACCACAGAGCTGCCATATGGTTTCTAAAGTGTTCAATGACACATTTTCATGTACGAAATAAAATATCTATCTTATTTGGATCTCAGTTATCTAAATCTGGACCTAACAATAAAAGATTTATCTTCCAGCACATAAGTCTTTTACATTTACAAACCATGAGATAAATGTTCATTTCTAAAACTATGTCTGAGTTGACAAATTTAAGTATAATAACCTAATCAATTTTTAAAATTTTTCTGTCTTGGGAATATTCTTGTCAGAGTATAAGCATACTTAGTTACTTGCAAGTACCTTCTTATAAATTGGCAGATGGCTAAACTCATATACAAATAAGAAAGAGTATCCTTCATACTGGCAGGTTCCCAACCCACCACTTCTCTCCCTGTTTTTATTCTCAAATGAACCAATTTTGCCCATCCATTTCCCCAAAATGTAAGAGAACTTTCAATGCACTGGAATTAGGCCCTGTCTCAGTAAAGGAATAGATACAGAGTCATTTTTTGATGGGATTAAGAAGGGATGCTATGTCTGAGGCTGTGAGAGGATAGGAGGTGAAGGAATTGCCTGAGCAGAAGCCTGAAATAAGGGCAGATGTTAACTGCCTAGTTGGGGGACATATATCAGCGATCTGGGAGTACAGCAAAGCATGCTCCAACCTCAGAGCCTAAGGGGTCTCATGCCTGAAAAGCCGCAGGCAGCCCGACATGAAAACTTCTCATGGCTGTAGAGGTAGATTGACATATGTCAGCCTGGGAGAAGGGTCTTAAGACTTCCATGGTTTGAACACTGGGCCAAGTTCCTTCTTTCCCTTTCTCTCAACAATGCCTCAGTTAATGTAAAACCAGTCTCCCAGTGGAAAGCATGTAGTTTCTTTGTTTCTTGATCAAATGGCTCACAGCTACTGAAGTTAGAGATTGATATCCACGTAGGTAGCTTCAGCTTGGGATAAAATTAGTTAGTTTACCTTGGGACAGATTGTACCTACTGAAGAAGTATGTGTTTTTCACTTCTGGAAGGGAGAAAGAAATTAGCTAGGACACCTTGTGATTTTGGGGGAAGCCCCAAGTACCTTTTATCATTATATTCCATGAGTTTTTCACATGAGATCATTGTGTTTTGCAGCACGGCAAAAAGAATAAAAAGCAAGTGCTGGGTTTAGTCACCGCCACCTTGGCACCAGAGTGCTGGTGGTCTCCTGATTTCCCTGCTTTTTAAAATATATTTCTGTATCTGTGTCTTTGTTTCTTTCATCTCTTGCAACACATTCTGCCAGGGGGACATTGCAAACCCTCAATATCTTTATTGGGGACATTGTAAACCCCCAATAATTTTTCACTTGACTGACTTAAGAAATACCACCAAAGAGACTATATTATTTAAAATTCATGACAAAGATGTCTCAAGATGGCAGACTAAAGATATCGAACACCCACCCTCTCGAGAAAGAAGGACCAAAATTATAAGTAGAAAATCATACTTTGAATAGAATACCAAGGAGAGAACACTGGAGTCCAATGAAGAGGTCAAAAGAAACACCTGAAACACAGAAGGAGAAGGATGTGAGAGGCTCACTCAGCAGAGATCTACAGGAGCCCAGAGGCACTCAGTATTGTGGGGAAAGTGTAAGAGAGTTTCCTTGGTCCACATCCTTGCTGCAGAGTGCTGTGATCTCTTCCATGGGACAGCGCCTCTATCCACAAGAACCCTGACACTAGCATGATTTGGACCCTCCTGCCCAGGGCATTGCACTGGACTGGGAACTCATGCTGGGTCACTCATCTGCCACCCCAGTCCAGGGTGGCTCTGGCAGGGCACCACTGCGAGAACATGCTATCTTGGGACTGCATCCTCCCTTGGGAACCACAGCCCCTATGTCTCCATATCATAGGAGTCCCTCTGACATTCCCCAGTGTCCAGCTGGAGGGCTTCAGTGGCACAGCACTGGCTTGATGAGGGGTGCTTTGGAGTCCCCAGTGCTCTAGCCCACAGGGAGTACTATCCCACAGGAAAAGAATGATGCAGTATGGCAAAAAGGCAGCTCTGGAGACAAAGGAAACCAAAGTGCCTACTTTCCAGATCCTGAGAGCTCCCTGCCTCACCAGCAGAGAGTGAATTCTCCTCTCACTGGCAGAGCAGCCTCTGTGCTCCAGATCTTGGATAGAGAATAGGACCCCTCCCCACCTCCACACACCACTGCAGGCCCAGCCACTGCTGCTGCTGCCAGGAGAAGCCAGGGTGCATGAGCCAAGGGGCTGTCTCACTGAAGCTATGAGTGGTGACTGTGACCCCATTGGTGGCATTCCTTCTGTGCCTGGGGCTCATGGGCAAAGAGCGGGACCCATCCACCCCTCCACCCCTTCTGAGCAATGCTTTGGTGCTAATGTTGCTGAGAACAGGACAGCCTGAGAGGTGTATGTTTGGGCCTGTAAGTGGTGTCCCCACACTGTAGCCATTGGCATCACCCACCAGAATCATCCTGCCACTGCTACTGGAACTCACACACTTGCCTGGCCCACCACTGCCACCACCTGCATCAAAGCAAAAACTACCACCTCTGCTGAAGGAGGGTGGTGTTTGCAGTCCTCTCTCTCAGCTACCTGTCCCTTCTGGAAGAAGCCTACCATCCTTGGAGGCAAGTCTGTGGTACAATTACACCTTCCCTACTAGAGCATTTCAGCCATAGCCCACAGCCAGTCTGGTAGTCCTGGACACAGCACGTTGCGATGCCTACACCACTTATGCTGCAGCTTGGCCAGGATGTGAGCTGGCATCTGGGCAGCTTTCTGCCCATGAAGGAAAAATAACACTGTCACTATGGAAAGAAGGGGGTGCAAGCAGTTGGTGTACCACACAGCTATCAGCCTCTGCTAGCCTCATCAAGAGGGACCTGCCCCTCTTGTTGCAGGCTCACAGTGCATCTGCCCTTCTCCTGCCTGAACATTCTTCCTGACCAGGTGATCACCCTACCCTTCACTCTGATAGCCAGAGCCTGAACTGAGGGAGGCTCAAGGGCAAATTTGCTTGCCTGGTCTTTTCTGGTACCCCAGGACTCAAGCACTCCATCCAGGGGCATGGGGACTGAAGATTAACTAACCTAGTTCACTGCTGCTTGCACCCAAATACTCTCCTAGGGGTGAGAGGACCAACCAACACAAATTGCAAGCAACATGAGAGTGGGTACCTACCTGCATAGCTGAAAGGTAGTGTATTTCTGACTCTACATTGAGCAGCAGAGTTCCCAGCAGAGGAGAAAAGATGAACAGCAAAACTATCTGTCTTGAGCTGAGGGAAAAGGTTCCAGATGGGAAAGAACCAGCATAAAAATTATGACAATATAAGTATAATAAAACAGGCTCTTTCAACATGCCCAAATAGACTCCAACCAAAAGGAAATGTTTAAAATGTCAGATATAGAATTCAAAATATGAATTGTAAGTAAGCTCAATGGGATACATGAGAAAGTTGAAAACCAGCCCAAAGAAACCAGAAAAATAATTCAGAACATGAATGAAAAATTCACTAAAGAGATAGATATTAAAAAAAAGAATAACAGAACTTCTGGAAATGAAAGAGTCATTTAGGGAATTTCTGTTTTAACAAGAGAACAGAACAAGCAGAAGAAAGCATTTCAGAGTTTGAAGAAAAGTCTTTTGAATTAACCCTGTCAGTAAAAATAAAGAAAAAAGAATGAAGAGAAATGAACAAAGTCTCTAAGAAATATGAGATTATATAAATTACTCAAACATTAGTATCATAGGTATCCCTGAGGGAGAAGAAGAAAAAGCAAAAAGCATGGAAAACCTATTTGAGGAAATAATGGAGGAAAATTTCCCTGGTCTTGTTAGAGGTTTAGACATCTACATACAAGAAGGTCATCTAACTCCTGGAAGACTCATTGCAAATAAGACATCATCAAAGCACATAGTCATAAGACTGGGCAGAGTTAAAGTGAAGGAGAAAATTCTACAAGCTAAGAGATTAAAGCATCAAATAACTTACAAAGGAAAACCCAGCAAACTAACAGCTGACTTCTCAGCAGAAAGCTTATAAGCAAGAAGGGACTGGGGTCCCATCATTAGTCTTCTTAAACAGAATAACTGTCAGCCAAGAATTTTGTATCCTGAAAAACTAAGTTTCACAAATGGAGGAAAAATAATCTTCCCCAGACGTGGAAATGCTGAGGGAATTTGCCAACCACTAGACCTGCCTACAGGAAATGCTCAAAAGTCCTCTAAACACTGAAAAGAACAGTTGATACCCACCAGTGTAAAAAAACTCAAAAGTAAAAACTCACAGCTCTTATAAAACAGTAACATAAGGGAGAATAGAAAGCAAATGGTAACACTCAACATGATGACTGGAACAATTTGTCACTTATCAATATTAACTTTGAATGTAAATGACCCAAATGCCCTACTTAAAAATATAGATTAGTGGAATGGATAAAAAGACACCACCCAAATATCTGCAGTCTCCAAGAAACCCATTTAACTCATACAGGCTCTCATAGACTCAAGGTAAAGGAGTGGGAAAAAATGTTTCATGTAAATGGAAACCAAAAGTGAGCAGGAGTAGCTTAGCTATTCTTATACCAGACAAAACAGATTTTAAACAAACAATAGTAAAAAAAAAAAGACAAATATGGTCATTATATAATGGATAAAGTGATCAATTCAACAAGAAGACATAACAATCCTAAATATATATGCACCTAATACCAGAGCTACAAGATTCATAAAAAAATACTATTAGACATAAGAAATGAAATAAACAGCAAAAGAATAATAGTGGGGGACTTCAACACTTCAATAACAGAAATAAATCATTGACTCAGAAAATCATCAAAGAATACTGGACTTAAAAGGGACTTTAGAATAAATGGACCTAGCAGACATTTACAGAATATTCTGCCCCCAAAACACAGAATATACATTCTTCTCATCAGTACCTGGGACATTTTCCAAGATAGACCATAGGTTAGGCCACAAAATAAGTCTCATAAAATTTTGAAAAATTGAAATCATACCATGTATTGTCTCAGAAAACAGGGGAACAAAACTAGAAATCAATTGCAAGAAGAACTCTCAAAACTATGCAAATATATGGAAATTAAACAACCTGCTGTTGAATGATCTTTGGGGCAATAATGAAATCAAAAATTTTTTTGAACTGGATGACTATGGCACCATTAGCTACAAAAATCTCAGTAAAAGCAGTGCCAGAGCATCACATGCCTACATCAAAAAGACAGAAAAATCACAAATTAAAATCTGATGTCACATCTCAAGGAACTAAAAAAA
>NW_012147953.1:3251554-3253924 GCF_000956105.1 Propithecus coquereli
AGGCAAGTGATTTTTTTTTTATTTCTGAATATTACAGAGGTACAAAACTTTTGGTTACATGATTTGCTTTCACGCAGTTTGAATCAAAGTTTTAAGTGTATCCATCACCAAGGTAGCATGCATTGTACCTGTTAGGTGTGAATTTACCCATCCCCTCCTCCCTTGTGCCACCTACTTGGTTTCCATTGAGTTTTACTACCATATGTGCACATGGGTATTGATCGATTAGTTCCAATTTAATAGTGAGTACACGTGGCATTTGTTTTTCCATTCTTGCAATATTTACTTAGAAGAATGGTCTCTAGTTTCATCCAGGTTGTTACAAATGGTATTAGTTTACCATTTTTTATGGCTGAGTAGTACTCCATAGTATACATATTCCACATTTTATTAATCCACTCATGTATTGATGGGCACTTGGGTTGTTTCCACATCTTTGCGATTGTGAATTGTGCTGCAATAAACATTTGAGTGTACGTGTCTTTTTCATAAAATGACTTTCTCCTTTGGGTAAATACCCAGTAGTGGGATTGCTGAATCAAATGGTGGGTCTACTTTTAGTTCTTTGAGGTGTCTCCATACTATTTTCCATAGAGGTTGCACTAGTTTACTGTCCTACCAACAGTGTTTAAGTGTTCCCTTCTTTCCACATCCATGCCAACATTTGCTGCTTTGGGACTTTTCGATAAAAGCCATTCTCACTGGAGTTAGAAGATATCTCTTTGTGGTTTCAATTTGCACTTCCCTGATGATTAGAGATGTTAAACATTTTTTCATATGTTTATTGACCTTTAGTCTATCTTCTTTTGAAAAGCTTCTGTTCTTGTCTTTTTATCAGATTCTTTAATATTTTTCTTGTTGATTTGTTTGAGTTCTTTAAAAATTCTGGTTGTCAACCCTTTATCAGATATATAGCATGCAAATATTTTCTCCCATTCTGTAGGTTGTCTGTTCACTCCATTGATTGTTTCCTTGGCTGTACAGAAGCCTTTTAATTTAATCAAGTTCTAATTGTTAATTTTTATTGTTGCTGTGATTGTCTTTGGGATTTTCTTCATAAATTCTTTGCCTAGGCCAATATCTGTAAGAGTTTTTCAACATTTTCTTCTAGAATTCTTATAGTTTCATGTTGTCCATTGTGAATTAATTTTTGTGAGTGGTGAGAGGTGCAGATTCTGTTTCAGTCTTCTACACGTGGCTGATTGAATAATTCATTCCTGCTCCTTGAAGCAAGTAAATGAGAAGACAGAATGGTCATAAGTGTTCTCTAATGCCACTATCTCTACATGGAAATGTCAGGAGTAGAGAGCAATTGTGGTAGAGATGCACTTGTCTTCTCAAGTCTGTTCTGCCCTTCTTCCCTAATGTTATAGCTTCCAATTTCACAGATTTGCAGTGAAATCTTCAATAAACAAAATATTTCCTTGCAACTAGGTATGGAGACATGGCAAAATTCTGGCCTGTCATAAGTGAAGTGTGGTAACTTCTTTAAAAGATAATTGGCACATATCTTTTGCCTTTCTCTGATTCTCTTCTCCTTCCTGTGGGCTCAAATGTCATGTTGGGTGGTACCAGAACATCTTTCTTGGACCATGAACTGATCTTGGGAGTGAAAAACATAGTAGAAAAAGACAGAAGAAACTTGGGTTGCTGAAGGCTTCTTAGTTACAATATTGCTACCACAGAGCTGCCATATGGTTTCTAAAGTGTTCAATGACACATTTTCATGTACGAAATAAAATATCTATCTTATTTGGATCTCAGTTATCTAAATCTGGACCTAACAATAAAAGATTTATCTTCCAGCACATAAGTCTTTTACATTTACAAACCATGAGATAAATGTTCATTTCTAAAACTATGTCTGAGTTGACAAATTTAAGTATAATAACCTAATCAATTTTTAAAATTTTTCTGTCTTGGGAATATTCTTGTCAGAGTATAAGCATACTTAGTTACTTGCAAGTACCTTCTTATAAATTGGCAGATGGCTAAACTCATATACAAATAAGAAAGAGTATCCTTCATACTGGCAGGTTCCCAACCCACCACTTCTCTCCCTGTTTTTATTCTCAAATGAACCAATTTTGCCCATCCATTTCCCCAAAATGTAAGAGAACTTTCAATGCACTGGAATTAGGCCCTGTCTCAGTAAAGGAATAGATACAGAGTCATTTTTTGATGGGATTAAGAAGGGATGCTATGTCTGAGGCTGTGAGAGGATAGGAGGTGAAGGAATTGCCTGAGCAGAAGCCTGAAATAAGGGCAGATGTTAACTGCCTAGTTGGGGGACATATATCAGCGATCTGGGAGTACAGCAAAGCATGCTCCAACCTCAGAGCCTAAGGGGTCTCATGCCTGAAAAGCCGC
>NW_012147953.1:3263439-3274973 GCF_000956105.1 Propithecus coquereli
AGTTAAAATGTCTATACTGCCCAAAGTGATTTACAGATTGAATGCAATTCTCATCAAAATACTAGCTTCATTTTTCACAGAATTAGAAAAAAAAATCCTAAATTTTATATGAAATAAAAAGGGAGCTTGAATAGCCAAACAATCCTAAGCAAAAACAGCAAATCTGAAGGCATCACATTACCTGACATCAAATTATAGTACGAGGCTATAGCACCCAAAACAACATGATACTATTATAAAAATAGACATATAGATCAAAGGAACATAATAGAGAACCCAGAAATAAAATCATATGCCTATAACCAACTTATCTTCAACAAAAGCAGACAAAAATATACACTGGGGAAGGAAGGCCCTATTTAATAAATCTTTCTGGGAAAATTGAGTAGCCAAACGCAGAAGAAGGAAATTGGTTCCCTATCTCTCCCCATATACAAAGATTAACTCAAGATGTATTAAAGACTTAAATGTTAGACCTGAATCTACAAAAATTCTAGAAGAAAACTTAGGAAAAACTTTTCCAAACATTGGCCTATGCAAAGAATTTATGACTAAGACCCTAAAAACAAATCAAGAAAAACAAAAATAAATAAATAGGACTTAATTAAACTAAAGAGCTTCTGCACAGCCAAAGAAATAATCACAGAGTAAATAGACAACCTACAGAATGGGAGAAAATATTAAGAAACTATGCATCCAATGAGGGACTAATACTCAGAATCTATAAGAAGCTCAAACAAATCAGCAAGAAAAACCAAATAACTCCATTATAAAGTGGTCAAGAAACATGAACTGACGTTTTTCAAAAGAAGATATACAAATGGCCAACAAACATATGAAAAAACGCTCATCATCACTAATCATCAGGGAAATTCAAATTAAAATCATGAGATATCACCTCACTCCTGTCAGAATGGTCATTACTAAAATGTCAAAAAATAATAGATGTTGATGCAGATATAGTGAAAATGGAACACTTATATACTGTTGGTGGGAATGTCAACTTTTACAACCTCTATGAAAAATATTATGGAAATTCCTCAAAGAACAAAAAGTGGATCTACCATTCATTCGATCCAGCAAGCCCACTACTAGATATCTACTAAAGGAAAAGAAATCATTATATCAAAAAGACATATGTACTTGTATGTTTATCACAGCACAATTCACAAATGCAAAGATGTGGAATCAACCTAAGTGTCCATCAACTGATGACTGGATAAAGGAAATGTGGTATATATTTACACCATGGAATACTACTCAGTCATAGAAAAAAATTAAATGATGTATTTTGTCTTGGATGAAACTAGAAAACATTATTATAAGTGAAGTATCTCAAGGAAGGAAAAATAAATACCACGTGTTCTCATTTATAAGTGGGAGTTAAAGGATGGGTATACATGGTCACACAGAGTGGTGTAATGGACTTGGGAGACTCAGAAGCAGGGAAGGTCAGAGGGAATGAGGAGTCAAAAATTACCTGTTGGGTAAATACACACTATTTGGGTGATGGGTACATTGAAAGCCCTGACTTCACCATTATATAATTCATCCATGTAACAAAAAACCACTTTTATCCTCTAAATTAAAAAAAAAAAAACTATGGAGATAATAAAAAAGATCAGTGGCCAGGGGTTTGTGGTGAGTGAAGGATGAAAAGGCACAGAACATTTTTAGGGTACTGAAATTACTCTGCATGACTCTATAATAGTGGATACATATCATTATACATTTGTCCAAACCCATAAAATGCACAACTGTAACAGTCAACTCTAATGTAAATTATTGACTTTAGGTGATAATGACATGTCAATGTGGATTTACCAACCATAACAATCCATAACAATGTGCCACTCTCATGGAGGATGTTGATAATAGGGGAGGCTGTGCATTTATGGGGTTGGGATGTATATAAGAACACTGTACCTTCTGCTAAATTCTACTATGAATCTTAAACTTCTCTAAAAAATAAAGTCTATTAAAAATAAAATTTATTCATCTTTATCCAATAGGACCTTCATTCTACTAGATTTTCCCAGTAAAATACACTTGTCTCCAGTCCAGAACATACTGTTACATCACAAACTCAAATTCCTGTAGAGGCCAGGTGAGTGACACAGTGAATTAGGACTATCAGAGACTGTGGCAAACTGGAGACTACACAGAGTATCTAACGGGAGAAGCTGATATTAATATTTAGCACCAACAGATTGTTCCATTGGAGCATGTGGGACTTTGATGGACAGATTACCAGTCAGGGTAGGTTAGATTATGCTGTGGTAACAACCCCAAGGTCTTATCAGCCTATAAGAACAAAGATTTGTCCCTCACTTACACTATCAGTCCAATACAGGCCATCAGGACATGTTTATTCATCACAGTCACTTGAGGACCTGTGTCAGCAAAACCTCCATCTGGACTCGTGTTTCCATAAGTGCTAAGGCAGGAGAAAGTGGACACTGCAACTCACTGACTGGTTCTTAAAGTTTCTGTCCAGAAGTAATGCACCTCACCTGCAGTCACAATTTATTGGCCAAAACAAGTCATATAGTCTAACTTCAAATGACTAGAACATGAAATCTTACCACATACCTAGAAGGAAAGATAATAGTTTGTAAATAACACCAACAACTTGTATTGTTCTGTTTTTGTTGTTGTTTGTCTTCTACTTTTTCTTCAGCATATTCTGCAATCCAAAATATTATGTGGAATTTCCTGATATATAAATATGGGCAGCTAGTTACATTTTAAAAACATGTCTATTGGATGATGCTTGCTTCCTTCTCATTTATTATTTCATGTTTATCAGCTCACATCTAGGATTTAGTTGGCAGCTGAGTAGAAGCAGTGAAAGGTGTGGGAAGAAATAATGGAAATAAGAGAGGCCAGTTTAAAAACACATAGATAGTTACTCCTTTCTATGGTTGCTGGGAAAGCCACAGGCAGAAGTACATAAATTTTTACCTGCATCAAAATTTATCTGCCCGGAATGGTTAAAATTTAAAAGATTGAGCATCCAAGTGTTGGCCAGGATACAGAACAACTGGAAATCTCATAAGTTGTTTCAACCGCTTTGGAAAACCATTTGGAAACTACCTACTAAAACTAAACATATACTTATCCTATGACCTAGAAATCCCACTCTTAGGTATATTCACAAGAGAATTGCACATGTTTGCCAAAGGACATGTACAATAATATTCACAGCAGCTGTATTCATAACATCCTCAAAATGAAAATATAGATTATCTGGAATGAAACAAGCCAAAATGAACAAAATACATACTGGATGATTTCATTTATATGAAGTTCAAGATCCGATAAGACTAATCTATGGTGATAGAAGTCAGAATAGTGGTCACTGGGATAGCATGACTGGGAGGGAATGTGGGAACATTCTAGAGTGATAGAAATCTGTATACATTTGGTTTTGGACATGCACATATGTATATAATATTGAATAATAATTAAGTGCTCACTTAAGATTTGTACACTTACTGTTTGTAAGTTATTCCTCAATTAGAAATGTTAAAAAGAATTTTCTTGCCAATTTACTGATACTTACTGGAGATAGATCAAGAGTTCAAGTGGATTCATTATATAATTCTCCATATTTTGGTAAATGATTGAAAATCTTATAGTTAAACAATAGTATGCTTAGTATAGGAAACACAGATCAAGGCTTTAACAGTAGATACCTCTGAAAAAGTAGAATTGGAAGAATTCATCTTCATTTTAGATATTTCTACATTCCTTGAATTTATAACAATAAATATGAATTTCATAATTTAAAAAATTGAAGAAAAGTGGAAATACTATTCCTATAGTTGGAAACGCCCTAGGATGCCATTTTTAGGCTATAATTTAGGGCTAACTAATCCTGAGAGAACACTAAAATTTATTGAAAACTTTTCCTAATAGCAGCACAAGTGTCTTGCCCCTAGAGACACTGGTTTAATTGTTCTGGCATGGGATCTGGGCATGAGTATTGTTTAAAAGTCCCCTTGGTGTTTGTTAGGTGTAGGGCAGGTTAAGAACCACTGGACATCAGCCACCAGCTCCTTGCAACAGAAGAGTCACCCGAATGCCTTGAAAAACTCTACACCTGGCCGAATCCCACAGCAACTGCACTGGCATCTGGAGTTCTCCAGATGATTCTAATGTGTGGGCAAGTTTGAGAGCAGCTGTTACTGCCTGAAAGCCTCCAGGAAACTTTCCTCTAATTTGCATGTAAGCCAATAAAATAAATTTTCTCGCTTTCTTCATGTGTTAGCCAAGTTGCTAAGTGAAATACAGGATGCCAGATTAAATGATAATTTCAGACATCAAGTTTTAGTAAAAGTGTGTCCCATGCAATATTTGAGACTTACACAAAAAATTATTCATTGCTTATCTGAATGTCCCTAAAGGAAGTCAAATTTAATTGGAGAGTTTTCTGTGTTTTCCTTTATTTTTATTTGTGAAATCTGGCAGCCCTACAAACAAAACAGAACAACATAATGGTAATCTAAAAATCACTTTAGAGCAATGTAGATTTCTTCTGCATGTAAAGTAGTCTTAAGGAGATTGAACACTGATGAGGAAGCAAAGGGGAATCCCCTTGCTGATGGCCAATAAAACCTCCAAATATCCTTTATTTATCTCCCTTCCCAAATAGTCTTAAGCTTTTTTAACAACTGGCTCAGTTTCTTTGCTGGATTTTCTCACTTGACTCAACAAATAAGCACCTAACTCCCAAACTCCATTCCTATTATTTTTACCCCCACCCTCAATCCATCCTCCTTTTAACCAATTAAACCTACTTCAGTTTTTGCTAATCTTTTCTTCTGAACCACACAGAAAAGGTTCTACATCAAGAGAATGCACAGATAGACTAGCTGGTGTGTGTGTGTGTGTGTGTGTGTGTGTTTGTGCACGTGTGTGTAGAATTCTTAGGATCCTTTCTCCATGTATCATTCTGCTTTTATTCATGTGGAAATGTAAGTTTCGAGGTATAGCTGTCATTGTTAAGCTAGGAATTTGGGTAAATCTATCTCTTGACTGCTGCTTTCAGTGTCAGTTTCAAATATAAACCATAGAGTTTCCTTCTGTAAATGGTGCATTGAAGAGGAAGAAGCACTATTATCTCTGCCAATTTGTAAACTCCATTTTCTAGAACCTCCACTAAACACACAAATTGCCACTACAGATAGCAAGTAAACAATAAGAGAACGACAAATGCTTAAATTGTGAGCAAGAATGTATCTGGTAGGTATTGGGTGTTTTCTATGGAGACATTGTGATGTATTAGAAAGAATCTACTAGATTTCATGGGGCCCAGACTTTGACTAAGGTTAGTCCAGCAGCCGTCTTGCTAAGTGACTTCAAGCTGGACAGGAAACTCTGTGGGCTCTTCCACTTCTACATCTGTAAAATTAAAGCCATAATGCCTGAATTGGTTTGATAACTGTGTTATTATAAGAATTAAAATGAGGTAATATGTGTGGATAAGAATGGACTTTGAAAATTTAGCAGTTTTACTAGGCAAAAGAAAAGAAAGAAGTGTAGGAACTGGGCTTGTTTTGCTTTATCCGAGGTAACTTAGGCAGGCTCTTGTATAATCTTTTATGAGCTATCAAAGCAAATGGACCCAGAAATACCCTTAAGGAATAAAAGAAATGTTTGGTTAGCAGGCCAACTGTAAGCAACAATTTTTTTAAGGAAAAAGAAAAGATGAAAAGTGCCAAGCCACAAGATTAGCCCCCTTGAGGCTCCTGGCATCCTAACTGGAGAGCATGGATTTGTTAAATAGTCATGTTCCCTTCCTTTGATTAGATGGAAGTATGAAGTCATTTGAAACTAAAACTGAGTCATAGACAAACTTTCGGGAAGATACCCAAAGTCTGAGTGGTAAAGTAAATGAATTGGGAAAAAATGTGTATGGATATCATGTTTCCACATGTCTGTGTTAGCTAGTTTAAAGTTCCCCTAGTGAACCAGAACCCAGTTCTGTTTTTAGAGTTCAAGGAGATTGCATTGCTTTGGGCTTACGTTTGAATGTGTGATCATTTGGGCAAGCTCTAGTCTCAAGTATACTATTACAGTTTTAGTGAAGAATTAAAAAAAAATAAATAAACACCACATTTAACCTTCCCAAAAAGACAAGGAAAGCAATATGAGTAAGCATGTTATCTGTCTACAGATAGCTCAAACGTTCAATTTTTAGACATAATAAATTGTTCATAAACATAATTGCCCATATATATATGGGCAGTGTAAACAAGATATTTATTCTAGCAGGTACTTATTTGTGGTGAGGGTGGTGAGAGAAATATCCTAAGGTCTCTTTTGCTAAAAGTTTTGGAAATCATCTCTTAGAAATGACTCCCCACTCTCCAAACTACAAAACCCATTTTGTACTGTAAACTCTATGCTTCAGTGGAATCACTTACCACATTCACACACTTATCACAAATCCACTTTCAGAGATTTACCAAATCGTTACTCCCCTCTGAAAACCTCTAGTGGCTTTCTATTTAAACCCACAAAGCAAGCTTTGTTTCCTCAAAAGGCCCTAGATCACTCTTCCTATGTCTTAAGGTAGCTTATTCCTTTTCTTCACAGGTCATCCCATCAGAAAGGCATGCCCTGACCCCTCTACCTAAAATATCTCCAGTCCCCCAAGTCATTCTCTCTTTCTTCTCAGCACTTAATGCCATTAAAAATATAATTTGTATATTGTTTATAAGCCCTGAAAAGGCAAAGGTTTTGTGTGCCATATTTACACTGTATTCTCACTGCCTACAACAGTGACTAACAAGAAGCATGGACTAAGTCAATGTTGGATAGATGTCATTAAGTATAGGCAAAATAATATCATGGCCTCTATGAAGAAAATTTCAAAAGAGTTTAAAAAGAATATAGATGAAAATAGCATCATTAGAATAATTATGTCCTAGCTATGATGGCTACTTTGAAGGAGACACTACTTACTTGAAAATATCTGTTGGCCATAAAAAGACAATTTTTATTTAAAAATGCAATACATTATATATTTAGCTTGATTCCCTCCTTTTATAATCTTCTAAGCCTTTTAGCAAGAGACATTTAACTCCTGGCTAGAGTTTTGTCCTGTGATAAAAATCTGGGCATAATTTTTCTCCTCAACAAATTGTTCTGCAGAGCCCTCCTGCTTTTGGAAGCTGAGGTTAGGAATGCAATATGTGTCTCAGAAGTAGGCACAGGAGCTTGGGGAGCGGTTAGTAGGCCTCTTTTATTTTTCTTTTTGAATCTCAGAACAAATATTTGCTGGTAAAAGAAGCTACTATTTGAGAGGACAGGAGCTATTATATTGTCTCATATATTTGATACAACAAGAAAATCAGATAAGACCTTAAGTCTGTGGTCCCCAATCCCCAGGCCATGGACCAATATCTGTCAGTGGCCTGTTAGAAACCTGGCTGCAGAGGCAAAGCTTCGTTTGTATTTACAGCCACTCTCCATCACTTGCATCACGGCATAAGCTCCGCCTCCTATCAGATCAGCTGCAGCATTAGATTCTCAGAGGAGTGTGAACCCTGCTGTTAACTGCACATGTGAAGGATCTAGGTTGCATGATCCTTATAAGAATCTAATGCCTGATGATTTGAAGTGGAGTTGAGGCGGTGATGCTAGCTAGCACTGGGGAAAGGCTGAAAATACGGATTATCGTTAGCAGAGAGGTTTGACTCCACAGAGATCATAGTAAATCAATTGCTTGCAGACTCATATCAAAACCCAATCAGTGAGTGGCAAGTGACAATTAAGCTGCATCTGGTGGCAGGCTCTGTAGTGGCGAGTGAGCATTTTACTTCAATTGTACAGCTGCATCTGATGGCAGGCTTTAAGTCAGAACCTGGCACTTATTTTAGTCCCTGTATACCCCGCCCATTATTTTATTTGCCACTTCCATCTGCTCCTCTTTCCCACACTGTGCACTTGTCTCAGTCACAGTTTTGGTAAGCCCACAAGCTAATCCTAGCAAAAATGAGTGAAAAACAAACATCACTGGAGAGCTTATTTGAAAAGGGGGAAAGAACTGAGGAGACAAAAGAGTCTAAGACTGCCAATAAAATGAAAGCTGCATTTAAAAGAAAATACCAACAGTCCTACTTGAATTACAGTTTCATTGCAACAGGTGATTCTTTCTCCAAGCACATTTTGTATAATATGTGGTGACTGTCTATCCAATGAAGCTATAAAACCTTCAAAACTTCTTTGCCACGTGGACACCAAGCACCCTGCATTAAAAGACAAGCCTTCAAAGTTTTTCAAAAGAAAATAAATATGAACACAAAGAACAGAAGCAATTATTGAAGGCCATAATTTCATCAAACGTGTCTGCACTGAGAGCATCATTCTTAGTGGCTAACCACATTGCTAAAGCTAAGAAGTCCTTTACTATTGTTGGAGAGTTAATCCTGCCTGCTGCTAAGGACATTTGCTGTGAACTTTTAGGAGAGGCTACAGTTCAAAAAGTGGCACATGTTTTTCTTTTGGCTATCCCCATAACTAGACAAATTGATGAAATAGCAGAGGATATTGAAACACAATTGTTAGGGTTAATCAGTCACCATGGTATGAAATCCAGGTTGACAAGACTACCAGTGTTGACAAGGTAACAATGCTTGTTTTTGTGTGACGTATTTGTTTCAGGAAGATGTGCATGAGGATATGTTACGTGCACTTTTGTGCCAACCAACACCACAGCTGCAGAACTATTCAAGTCTTTGAATGACTGCCTATCAAGGAAACCGAAATGGTCATTTTGTGTTGGTATATGCATGGATGGAGTGGCTGCCATGACTGGATGGCTTTCTGGTTTCACTATTTGGGTCAAGGAGGTGGCTTCTGAATGTGAGTCTACACACTGTATCATCCATAGAGAAATGTTGGCTAGCTGAAAAATGTCATCTAAACTAAATGATATTTTTCAGGATGTGATTAAAATTATCAACCATATTAAAGTACATGCCCTTAACTCACATCTGTTCACACAGGTCTGTGAGGAGATGGATGCAGAGCACACATCTCCTCTTACACACAGTAGTGACATGGCTTTCGGAAGGTAGATCATTGGCCAGAGTTTTTGAGTTAGAAGAGTCACTCCAGAGATTTCATTTAGAAAAACAGTCACCGCTGGCAGCACATTTCAGTGACACAGAATGGACCTCAAAATTTGCTTACTTGTGTGATATATTCAACCTGCTCAATGAACTCAATCTGTCACTTCAGGGGAGAATGACAACCACGTTCAAGTCGGCAGATAAAGCGGCTGCATTCAAAGCCAAACTGGAATTATGGGGGCAATGAGTCAACATTGGGATTTTTGACATGATTCAAACATGAGCAGAGATTTTGAAAGAGACTGAGCCAGGGCCTTCTTTCTCCCAGCTGGTGCATGATCACCTATCTTAGCTTTCAAAAGAGTTTGAGCATTACTTTCCAACCAGAAAAGATCCCGAAAATGGGAAGGAATGGATCTGTGACTCATTTGTGAATAAACCAGGTGAACTGACTTTGTTCATGCTAGAAGAGGATCAACAGCTTGAGATTACAAATGATGGTGGCTTTACAAGTATGTTTGAGACAACTTCAAATCTCCATACATTCTGGATTAAAGTCAAGGTGGAATATCCTGAGATTGTCCCAAAAGCACTGAAAAGCCTGCTTCCATTTCCAACATTCTATCTTTGTGAAGCAGGATTTTCTGCAGTGACAGCAACCAAAACAAGACTATGGAGTAGACTGGACATAAGCAACACACTTCAGGTGTCACTGTCTCCCATCACCCCTAGATGGGACCATCTAGGTACAGGAAAATAAGCTCAGGGCTCCCAGTGATTCAGTATTATGGTAAGTTGTATAATTATTTTGTTATATATTACAATGTAATAATAATAGAAATAAAGTACACAATAAATGTAATGGGCTTGAACAATCCTAAAACCATCCCTCCTACCCCTGCCCCAGTCTGTGGAAAAATTGTCTTCCATGAAACCAGTCCCTGGTGCCAAAAAGGCTGAGGACCACTGCTTTAGGTGGCCAAATGTGCAACATGGAGTCATCTCAATATTTTCTATAAAAGATGAGTAATGGTTAGGGTAGTTTCTTTTTCTTATCTTCTTTGCTGCTGTTACTGCTGTATCAGCAATGGCACATTGATGGAAGATGGCAGAGTCTGTTTAATAGGGCAGAAGCTTTGTTGTAATTGAGCCTTTTACCTTAAGTTTATAAACAGGAGTAATTAGTAACTTTGTTACCTTCTGGATTGGAAAGTCTTTTTCAAATTGGTAAATACTTAAAAAGACAATAATAACAACAAAAACTCTGGCAGGTTGTTGGCACTGGACAGAGAAACTTAGACACAAGGGAGCCCTTTCAAGACTAACTTAGCTGATTTAGCAGAAGTGAATAAACCTGAAATATAAATCTCTTCAGAGTCAGATGCCAATGAGAAGTAAGCCAATTCTTCAGTCGAAAGACAGGACATAAAACTGATTATACAGCATGATTGCAATGTTGCTTCACATACATGCTCACATACACTACACATAAATCACAAACATCCATGTGTATAGACACAACACTAAAAGAAACACATCAAAATGTAAAATCTGGTTACTTCTGGGTAGTTGGATTATGAGTGATTTAATTTTCTTTATTTCTACTGTATTCTCCATTTTACTTCCAAGCTTTTTCCTTCAATCTCTTCATACCCAGCTCTGCTATCAAAGAACCTTTGATCCTTCTCAAGCCCAATCCAGCTTAGTCTCAAACTTTTCAAGATTACCTCTGACTCCCAGGCCTCTGAAGCCTTTTGTTGCTTTCTTCTTTGTTCCCCATACTGGGTCCCAGCTCACAGGGTTAGACTGTTGTTTACCATAAGCTCTAGGAATAGTTTCCCTGTCTGGGACTCAGACAGTTTTTAAAACATGGCCACAAAATTATGTGACACCACTCCTATAGAGAAGTGGGGTCTTTGTCCCCTACCCTTGAATATGTGCAGTCTTGTGACTGTGACTGTCTCAACCAGCTGAGTATGGTGGGAATGACACTATATGGCTTATAAAGCCAAGACATTAAGGTCAATGTAGTTTCCAGCTTGTTTCTGGAACACTCCTGCTTAAAGCCCTAAGCCATTTTGTAAAGTCTGATTACCTTGAGGCTGCCATGTTGTGAATTAGCTCAAGTTCTATGGAGAGATTGTGTGTAGACACTGAGCCCAAAAATGAGAGTGAATGAAACTTCAGATGATTCCAGCTCTGTCGTGTTTCCCTCAGCCTTTGAATTTTCCCAGCTGAGGCCACAGATATGGAGAAGCAGAGTCAAGCTGTTTGTACTGTGACCTGTCTGAATTCCTGATGACAGAATCCGTGAGCTTAATAAAATGTTTTTTGTAAGCTGTACTGCCAAATTTGGGGGTAATTTGTTACACAGCGATAGTAACCAAAACAGGAAATTTGAACCTAACTTGAGCCAGACTTCTCACAAAGGGCTGGTCAGCTATATTTCTA
>NW_012147953.1:3278993-3280581 GCF_000956105.1 Propithecus coquereli
CTTATGTAATTAAGTAGCTGTTTCTGAATATATTTAGACAACATGCGTTGGACTACTGCCCAGACTAGGGAGTCTAAAGCTGGTTCTGTTTCATTCTCTGTTCTAACTACGGGTCAAACCTTTTTGCTGTGAGAGAGGGTTTTAGCAACTATTGTGAGAAAAAAGATCATTTCTTTAAAATATCTGCCATAATGAAAATAAACAATCTTATTTTAATTCCATTCACTTATGGAAAGAAAGAAAAAAAAAAGAGATGGGTTTGTACTGTCTTCGGACCATATTCAAAAGGTAGTGACCTCTCCAGTCCATTCTCTGCATGGCAATTGGGGGGATATTTTTCAACAGTAAATCTGATTATGTCTCTCTTATATTTTAAACTCTTCAATGACTTCCAACTGACATTGATATAAAGGCCAGATCCCCTCAGCCAACCACCCCTCCAACTCCACTCTGCTTCTTCAGTCCCATCTCCTCTCACCTACCACCTTGCTCACTACTGGTCAGGAATTTGTGTTTCCTCTCTGGCTTTATGACCTTCAAATTTCTGGAACACCCTCTCCCTAACTCCTCCTTTATCTAGTGAATCTTATTTACATTTAACGTTTTGGTTTAAACATTTTCTTATCACAAGACTGACTAGGCTAGCCCTCTACCCACACCCACCCATACCCAAGTACTTTGTGCTTCCTCCTTTCATCACATTTATCATGTTCGTAATTCCTTTTTTCACCGTTGTACTCTCTGATAGATTGGAAGTTCTAGGAGGACTGGAAATGCTTCTGTTTAGTCCAACACACTCAATACTTAGGATATATACAGTGTCCAAAGTTTTACAAATGAAGTAATACATTTGGTATTTAACAAAACATCAAAATGGTCTAATAAAAGATATTCTTATCCAGTCCGAGAAACACATCTATCAGTTTAAAGTGCTCTTAACACATTTTATTTCTTCAAAAGGAAGCATGAATAAAGCAGAGTAGTTTAGTTGGAACCATAGATATGTCCTTATTAACAGATAAAACAAACACAGACTATCTACAAAGAACTCTTAAAAACATTTTTTTCCCCAGATCACCTCATTTCCACAGATCAAGTTCAAATTTTGAGGTATAATTACATAGATATGGTAAAATAAACAGATCAGACATGTTATGGAATGTTGACACCACCAAACTCATTCTTTAGTGACTGAGTTCATTTTGATGATATGGTTTTTAAAGGATATATGTTTAATATATTGATCACTCAGATTGCATATACAGTTTTCAGAAACATGAATGCCTGCAGATGAGAATTCCAATGAGAAACAAAACATTTCTTGCTAGAGAAAGGCTAAGAATTTGGAGTTACCATATAACCTGGAATGTGAGGTTATTTGATAAGGCTACAAGCAAAAGGATTGGTTTAAAGTTTGTGTAAGAAATCTTTAGGCCTCAGATCCCCTATCCCACCTACCATGGCCAGAAAATTATCCCTAATTTGACTCCATCCCTTAATAACATGGTGATTTATTTTCAGCAAAATGTGAAACAGAATGGTATAGACTCATGAACACACATAAGATGCCTATAATATAAGATCACAT
>NW_012147953.1:3280631-3282232 GCF_000956105.1 Propithecus coquereli
GGGTTGGACTCTCAGGAAAGAGGTAAAGAAATGCACAAGCCATTGCAGACATAGCAGAGAAAGCTTCCCAGGAGCATATAGTCCTATGTGGGCAAAGGTCAAAAATGAATTTTTAAATTCTTGAAATTTCCCGTGAAAGAACTTAATAGTTTTTTGTTGTTATTAAATATTGTTCATTCAGATTGTACTTAGCAAAATGAGCAAAAAGTGAGGAAAAGTTTGTCTTATAAAAATGATAATAATTACTTGGAGTTACACATCTTAGGTAAATCTTATTAAACTGAACAGAAAATTAAAGGGTACTTTTTTATTTAGGAAAAGTTGCTATCTATATTCTTCTTCATGTCCATTGTTGATTAAAAGCAATGTGACTGTCCCTAACGTAGGATATGGCTTAAAAGTATAGAGCAAGTCTTATTCTGTTTGGAAGGTTGGAAACTCACACTTGATCAAAGATCTCTCTTTCAAACTAGCATCCAAAGTTCCCTAAAACAAAATTGCATTGATATATCTTTAAAAATAAATGTTGGGCTCTACCTTGTTTCTGACTCAACCAAAGAAGTCAAACTCCTTCCAAGCAATTATATGAAAATATCAAATAATACTATATCAACTTAATTCATAATTCAATTTGATTATAAACATTTTCAGGGGAGCAGTTAGCTGTGAGTTGTTCCAACTATGAGGCAAGTGGAAGGCCGTGGTGTAGCTCTGGGCCTGCCACATGTCAGGGGCCCAGGAGGTGAGAAAAGGCACTTTCGGGTGAGAACTCAACTGGAGAAGCAGAAGATCTCCAGGAACAAAAGATAACCTTACACATCATTATGGAATCATCTTACTTTTGACATCAGCTACATCCCTCTAAAAGAGGCTAAATGTTTTATTGCTGAAATGTGCAAAGCGATTAGTGACACCATAAATGATCCCAAATTGTATTAGCAGAGTCTTGTGATGATTCAGGGAAATGTTAAACCTATGCCTCATGTTCAACAGCAACTTCTTCACACTCTCGTGAGACCATAATCAAACTTTCTTCAAATGATGCAACAAAAAGTCACATTAATATTCCTTTTGTAAATAGACATATGAAAGTCTCAGCAACACCTGACAAGAAGTGTACACTATTGACTTAGACTGTCTTGTTGGTGACTCCAGTATACTGTGAATACCTGGTTCTCAGTATCATGTTGCTCTAGTACAAAAGATCATCCATAGATTTATTTTACAATTGGAATATGTATCTTGGTTTCTTAATTAAATTTGGAAACTGGACTTTTTAAATTTTTTGAGAGTATTTTTCCAAACTACTGCAAAGAGTAAATTAATGCAAACATTAAACAAAGGGGGGCACTTTGTGTGGATCTTTTCTCCTGCATCAGCACTTACAATCATCATAGGGAAAACACTGGATTGAGCTTAGACTAAGGAAAAACTGATTTCTGTTGGCTATAAAGATTATATGTTTTAAGAAATAGCTTTTGTTAAAACAGATACTGATTTTGAGCCACTATTGTGGGTATGCCTTTCAGTTAAATTTCTTTGACTTAATACAAAGCAAAATTTACACTTAGAATAATTTAAATACATTCCAAAGATTTCTG
>NW_012147953.1:3285187-3286811 GCF_000956105.1 Propithecus coquereli
AGAAAGCCAAGGACAATCAGGCCATTTGAGGCAAACTTCCACACAAATATAGTGGCCAAAACAAAGGAACTAGGAGAAAATGAGTGCAGGCATGAAACAGAAGAAAACTACAAAAAAAGAGAAAACACTATATTTGAAGAATTGAAAGAAAATGTATTCATAAGAAAAGAAGGGAAAGGTATTTAAAGATGAACATTCAGAAAATAAGAAAGTCTCCTAAAATTTAAATTATGATATCAAAAATTTGAGAGTGGTAGACAAATTTAAAGAACTTTCTAAGTAGAACAAAAAGGCAAAGAAATTAGAAGATCAGTGTAGGACAGAAAATAGAGAAAACTGAGAGGCAAATTTTTCAAAGAAATTCGCCACGGAGTACACAGAGCAAGATTTACCCCAAGATGCGTCATTATGTCACTGAGAATTTAGAATACTAGAGACACAAAAGATTTAAAGGGGAGAGAGGAAGGGAGGAAGAAATAGGTAATAAACACAGGATTGATCAGAAGTCATTGTGACAAAAGAGCAATCAATACAAAATGCTGGAGGAAAGTAACATCCAATCTAAAATTCTACATTCAATGGAATTAGCATTTAAAGTATGAGAGTACATTGAAGAGATTTTTAGGCATGCAAAGTTTCAAAACACTTACTTTTCATGAATATTTTCTCAGGAAGTTACTGGAGGATGTGCTCTACCAAAACAATGGAATAAACCAGGGAACTAGGGATTTCATAAAAGGGAGAAACCAATAAATTCCAAAGATTATGGTGAAATCCCATGGGAATAGGAGGCAACTCAATCAGTTCAGGTAGGAGCAGGATGAAGGTTTGCTCTAGGTGAGTTATCTCCAAGAAAAAAGAAAAAGAAATTGCTTTTTGTGATAGATCACATTGGTTGAAGTTTTACAGTTTATCTCAAGGAATAAAAATGTAGTGATGGCACATAGAAAACTAAGCAACTAAATAAAGGATTTAACAATAGTTCATTACATACTAAAGAAATAAAACAAGGTAATTATTAATCCTTGGAAAAGCAGAAAGCATATAAGAAATGAAATTAAATCATAGTAAATTACTTAGCTTAACAGAGAATATTATTTACACAACCATAATCATGAAAACACAAGATATTAATCTAACTAAAATCGTGACACACATTGGGAGAATTGGAGATGGAGTGTGTGTGTGTGTGTGTGTGTGTGTGTGTATGTGTATGTGTATGTGTGTAGCAGATAAAAATATTGAATCTTCAACTTCCTTGATAGGTAGTGAATAAATAGGTAATGGACTATGTTGGTTATCTAATCATTTACACATTCTTCCTAATGGAACCTAAATTTTGTTTAAGTTTCCTAATCAAACTCTATCGCATGTGATTCAGAGAAATCTGACCTCATCTATAGCTCCAGTGATAGATCCTGATGAGGTAAACGTGAGTGGAAATCACTTTCCCTGGCACAGTTGGTTTAGGAATGACCATATGACCTAATTCTGGCCAATGACACAGGGGAAGTCTTCTGGGAGGTTTCTGGGCAAAGACAGAAATAAAGGCAGTTCCTTTTCTTTTTCTGGATAACTTTCTGTCAACATATGCCCAGAACTGTTGCAAATATATCAAAGAACT
>NW_012147953.1:3287901-3301198 GCF_000956105.1 Propithecus coquereli
CTTTCATAGTATATACCTGAAAAAAATTTTTGTTGGTAAATACTGATAATCCTTTCCACTTATATAGTATCTTTACTTTGTGATAAAACTGGTGTTAATAATCTCTAAATTGCAATTTTAAGAAAAAATATTAACAGCTGAAAAAATAAGAGGGCCCACACACATTAAAAAAATAACACTACAGCAGTAATTAAGAAAAACACTATGATTGAAGTAAAAGATAAATTAGAGGGCAGTCACAAAATGGCTACCTTTCAATACCAGAGTGGTGTGATGTTAACGTCAAGGAATTTTACAAAATACGATGTCTGCAGAGAGTTCACTGAACATTTCACATGCACCAGTAAATGGGCTACATGATCATTATGGCAATCTTCAAAAAGGTTGAAGGGGCTCTGTGCATTGTGATCTGTGCCTATAATACAGAAAATTATACCTGATGCAAACCATCCTTTTTGGAAACCTGTAATGAAAAATACTTTAAAGAAGACAACACTTAAAATTCTGAGGTGCTGTGTTCAGACTAGGCATAGCATGGCATGTTGGCCAATTCCATGCTTTTCTCTACTGGCACACCCTTTAAAGTAAATTCTCCTTGCTTTCGATTCTATTGCAAAAATATTTCCTTTAGTGTATGACACAGAATATATTTCCCAGATTTCAGAAAAGACAGATTAAGAATAGTAGTCACACTTCTTTGGCTTATTTCTGAATAATAACCACTTCCTTAAGACCAAAGATGTATAATTTTCTATTATTTTATCTTATCTGTTCTTTTTACAACATCTTGTATTATTTATACCTTTTTATAATATCTGATAGAGTTATTGACATTTGTTTTTATTGCATAGTAGATCTCTATATTTTCTCAGGCTATGCTTCAGTCAAGTTATCATCCTTGGAGATCTCACCAAGTGGAATTTTAATACAATTATTTAAATCAAAGTATTCTAGTTGAATCAAACACCAGAATCAATGTATCATAACAAATTCTAGGGATGACCAGAGCCAGTAGATCAGCCACATGGCAGGGCATGTAAGGAAACATTCAAGAGCAAGTGGTAAGATAGCAGAATCAAGAGGCCTAGAGGAAGTTCGGAGGTTTGGGGAAGCTGCAAAACTCCATTCTCTGGAGGCTTATGAGAAGATAAGGAGAGGGGATGGGTAACCTGTGGCCTTGGAGCCATTATGTGGCCTTCTGGATCCTTGAGTGTGACCTTTTGACTGAATATATATTTTACAGAACAATTGCCCAGTGGCATTGGTGGTATAGTGGTAAGCACAACTGCCTTCCAAATTTTACAGAACGAATCCTTTGAATGAAGGGATTTGTTCAGTGAAGTTTGGATTTGGTTGAGGGGCCCACAGGTGGCCTTGAGGCCGCAGTTTCCCTACCCACAATACCATTATTAAAAACTGAGGACAGCATACAAGCAGAGCTGATTCATGAAGGTCCAATTCCATACTTAGCCCGGAATTATTGCTCATAGACTCCTTATATTCTCAATACTTACAAAAAAAAGTGGTTCTAGATTCTAGAGGTAGGACAAGGAGCCAATCAAGTTTAATAGGGGTCTAAAGCCTATACTAACTTAAAGATCTTTAAGAAAAAAATTATAAGAGTTATAAACATAAGATAAAGAAGTATTTATTTATGATAAAAAAGAAAAGCTAATAATTTACTAGATCTTTGGAGCTCAGGCTCTTTTTTTCTAAGATCTCCACAGGCAGCCTCTGAGAAATGCTTTGTTAGTGATTGCTCCTGATTACAATCTGGCTTCTTTCCCAATCTAGTATATTGTACAACTCCCACCCACTCCTACCCCTACAGGGACTCTTGCAAGTGAGGGGCACTGACATTTAAACTTTATTAGTTCCAGGGCAAATCTACCTCTGGGCGGAACAGATTCCAGAGAAAAGAGATGGTCTTGAGAATCATATTAACAGCATTCTCCTGAAGCAGGAGAATGAGGGACTATAATGACAGAGCCATAAAAAAAATTATTAAAAACTACTGTTGAACAAGAAAATGTCAATATATTGTGGTTCATCATCATTAATGTCATTCTGGTGTTAGCTGTGCCAACAAATATGTCATAGCATGGAACTTTGGTCAAACACATTTGGGAGACCGAATGTGAATGCCACAAATGATTGCTGACCCTGTAGGGTGACTCATGGCCCAGACAGCTCTGTCCCAATCATTTCAACTACTCAGAAAACATCTGCTAGAATCATCTTCAAAATACTTGTGTGTTCTCTGGCACTCTTCGCTATTCTTGCCTGCTCTTGTTACTTTGAATTTGGCTGAATTTAGTTTTACATCTGACCTCATTTTGCTAAATACAAGGGTTTCACAACTCTTATCTACCCAGGGAAGATTCCATCTAAGCAGGCTAAGATGACTAAAACATATAATCAAGGTTAAAAAAGTGATACTCTGGCTGGAAGTGTTGAATGAGAACTAGGATTTATAAATAAAGTGTCCTTATCCTTTCCTGAAGACAAATAAAAAATCAAAGCAGTAAAACACTTCAGAAGATAACTCATACTCATTTCCTCTGTGATAAATAACTGTTTTTATTGGGTGAAGAAACTTATTTTACTTATCATGTGTTAAGCAGTTCACTTTATTTTCTCATATTGGTTTTGTTTGAAAGGATGTCCAACCTTGAAAAAGTGACCTGCTAAATCATTCCTGTCAAATTGTAGCTTAAAGAATTTAAAAAGAAAACTGCTGGGGCCCATGGAGTATGCTACAAACCTCTCAAATATAAAGCACAGCTTTAGCTTTATGGCAAATTAATCACCCTAAAATTAGAGAGGCCACCCCTGACATCTGTAGGAGGGACTTGATTTAGACTGAAGAGTCATAGCATAACTGCTCTGCTGAATGGTGTCCTCTATGCACTCGTCTCCAGTTGATATCTTATGTTCACTGTGGTTTCTGGTCTCATCTAAAATTTTTATCTTGAACTTGTGTCCCCAGTGCTAAAATCAATGACCTCCTCTCAGGCTTCCTCCTATTTCCCAAATCTCTCTTCTGTAGATATTTTCCCTGTTTGTCTGAGTTTATCAGTCTCCTTTGCTAACTCCTTTTTCCTCCCTCCCCAAAAGGGTCTGGTTTCTCTGAGTTTCAGCTCTTGGTGGTTTTTCCTCCTCATCTTTTCATTAACTTCCCCTTCTCTCTCCACCCACAGCGTTATTACGTGTGTTCTCAAATCTTTACTTCTTATTCACTCAACAAATATTCACTGAATAAATAGTCTCTGATTCCTTTTTCTCTCTTACACCCACATTCAAACTGTCAAATTTTGTCTGCTTTCCATTCAAAAACTATCTAGAAGTCAACTCTCATTTACTGCTACAAAGTTGGTTAAAGCCACCATCATCTCTCTCCTGGATCACTGCATTAGCTGACAAGTTGGTCTTCAGGCTTTGTGTTTCATTTTCTCCACCTCCCTTGCTGAGTCTTCATCTAACCCGGCAGCTGGACACTAGGATCCTTTTTAAACCCTACTTCAGATCATGTCACTGCTCTGCTTATAATTATCCAAAGGACTCTTCAATTCATTCAGAATCTAAGACAAAGTTGTTACCAGGTTTTACACTTATCACACTATCTGTTTATCTGCTGGCCTCTGCCCTACTTGTTACCTCTCAGGCTTCATCTCCTACTATTCTTACCCACAGTCACTGAATGCCTGTCACCCTCTTGCCTTCTTATGACACTCCAGATGCGTTACAGCCTTAGTCTTTGCACTTCCTGTTTCTTCTGCCTAGACCACAATTCCCCCATACAGTATGGCCACCTCTTTCTCTCATCACTTTCAGGTCTTTGCTTAAACTATCATCTACTCAGTGAGGACTTTCCAGGACACCCTATTAAAGTTTCGGCCTACCCCCTCCTTTTTGGTCCTTTCTAGTTACCATTCCTGCTTTACTTTGTCTGTGCCACTTATTACCATTATCTTTTTCTTCACCCGAAAGTTCTTTCTTCATGTGAAAAAAAGTTTCATAAAGATAGAGATTATTGTTTTTTTTTTCTTCACTGATTTATTTGTTTCTACTAATATCTGGAACAGAAACTTAGATATAGTAGCTTGGAATGTTTTTTGAATGAACAAATGAATGAATGAATACATGCTACTATGTTCTAGTTACTTAGTATCAAACAGTGAAAAGGAATTGGATCCTGCACTCAATAAACAAATTGTCTAACAACAACAGCAAAAACCTGTCACAAATGAGAAAGGTTTGCTTAAGGAGAGCATGGAACAGGGGCACCTAACTCAGCCTGAGGTAGGGCAAGGTACTCCAGTGCCTGTACGAAGTGGCACCTGAGCCAGATCGAAGTTAGTCCAATGAAGGAGGCAAGAGAATTTTGTTATCCCTTCTTTAGATAGAGGGATAACATGAATAAAGTCATTGTGGCTGAGCCGATGCTGCTTCTTGTTTCTCCTCATATTTCTTTACCATTTCTGAGCATGCTACCCTGACTTCTTACAGTCAAGATCTGTATCATTATTGGAGGGCTGCTATGCCTTTGAACCTAGCAGGCTGGAATGCCTGGGAATTAATGAGTATACCTCAGCCCTTAAATCAATGACTGATGGGTGTTGGGGTTACATATTGCTCACTTCTTTTGCCCCTTTGCCAGGATATTTCTTAGTGGTGTATTATACACCAATTCTGTGGGATTAAGCTCCAGTCACATACTGTGGTAGATTTTAAAATGCACCCATTACTGGCTGTCTTCCTTTTCCTTTGTCACTTTAGCCTCACCTACCTTGTTTTCTTAAAACTCCCGACAAACTGCTGGTCATTGAATCTTGGCTCAGGGTTGGCCTCCAGAGAAACCCAAATGAAGATAGTGATTCCTACCTAAACTGTAGAGAATAAAAGTGACAATGAATTCGGTCTGCTTTAGGAGATAATAAAGCAAACCAAGTTGGCTGGGTATAAAGTACAGGAGAAGTGGTTTAGTTTGATATGAAGGAATTTGAATTCTGGGCTAAGGAATTTGGATTGTTCCCAAGTTTGTTATAAAATCTGTAAGTTTGGGGATGAACTAATTAAAAGGATATCTGAGTATGATTAATCTATATCTGTGGTATACAGTGGCATTATATTGGGGGCAGGGAAATTCCACAGGTAGGGTGGCCAGTTAGGACACGGTTAAAACAGCACTATTAGGGTATATTCAGGAGTGCATTAGTTAGTGAGGTGGCAGTATGAATGGAAAGGAATTGATGGAGAGAAAACGTGAAGGGAAAAAATGACAGGATTTGGAGTCTAGCTCTGTGAGTTGGCAGGTAGGGGGTGCAGGAAGAGGGAAGTAAAAAAATGTCTGAGGCCATAGGAGTTAGAGAGCAGTAGTGGTATCATTAACAGAGATGAGGAAGCTCTGAGTGGGATCTGGATTTGCTGAGTTAAAGACATGTTGCGTTTGTGCCAGTGGAATATCCAAGTAGAAGTGTTCAGCAGACATCTGGAAATATAAGAAGCCAAGAAGGATTTGGTTGCAGAATTGGGGCTTTTTCAGACTGGCTATAGAAGTGTCTGGCTGTTTTGATGATCCTAAAGAAACACTTGCTTTATACAAGCCTTACAGTTCTGATGTAGTGACTCTAACAGAAAAGTAGGAATAACACAGTATCTGCAATTACTGGCAGACCTTGCAGTTTAAACACACATAAAGGTGATGCAGAGAGGCTGTACCTGTGTACGGAGGCAAGAGAAGGCATGGGAGAGCAGAAAGCCAGGTTCTAGATATGCAAGTTCTTGAAGATACTGGAGATCGAGGGATGCAAGAAGTCAAGTTCAAAAGTTTGGTAGAGATAGGTTTTGAAATCTGAAGTTTGACACTTAGCCAAAAGACTAACCATTCCTAGCAGAGTCCTTGGACTCTGAGGATTGATGCTGTTTGCTTTCTGCCTCCTTTTATGAAGCTGGGCTTGTCACACATGGAAGGATGTTATTAAAGAATCCATCTCTTAGCTTTTTCTTCTTCAGACTAAATAAACCTTATTTCATTTTTCACACAGGTCATACTTTCCATTTCTTTAATTGTTACTCTTCCCTGAACTTTCTCCAATTTTCCTCTTCTCTTAAAAAAACTGAGACAAAACCTTTAAAACACAGTAATAACTGGCTTAGTTTGGGACACAGGAAACAATTTTTTCTAAAATGTCACATCCTAGGCAATATTTCTTTGCAGGTTTTTCACCTGTTTTTATTGCTTCCGTAGTGCTCATCTTATTGTAACATCATGGTAATTTTAGACAATATGTGATCATACGGGAACATATCTCTTCCAACTATTTTTTTTTTTTTTTGATTTCAAAGTTTCAGAGTTAAAATGAATGTTGGCTCGGATCTATTTCTTTTTTTCCATTTCATGAAGATGTTAGGCAAAAGATTCCAAAATGCTACCAGTCTGATACTCCTTCTCCTATAAGACAGCTCGTGTCATGAAATGTATGAGGCAAAATTGTCAAGCTTTCTCCTAATTTGTGCTTTTGCCCCTGCTCTTTCCAACAGATTAAATCCTGGGCCAGCTAAAATGTGAGAAAATATATATGTATTTTATATATATATATTTTATATATATATATTCCTTCTATATATATATTATATATATATAGAAGGAATTTGCTTAGACATTAGCAAAACTAGAAGCAGTGGGGGACCTGCCAAAGAACCGAGGGATCCCTCCGACTACATGTTTGGGAGTAATTTTCCATGTGGACTGGAGGAAGATCTTGTAAAGCACAGTCCCAGATTACACACTCTGGGCTCCGATTCCGCAGGATTTACAAGACTCATTATTGGAAAGAGTCTAAGGCTCTTCTGGCACAAGCGGTGGAGGAAGAAATGTTCACTGGACAATAAAACCTTTCGGTTTACAGAGTACAACAAAAACATGGCCTTTCTTTTACAGGGCGATGAATTAATGGAGGGTGATCCATTTCCACGGCTTAGAGGCTGGCGAGGTCCCTTCCAGCCAAGATTGCTGAGGATCTGCCGTCACTTCTGACTGGGGGCGGGGGGAGGCGTTGTATCCAAGTCCAGAGAAGAACAAATTATCACCCTTCGAGGCTGCTGTGGAAGCTTCTGGTGCTGAAGCAGCAGACAGGAACAGACAGGGCAGCGCCGCCCTCCAGCCAGACTCTCGGCGGCTCCTCCTCCCTCTCCCAGGCCCACTCCCACTCCCAAACCTAAGCAGACGCTTCCCTGCTGCAGCCAAAAGCGCTGCGTGAGTCTCTACACGTAGCCGCAGACAGCTCCTTAAATAGTGTCCGAGTTGAGCAAACGATCCAGACGTGGGGCCCGGGAAGGCGAGCGGAGGCGACCGCACCGGCGCACGCAGCAGCGGCGGGTCAGACGGCGGCCAATAGCCGGGGCGCGGCCCGCCCCGTCGCCTCCCCCTCGGGGAGCCTATAAGTCGCCCGCGGCGCCGGGGGCGCTTGCCGCTCCGCGCCTCCGCCGACGGTCTGACTCCAGCCGCTTCTCCGCGCCTCCGGGGCTGCCCGCCACGGCAACCGCACCTCGCGCGTTCGTTCCCGCCAGCTGTCCCCAGCCCCGGGCGGACCGGGGATTCTACGCTCTCGCGAGAAGTGCGCCGCTGCAGGGCAGTGGGGGCGCCGGAGCCGGCGCGGGCCCTCGACGGGCCGAAGATGGGGTGGTGCATGGTGATGCCCCTTTTGCTGCTCCTGGCTCTCGTCCTCCACCCCTGGAGTCCCTGCCTAGGAACGGACTCGGAGAAGCCCTCTAGCATCCCCACAGGTGAGCACCCCCGCGGCCCGCCGCTGTTCCGCGAGGCTCGGCTGCTGGGCAGTTCATTCATCCACCAGCCCTTCGCGGGGCTGGCCAGGTGTGTAGGTGGGGGCCGCTCCCTCCCCTCCCAGAATGGCTGAGGTCTTCCCCAGAGTTTCGGTCGGGCGGTGCTGGTCCAAGGGGAAGCGTGGGGGCACCCGCCCTCGAGGGCTCTTGGAGTTCTCCGTGTTCTGCGCGCGCCCGAAATTCCCTTCAGAACAAGTTGGGATTTCCTTTTGGTCTTGCAGGTCACTGGGCACCACCAACACCTTTCCTGCAACTTTTCCATTCTTTTTCTTTGTGGGAGTTGGCATGGATTTGTCCGTGATGGTCGAGGCAGTACTCCCTCTGTGACCTAAACACGGGGCTCAGTGTACTTTTTGATTAATGGTGACACATTCCTTCCAGCACCCCAGGAAGCAGCCGGTAACACTTACCTCTTGCCAAAACCAACGCTCAAAAACCTTAGTTGTTTTCAGTAAGGCTGCCTGGCTACCTAATATCTCCAGGCGGTTGCTTTCCTCCTTTGGGATTTGGAGGGGAAGCTGTGGACACGCAGCTTCTCCCCTTAGTTATCCGTTTCTTAAGCTTGGTGCTGTTTCTTGTTTTCAGAAGCTGGAACTGCAACGAATAGTCTAGTCAAGTTCATGTAAAACAAAACTTTTTACATTTAGCCAGATTAAAGAGAGTCTCCCCACGTTTGTCTAAGCAGGCTTTGCTACCATTTGACACACATGAGAAATCCTTGGAGATTTCCACTTTTGTGTTCAACTCTCTGAAACTGGATCTTGCATTTAAATAACCTTTCCTGATGTATCTTTTTTTGTTTTTTTTTTTTTTTTTTTTAGTTAAGATCATTTGGGTAACTTCCCCTTCCCCCCCTTGGTAAGTTAATAGGATGTTTTTCTGCTTGAATTTAACTTAAGCCTAAAAACAGAAATTCCTTCCCCCCCTTGGTAAGTTTTCTGCTTGAATTTAACTTAAGCCTAAAAACAGAAATTCCTATTTCAGGGTTATATTCAGAAGGTTGACATTTGGTGTAGAGTACAGATAATCCATATAGCAATGGTTTTGTCTTCATTTTTAAGTGTCTCAGGAAACTTCAACGGGCTACACTGCCCATCTTTCTACATTCTTGCCAAACAGAACAGTGCTTGCTTTGTTTGCTTGAGGAACTTCAGCATTAGATGGATTTCTGTGTTACAGGATGCTTTTCTTTATGGCAGGTATTTGTGATGATTTAAAGACAAATTTCTGAACCTGTGTGATTCCTCTAAATTTGAACTAAACTTTTTCATAATTTTCAAGTATTTCTTTTAGTGTAATATTTAGAAAATAGACAAGGAAATGCCTTCAGCAGACTTGGAAATGGAGACATTAAAAAAAAAAACAAAACAAACAACAAATCTTCCCCAGAAAAATGTCTTTCTTTGTTGAAACACCCAAAGATAATTTTATTGGGAAATAAAATAACCTCTAAGGGGTTTGTTACATTTAGAGGGGCCTTTTTGGCCTTTGTATATTTTATTCAACTTCATTTCCAACACACCTTACTTTTCATAGAAGCCATCCCTTTTGTAGAGGCCTTTAAGTTTATAGTCAAAATTGACTTCCTTTCTCACTCTGGCTTTTAAATTTCATAGAACTGGATGGTAAACTTTTAAATGATTGTAACATCAGAGAAAGGGAATTTCAGATATGAATGTTTTCCTCAGAAAAAGAACACATAAAATTCACTGTTGAAATCTGAGGATTTTCACTTTTGATAGGTGGGCATGGAGAATTCAGTTATGGCCTAAATGTGGGAAAATACTAATTTGTAATAGGGGGAGCCAGCAGCAGCCAGTTTGATTACAAACTTCTGTGTAGGTAGATGTTCTTATAGGTTATGCAGTAAGCTAATAGATGTTGAAGGTACACTGCTTGATAATGTGGCCAGAATCATGGACTTTGGTCTCTTTTATCCCTTAAATATTACAACTGAAAATTACTAAATGGAAATGTATTAATCTATATAAATATCAAGCTCTTTTTAAGGAGTCTATGTTCTCATTTAATAGGAGGTCTTTAAGAAGA
Source organism: Propithecus coquereli (assembly GCF_000956105.1). NCBI lineage: Eukaryota > Metazoa > Chordata > Mammalia > Primates > Indriidae > Propithecus > Propithecus coquereli. The sequence continues at coordinate 3,297,796 of NW_012147953.1, forward strand.
GTGTTTATCATCTCTAACCCCTTATGTTTGACATTATGTCTCAGCTAGCAAGGAAGAAAGGGATTAGATCAGAATTTTTTGGCCCTATTGACATTTTGAGCCAGATACTTCTTTGCTGTAGGGGGCTATCCTGTGCCTTGTAGGATGTTTAGCAGTATCCTTGGCCTCTGTGCACTAGATGCCAGTAATACTCTCTTGCATATATAAGAACAAAAAATGGCCAAATATCCTCAGAGGGACAAAATTGCCCAGGGTTGAGAATCACTGGATTAGACAAATCTATGTGTATCTGAGACAATGTGGCATTATGGTGTTACTGGAATGATAATAGCATATCTTTCTTGAAAAGAAACATTTATAGTGATTTTCCTTTATTCCTCTGTAGTAGAGAATGTGCTGTTTGAATCACATTCATCAATTTTTGGAATATAGTTTTTCTTAGCTTTGGTGCTTTGTTGAACAGATTTGAAAAAAATGCTTTTTTGTTACATTTACTGAGAGTTCTATGTTCTGCGTTGATTCCTTTTTGGTTGCCACTTTATTCTTAGCATGAAAAGAATCTAAGTAAGATTTTGGTTAAAAATAACCATTTTCTCATGGAATCATTTATGGAAATGGTACCTGAAAGTTATATCCTCATGGGAGCTTTCGCAGGTAGAATCCTACTAATCAGTGTCAATAAATCATGTTCATACCCTGATTTATCTTTCCTGTACTTTCTACATTCTAGATGGGAGAAGGAGGGGGATGTATTCCAGCCAAGTCTTTGCAATCAAGTCTGCAGATCTGGACTAAAACTTGTGTGTTTTCTGAGGCACCTTGACTATTCTGTGATATAAATTGGGGAGAAACCAAGTTTTGGGCAAAAGCAAAGGAAATGTTCCAGATGTTTCTGTCAAGACTGGTATTTTTCAACCATGTTCATTTATAAACTCTTTAATTTACTGTGGTACATTCAAGGAAGCAAGGAAAGGTTTGTCCCTATCTACTGATGTAAACTAGCAATTTATGGGGCAGAGAGGGAAAGAGCAAGGTCCTGGAGAAACCGCTGGAAGGAAGAGAGGGGGCTTGTCCTCTGTGCACTTTCTGTGCTCTGGGCTCCCACAGGGAACGATGTATTATCCTTAAACAGACCATGACTTTTATTTCATACAGCGAAAAGAGACATATGAAACAACTCCTGAGAATGTGAGGCTAAGAAATCAAAATTAAATTGAGCTACCCCTTTCTATCCATCATACAGAAGAAAGTATTTTAAAAATAAACTGTAATCGTAGCAAATGTGAAGACGGGAACTCAAACTGTTGTCGGAAGCACAATGTCTTTAAAAACAATTTAGTAATGTCTAGAAGAATTGAGAATTTATGTTTTATTATACAATCCTAGATATGTACATGAATAGTGCTCTCAAATTTCCGTGTTTTCCTGTTTTTCTTTTTAAATCCTATTCATTGTTTAAATCTAACTGCTAAGAAATTCTTCCCTTTACTATCTTTTGTTTGGTTCTTTTTCTTTTTAACTTCTTAATATAGTTGGTTTATATAAGTCATACCCGCTTTGTATTATAGGTGTTTATGTTTAATAAATTATGAATTATTTAAAGCGAAAAACTGAGTTTTATTCGTTTTTATGCTCTTCATTGTCTACCCTGTTCTTTTGCCACAAAGAGATTCTCAGTTTTTGTTTGTTGAGTTTTTGGCCTACTCTGAGAATTATGAAAAATAGCATGCAGTCAATGAGAGTGCTTATTGCTCTGTTTCCCAAGATTTTAGCTAAATCCGCTGAAGCTTCATTTCTCTAATTGGGGACCCATACACTACCTTGACCTAACAACTTACGAAACATCAAGCAAGACCTTGTTTCTGAACTGCAGTTGGCAACTCTTCTCCACAGATTATATTTCCACCTCTACCTGCCTTACTCAGTATAAAGTGGCACCTTCACTATTACTTTCAGGTCGCTGGGTACCATAAACCTTATAAAAATATGTGATGAAATGAAGATTTGTACATAACCTACAGAAGCTCACATGGCTGGAATGCAGTAGGAGAGGGGCTTCTGCCCTTTCTTCGGGCTGTTTCCTTGTCTTTCCTGACCTGGTAATTATTCTTTTGGACTTTTGGGAGCTATGGGAAGGAAACAGAGACTGGGTATCAGTGACTTAGAGAAGCAAAAGAAATGCTTTGCTAAAGGGGGAAGCACATAATTTGTAGGTTTATGTAAATGGAGGGGAAAGGAATAGGAGCAGGCCGAAGGAAAACTGGGTCCTAGGCCAGCGTGGCAAACTATGGCCCGTGGATGAAATGCAGCAGGGCAGAAACGGTTACCTGTTTTTGTACGACCTGTGATCTAGCAATGACTTTTACATTTTTGAATGGTTGAAAACTATCAAAAGAGAAATATGTGACATGAAAACTATACGAAATTAAAGTTATACTGACTTAATAGCCACATTTTGTTTACGTATTGTCTGTGGCTTGCTACAAGGCAGAGAGATAAGTGGTTGCTACAGAGACTATAAGGCCAGTGAAGGTCTAAAATAGTTACTGTCTGGCTCTGTACAGAAAATCTTTGCCTTAGGAGATGACACTCTCATTTAAGCTGTGGCTCATGCAGATCTGCTGCTTTGTTGGAAAGAGCTGGATTCTGGACAGTAGCAGCTGGCTCTGGGCATTTCAGAGACCTGTTTTTCATTTTGGACTTTGCCAGTGATTCCAATGGTGTTTTTAATTCAGACATAGAACTTCTCTGTTACATCTTTTTACACATGGCATTTGAAGCTAACTAGACATGTTTTTTCGGTGTAAATAGTGTTCTCGTGTTCAAAAATGAATAAAACACTCTGAGGGCTAGTTGGAAAGGAGATGCATATTTCATCTTCAGAGCCTGAGTGTATTCTAGAAATTTGTTCTAAAAACTTCGTTATAAATATGTGGCTTAGTTACTGGGAGAAAATGATTAGCACATCTGTCAATGAATATTTTTATTTTTCTTTAACCATTGCTATAAATTAGGCTAAACTGAGAAATGGGTGTCTTTTAAAGTGACAAATATTCTTTTTCATTTACATTTTATTAGTTTGCATTCACTGTGGAGTGCTTGTCTCACTAAACAAAACTGAACGAATTTTTAAAGCAATCGAGATTATAGTTAGCCAAGAAATAGTTATCCAGAGTGGTAGAACTATAGACACTCTGCTATTATTTTTTGTCATTATTCTGTTTACTATCGTAAGGCCTATATGTTGCAATCTGAAGATTGTGTAGCAGTGCAGAATTGATTACCACCCTACTAACTGTGTCACAAAGATGCTTCTTCAAAAGATAGTTTATAATTTAAAAATATAGTAATGTCAAATAAGTTTTCATGTTTCTCAGGATAACTTTTTCTTAAAAAAAGTTCA
>NW_012147953.1:3303083-3309819 GCF_000956105.1 Propithecus coquereli
AGGCAGACTAAAATGACCTCCCTAATTCAATCAGTCTTACAGTGCTGTTATGCTGAGGGCAAACTAGTTCATTGATGGGATTTTTCCAGTCTTGCCCAAGACAGTTCTAAGGCCCCTTGTCTTCAGAGGTCCTCTTCTCCTGCTCTGGCCATGCCGGTGCTTCCCTGGTCTCCAGCTGGCACCACAACTGTGACAGGAATGCCCTGCTCGTCTAGGCTGTCTGAAATTCCCGTCGGCCACATCTAGAGAAGGACAATTCTCCTTTTCTTCTTAGTTTAGTTTAGATGAGGTTGGAATTTTATAAACAGTGACTTTACTAGGTAACCAAGGGCAAAACAAAACCAAACCCCAAAGTGGAAAATCACCAAAGCAAAGAAATGAACAGACATACAAAGTAGAAATTCAGAGTTTTTACTCTGTTCTGACTTTACTCATTTTGGATATTCATCAGCTCTGTGTCCTTGCCCAGGTATTCTTTCTCCACTCTGCTCTCCCTCCTTGCGTCTTCCCACCACTTTTGTTTACACAGTACAGCTCTTCCCCACAGTTGGAGTCCATGAGGTCCACGGGTAGGTAAGGGTTAATAGACAGACTGGGTATATTTGTGGTTTCATAGAGACGTATAAGCACGATCCTAGTCATTAGGCACTTTGTTTTATTTAGTAGGTGGAAGTTTTTATGCATTTCACTTTTAGTTATTTTAAAATATACAACTTACACCATAGTAACCCTGTCATGCTGTCAAATATTAGATCTTGTTCCTTTTATCTAACTATACTTTTGGACCCATTAACCATTCCCACTTTATCTCCCCCACTCCTTCCCCGCCTCTGGTAACTATCATTCTTCTTTCTATCTCCATGAGATCAATTGTTTTAATGTTTAGCTTCCACACATCAGTGAGAACATATGAAATTTATCTTATTTGGCTTATTTCATTTAATATAATGCCCATAACTATTTTTGTATTGCTTTAAATCTTGGTTTTGAGTAGTCATTTGCATTTGCTTTTATGAGCCTACATAATTTAATAAATCTACATTTATTTAATTAATTAAACTTTAAAAAATCTCCCATAATCCTTTTTTCTAGAGATAACTAACAGTATTGTAACCTCATAAATGCAAATGTATGCCAAGAATAATTCCCATCATATAATACTCTGAAATCTAACAATTAATGTTTTAAAATTTAATTCTAGTATTTATTTAATGGCTAGTCTGTATTCTGTTGCCTTGTGTGGAAGACAAATAGAAAAACAAAAGAAGACAAACAAGCAAAAAAAATACCAGGCTCAGTTCCTGTTCCACGTTGAAATTCTAAGATGCTCACGGGAAAAATGATGCATATGTAAAACTGAACAAATCAAGGAGAGACTTACAGTGAAACAGCCTGGGCTGCAGGCAAGAACATTGACATCTGGTATCAGGAAACCTGTATCTAACTTTTAATCTTTTCTCTCACCAACCTTGAGCCAATTACTGAGCCTCTCCAGACTTCATTTGTAATTCACTGTCTTTACAGCTCTGTGATGTTTGTTGAGTTCTAAGTATCCGGAAGGTGGTAGAGACACAGTGCTGCAGGAATCAGAAAAGAGGCCTCAAGGGAACTTACTATTAATATATTAGGGTAAAAGAGGCATAGATACAAAGTTGTTTTGTCTTTTGAATTCTAATTTTGCTTCTAGTCATTATATCAGGAGTTGGACTTGGCCAAAACTCGATGTTGCTTTTTTCCTAATTAGCTTTTGATTTAGAGGTAAGGAAGTAAGGCCAAGAATAACTAGAATGAAATTTACATTTAAAAATATTCCAAGTGTTTTATATGAGAGAAGAAAACAGTCTGGTGTTTATAGGAAGCTGTTTTCTGTCTTCTGAGAGAAATTATGTAGTCTTTAATATATTTAAATATTGTAAGCTGTTAATAAATAAGTTTATATTTTTCTGTTTCAGTCCTGACTTTTTGAGTCAAACAGTTTAATAAAAATGATGCTGGTAACTCTTTAGAAGTTAAAAAAAACTTTTATGATATATGCTATTTAAAAATTGGAAACCCTCTTCCAGATTGTTACAGAAATAATTATCAAATCACCTAGGTCCACCTTTTAGATTCATTAAATATCTTTTTGAATATGATTGCATTTAGTGAACTAGAAACATGGTAAATAAAAAGGAAATCAGTTTATGGGAGAAAAGTATTTGTGTGCATATGAGTATGTGTGTTTGTATTCATACGTGTTTACTAGCCATGAAATTACTGTTAAGTCTTAAGAATGGAATAGAAAGTATGAATGCCTTTTGATCTGGACTTTTCTTCTTTGATAGGTTGCTAGGTTATTGTCATAGTAGCATTTGTTCAACATGTGTTTGCATCTCTAGAATGGAATACATCTCATGAGTAGCACAATCTTAGACCTAATCCTTGGAAGAGATGAGGAAGTCCAATGCTTTATCTCCTTTTCTGCCTATTTTTCCTACTGTTTCCAGAATTATTTTATGTAAATTGAAGGAAGCAGTTCAAATAGAACAATTGGAGGGGTAAAAAGGGTGGCTTACTTTTGAAAACATATACATTTATTTTTCAAGTGTAAGATTACCAAAAATTACAGAAGCATTTAGCCTGGCTGTTGTTTTTGGAAATTAACCATGATTTATTAAACAAGCAAATAAACATCAGCAATTATTTCTCCTGTATAATATAGTAGGTTAAAGAAATATTTATTTTTTTAAAATGATAAACTAACCTTTATATTACTATGTAATATCATGTGCTTGATATTTTCATACTCCTTAAGCATAAGCATGTTTTTTTTCCATAGGGTATAACATCTTAAGCATCCAAGCTCATTTTCTCCATAGCAAGTCATTGGATGCCTCTGTTACCATTACCAGCAGCTCCATGGGTTATGGCTGAGTGGATGAATGAGATTTTTCAGGTTGAGGTAAAAGATAAGCTAAGTCTACTTTAAACCATACACACAAACTTAAGAAATAACTATAGTTGATAGTTCTATCTCCTTTTTTATAACTAGATTTAAATTCTTTATAGATGTAAGGCATGCATTTTCTTAATAATTCTCAGAATAGCCCACACAAGAATTAGTTTAAAAGTATATTTGGATTGTGAAAAATCCTTTTGAAAAAGTGTCCTATTTAGTAAGGAGGTGATGGGAGATAGAGGATAAGTGGAGGAGAGGAGGTGAAATTGCTTGCAAGTGTAGTAGAAAATTATAAAATGTGTGATTTGAATGGGTTCAGACAATTAATTCAGAAAAATCTAAACTAGAAGCCACTGCTAAATGCCAGTGATAAGCAAAGGGGAATTTTGCATATGTAAAACTGGGCATCTGATTTGACACTAAGCAGGAATATGGTTTGGGTAGTTTTATCCTAGAGATTTATCTGTCTGGATTATGCTAATTGATGTTGTAGTACTTCATATTAACCATAACAAATGGAATACTCCAGCCATTCTTGCCATGCTCTGACTCCCAGCTTGTGGTCCAGTGTTCATGGACCCTGATGGGGCATATGCACTGAAGCAGTGTATAGTACTATATTTGGTTTTTATGTGGTCACAGGAAGTCAGCTGGTTGCTTTGCTGATTAGCAGAGGCTATGACTATGATGCAGCCATGGACATGTGTTCCATGTTGGATGAAGACACTTCACATCCCCCTTGTATTTCTGTTACATTGAGGTAGAAGTCTGTTGTGCTTTGAATTATCTGGAGAGTTGTGTTCTTTCCTCTTTCATTCTGATTAAGTATATTACAAAGAATTTGAGGATAATGCTACTTTACTCTTCAAATATTAGGGCAACTGCAGAAGCAATACAGAAGAAAGTGTTTGCTCTCTGGATATAGCCAGAGAGGGTTCATGATATAGGAAGGGGGCTAGAGACCTCTAACTGTGAATTAAAGGTATGCATGATCTAGCTTCACTGCGAGGAACGTGGCCAGTGTTCCCTGCAAAAAACCGGGTCCCTTTGGTAGAGTTGCAAGGGATAAGAAAATAATAGAGAGAAATGGAAAATGGAAGAAATAAAAGAATACACTGAGACAAAGATATAGTTTTATAAGTTTATAAAGATTATAGGCAAAGCGGGAGCTCAGGGGGCTTAGACCTCTCCGTTGGTCTCAAAAGCCCCGAATGAGGTCTTACATGGTAACTTATAGGAAATAGTGAACAATTGTCAGGGGTAACAGATTTACATAACAACAGGTAGTTCTTTCAGGTTAACAGATTTTCAAAAGGCTTTTACAGAAGGCTTCTACAGATTCTTTAACTAATTCTATTTATGTGAGCAAACGGTTACAAAGTCTTTCAAAGGTTAATTTCTAAATTCTAAGGTAAGTTTATCATTTAAACAGAGGGGTTAAACAGAGATATGTAGCTCCATGTTTATTAGGTTATCGTGAATGGAGACAGGTAGTCTAGAGTGGTTTAAACAAAAGCTTTGCTTTTAGCCATTCAGGAAGCTGTCGTTTCCGGGAAGCTGTTTGTTCCGGAGGGCACTCCATTGTCAGCTCTCAGCCTATAGTTTTTAACAGATTCACTCATGCTTTACAAAGCAAATCCAATTCTATAGGTCTGAGAAACGCGGCGCCTCGTGGGATACAGCCGCTACTGCCTTTCAGAGACGCCCTTCCGAGTGTAACAGCATTCGAAATGCAAACCAACATGTTCACATATTCTTTCAGGGCAAAGCTCTGTAAAACTCTTAAGACAAATCCTGTCCCAAAACATGTTTAATACTAATTCATGGAGCAACACTTCACTTACTGGGATACATGATTTATTTTAAGGCGAAGTGCTTATAAACTGCTTGGATGTGAGTTATGAAAGATGCCCTGTGGTCTTGAGAGAGTTCAGAGTAACAATTAAGAGAATGTGGTTTTGAAATCAGACAGCCTGAATTTAAATACTATCCCTACTACTTATTTCCTGATTGTCCCTGGAACAAGTTACTTTACCTCTATGAATTTTCATAGTTTCTTTATGTCAGCTTTTATAAGTATGGAATGTTTGATTTCCTTAAGTGCTGTTTGACGGTTGGTATCTCTGACATTTCACTTTAACACTTCTTGGGTTGTTTTTTTAATGTGAAAGTATATCCTCATTCTTTCAAATGCACATTTTGGTGTGTGGTTATCTTTCAAATTTTTTTCTTTAGAGCAATTTTTGTGAAACCATGGATAAGTCAAAAATTTGTGTTATTTTTTAACATGAGTTCCGTCATGGAACCAGTGCAGCACAGACAGCTCAAATTATCAACGAAGTGTTTGGGAAGGATGTGGGTAATGAATGCACAGTTTGTCTATGAGTTGAGAAATTCCATTCTGGTGATTTTAATCTTGAAAATGAGCCTCGTGGGCAGCCTGAGACCAAGGTGGATAATAATGAGCTGCAAGATGTAGTGGAAGCAAATGCATCTCAGCCTATGCGTGAATTAGCAGCAAGGTTTGACGTCGCTATTCCAACAATATTGGACCATTTGAAACAAATGGACAAGGTGCAGAAGCTGGATAGATGGGTACCGTGTGAATTAAACAAGCATCAGAAGAGAAGTTGTCTCAAAGTTTGCCTTTCTTTGCTGTCACAACATAAAGGCGAACCATTTCTATACCAAATTGTTATGTGTGATGAAAACTGCATTCCTTTTGACAATCACAACCATTCAGCACAATGGTCAGATAAAGGTGAAGTGCTGAAACACAGTCCAAAACAAAATATTCACCAGAAAAAGCCTGTGATGTCTGTTTGGCGGTCCAGCGCTGGTGTTATCCATTACAGCTTCATGAAACCTGCTCAGTAGATTACAGTGGATGTCTGGATGTCTACTGCAAGAATTGGATGAAATGATGAGGATGCTTGTGATGAAACAGCCAAAATTGGTCAACAGAGGCAGCCCAATCCTCTTGCAAGAGCACATGTCGCAAAACAATGCTGCTCAAACTACAGAAGCTGGACTTGGAACCTCTCTGTCATGCACAGTATTCACCAGACCTTGCACCAACTGACCACCACTTATTCCAGGCTTTGGACCACTTCTTGCAAGGAAAAATATTCCATTCTCAACAAGCTGTGGAAAATGCCTTTTGGGATTTCATTGCCACTTGCTCTCCAGGCTTCATTGCTACTGACATAAGCAAGCTACTGATAAGATGGCAAAACCGTGTCGATAATTTCAATGCATACTTTGATTAATTGTATTGCTTGTTTGAGATATAATAAACTAAAATTTTGATTTGAAATTGGACATTTTGTATTTAATGACCTAATAATAATAATTGCCTCCTAGAGTTGATTTGAGGATTAAATGTGATAGTACGTGTAACAAGCCTGGCACAGTGTCTGTAAACAGAAATTGCTCAATGAGTGCTACTACTATTGTTATTGTTTCAAATGATATAATTTTAATTAGTATTATTCAAAGTGAAAGCTAGAAGGTACAGAATTATCTCTCTGATAATGGAGAGAAAAATGTAGGCATTCAGTGAATACTAGAAAGAAGTTTTAATAAGTTAAGATATAAAGACAACTTTTTTCCAGAGGAACCCAAAAGAAATAAATAAAAAATTTAATGGTACAGGTGCTGTCTCTTTTGTGATGTTACTGAATTACTTACTCAAATTCAAAATTTTGAAGTCATTTTTCTCATTCCTCTGATTTATTCTTGATATTCAGGGATGTTGTTTCATCCATTATTTTCTCTTTCTCTGTATTTTTTTTTTTT
>NW_012147953.1:3309869-3312057 GCF_000956105.1 Propithecus coquereli
GAAATTTACATTTAAAAATATTCCAAGTGTTTTATATGAGAGAAGAAAACAGTCTGGTGTTTATAGGAAGCTGTTTTCTGTCTTCTGAGAGAAATCATGTAGTCTTTAATATATTTAAATATTGTAAGCTGTTAATAAATAAGTTTATATTTTTCTGTTTCAGTCCTGACTTTTTGAGTCAAACAGTTTAATAAAAATGATGCTGGTAACTCTTTAGAAGTTAAAAAAAACTTTTATGATATATGCTATTTAAAAATTGGAAACCCTCTTCCAGATTGTTACAGAAATAATTATCAAATCACCTAGGTCCACCTTTTAGATTCATTAAATATCTTTTTGAATATGATTGCATTTAGTGAACTAGAAACATGGTAAATAAAAAGGAAATCAGTTTATGGGAGAAAAGTATTTGTGTGCATATGAGTATGTGTGTTTGTATTCATACGTGTTTACTAGCCATGAAATTACTGTTAAGTCTTAAGAATGGAATAGAAAGTATGAATGCCTTTTGATCTGGACTTTTCTTCTTTGATAGGTTGCTAGGTTATTGTCATAGTAGCATTTGTTCAACATGTGTTTGCATCTCTAGAATGGAATACATCTCATGAGTAGCACAATCTTAGACCTAATCCTTGGAAGAGATGAGGAAGTCCAATGCTTTATCTCCTTTTCTGCCTATTTTTCCTACTGTTTCCAGAATTATTTTATGTAAATTGAAGGAAGCAGTTCAAATAGAACAATTGGAGGGGTAAAAAGGGTGGCTTACTTTTGAAAACATATACATTTATTTTTCAAGTGTAAGATTACCAAAAATTACAGAAGCATTTAGCCTGGCTGTTGTTTTTGGAAATTAACCATGATTTATTAAACAAGCAAATAAACATCAGCAATTATTTCTCCTGTATAATATAGTAGGTTAAAGAAATATTTATTTTTTTAAAATGATAAACTAACCTTTATATTACTATGTAATATCATGTGCTTGATATTTTCATACTCCTTAAGCATAAGCATGTTTTTTTTCCATAGGGTATAACATCTTAAGCATCCAAGCTCATTTTCTCCATAGCAAGTCATTGGATGCCTCTGTTACCATTACCAGCAGCTCCATGGGTTATGGCTGAGTGGATGAATGAGATTTTTCAGGTTGAGGTAAAAGATAAGCTAAGTCTACTTTAAACCATACACACAAACTTAAGAAATAACTATAGTTGATAGTTCTATCTCCTTTTTTATAACTAGATTTAAATTCTTTATAGATGTAAGGCATGCATTTTCTTAATAATTCTCAGAATAGCCCACACAAGAATTAGTTTAAAAGTATATTTGGATTGTGAAAAATCCTTTTGAAAAAGTGTCCTATTTAGTAAGGAGGTGATGGGAGATAGAGGATAAGTGGAGGAGAGGAGGTGAAATTGCTTGCAAGTGTAGTAGAAAATTATAAAATGTGTGATTTGAATGGGTTCAGACAATTAATTCAGAAAAATCTAAACTAGAAGCCACTGCTAAATGCCAGTGATAAGCAAAGGGGAATTTTGCATATGTAAAACTGGGCATCTGATTTGACACTAAGCAGGAATATGGTTTGGGTAGTTTTATCCTAGAGATTTATCTGTCTGGATTATGCTAATTGATGTTGTAGTACTTCATATTAACCATAACAAATGGAATACTCCAGCCATTCTTGCCATGCTCTGACTCCCAGCTTGTGGTCCAGTGTTCATGGACCCTGATGGGGCATATGCACTGAAGCAGTGTATAGTACTATATTTGGTTTTTATGTGGTCACAGGAAGTCAGCTGGTTGCTTTGCTGATTAGCAGAGGCTATGACTATGATGCAGCCATGGACATGTGTTCCATGTTGGATGAAGACACTTCACATCCCCCTTGTATTTCTGTTACATTGAGGTAGAAGTCTGTTGTGCTTTGAATTATCTGGAGAGTTGTGTTCTTTCCTCTTTCATTCTGATTAAGTATATTACAAAGAATTTGAGGATAATGCTACTTTACTTTTCAAATATTAGGGCAACTGCAGAAGCAATACAGAAGAAAGTGTTTGCTCTCTGGATATAGCCAGAGAGGGTTCATGATATAGGAAGGGGGCTAGAGACCTCTAACTGTGAATTAAAGGTATGCATGATCTAGCTTCACTGCGAGGAACGTGGCCAGTGTTCCCTGCAAAAAACC
>NW_012147953.1:3314922-3336750 GCF_000956105.1 Propithecus coquereli
TTTGAAGTCATTTTTCTCATTCCTCTGATTTATTCTTGATATTCAGGGATGTTGTTTCATCCATTATTTTCTCTTTCTCTGTATTTTTTTTTTTTGGTTTCATCTATAAGGAAAAGTGTGTTTATATATAAATAAATGATTAAATATTTCAAACAGGTAAGAACTTTTTAAGAAACATGATCTTAATACTATTATCACATTCAACAATGATTCCTTAATGTCATACCTATCCGAATTTACCTTTGCCCCCTTTTCTGAAAAATGTCTTTTTAAAGTTGGTTTGTTTGATCAGGATTCATTATTTATCTTCCTAAACACCCTTCCAAGCTGTCACCACCTATCTAGATGGCAGGACTTTGGCAGCCTTAGGGTCAAATCCAACCTGCATATTGTTTTTCAGAATACTCAAATTAAGTTCTGTTTTTAAAATCAGGAAATTTTGCTTAAAAATCTAAAGTTTTCTAGTTTGGGAGGGAAAAAAAAAAAAAAGAAGGTCTGAAAACCCTGGATTTGCCTTCTTACATGGTAACAACAACTGACTGACTCTAAGGAGTGCTCTCCTTATAGATGGTGCTTGCACCCTCCTGGCCTGGGTTTAAATCTTTACTACTTTGTTGGCTTTTTGACTTTAGGTGAGGGCTACTCCCAGTCACTGTCTCTTCTGCTTGGCCTCTTCCTTAATGTACGTTTGCAACTCTTGGTCTGGGCATACATCACCAAATGAGATAATTGCTTCTTAAATTATTTCCCTTGTCTCATCTTTCTCTAGTCCAGTGACTCTTACACAGGGGTGATTTTGCCCTCCCAGGAATATTTGGTAATATCTGGAGACATCTTGTTGTGAGTGGTGGGTACTACTGGCATCCTACGGGTAGAGGCCAGGGACACTGCTAAAACATCTTAAAACGCACAGCATGTGCCCTCATCTCCCACTAGAAAGACTTATCTGGCCCCAAATGTCAATAGTGCTTGAGGTTGAGAAACTGTTTCAGTCTGATGGCATATTTCTAATTTCACTGCCCTGCTTATAGTGCCTTCCCTATTTCCAAATGTATTTATCATTATTTGACAATTTGTACTCTGTGTTCATACTGGACTCCTCACTGTCCAGCTGAGATATCATGCTTTTACCCCCCCCCCCCGACTTTTGGGTCCCTTGACTATGAAAAGCCTACTTTTCATTTTTAAGGCCTCTGTCTAGTCCATTCATGGAGCTATGTCTGGTGACACTTTATCACAATATTCTCCAAAAATAATCTTATTTTAACTGGAAACTTTCTTAAAGATCTATTTTAACGCTTTAATCCTTTATTGTGATCCCTGATTCTCCAAACCAAGAAACTGCATCTGGAAATATTAAGTCTTATATCCAAGGTTTTTCATAGTTCTTTGTTCTTCCCTCCATGGTAAACTCCTACAGTGTTATTTGCTAATATATAAAATCTGATTTAATTAGTATGTAGCATGTTATTCTCAGTCTTTTCATGTGAACTAAGTATTAAATATATTCTTGACTAGATTTTAATCTGCAGGAGGACAGAGATAGTATTTCATATTGTTGAGTATGTAGTCTTTGAATTGCTATGCCTCAGAACTCAGCCTCTGCAAGCTTCTTTTCCTATAGGCCCTATGGGGCATAGTCAGGTAACCCGTGACTCACCCTAGTCACAAATAATGGGGGAAGTGGGCACCCATATTGGTCAGGGTTCCATTCAGGGAAAAGAAGCCATTGTAGATATCTTGAACAGAAGTAGATTTGACAAGAGTGATAACGAGCTTTTACAGTTATTGGAAAGGCTAGAAGAGTGGGCTTTAGGGTGGGCCTCCAGAAGTAACTTCTAGAATAGCAGAAAGAGCTGACGAAACAAGGAAGCTCTGTCCCCGTTGGGGATGGGAAACCAGCAGGCTGCCTTTAGAATTATGAAGTTCACAAAAGTGCTGCCATAAATATAATCCAGAGATAAGGAAGCTGTCTCCACTAACTCCTTATGCCCGTGAGGCTGGTAAGTAGACTCTAGAATGCAGAATTCAGCCACTGCCTTTGTTGTTTATCTGTTTGTTTATGTGTCTGTCTGCCTCTGTCTTACTTTTCCTCTTTCTCCCCACCCTCTTCCTCAACTCCCATAAACTGAGAGACTGATCCTGGGACACTGATGTAGAGTAACCCCTTATGTTTCTGACCAAGCTTTCCAATGGAAATGGCCCAAAGTAGTAGGGTGAAGACCATCTGGCTTTCAAATCTCGTAGGAATACATCTGAGAGGAGGGATAAAACTTTTGTCCAGATGCTTAGCCCCAAAGGAGTTGTGGGAGTGTAACTTAATATTTTATTTTTCTATGACTTTGTTGAATAATTGTTGTTCTTGAAGCTTGGCAAATCATTCAATAACTTTAAAATATTATGGATGTCTTTTTGACAGTAGGGATCCAAGTATGGCTTTCAAATTCTATGAAATTCATGTTTTAGTTATCAACATTGAGCTCTTTTATAAAGTTCTAAGAGTATTAAATGCTTTGCCAACTTTTAAGATGAATAATTACTGAAGAAAATCATGGGAAAAATTAAATAAAACTATGAAATAGAAACAACTAACTAATAGGAATTTATGTCCCCTCATTCTCCTTTTTTTAGGCTAGTGGATCATAACTTATGTGGAAGACAGCATGGTGCAACTTATCTCTAATTATAATTTTATACTGTTTGGTTTGACTTTCAGTGATTCATTCATTTTCTTATTTTCTAGTGCTTTCATCTTGGACAGCACCCTATTATCTTTCAGTAAATACTTAGCTGACTAAGGTTACTTTTCTGATAGGAAACAAGTGGGGCTTACTCAAGGCTTTTGAGTTTTGAGAAGGCCAAGAGATAACAGAAAAATTCTGGTTCCTTTAGGAAGGGAGGATTTAATTTGACTCAGTCTTAAGTATTTATGAAAGCAAAAGTACAAAAGAAATTTGTGGACCACCATAACTGTACTTTGTAATTATAAGTTTATTTTTAATGATTTTTATTTGGCAGTTTGGTTTTCATGTAACTGGTTTTTGCTTTTGTAGTTTCTTCACTCATAGCAGAAACTATAAATAAGCTTGGGGCTGAAACTCCTGCTGAACAAATATACAGAGGAGTATATTGCATTAAAATTAGAATGTCTGTCTTCCTCACATTATTTGGAGCTGGGACATGCAAATGTATTTCATTTTACTTTACTTTTCTAGACTTCCCCAGTTGCACATGGTATTTATTTATTTTAGAATTTCATTTGTTTTGCTTATTGTTTGTGACAGTTTCAGGTGATAAGTAGATAAACTTCAGTGTTGAACAAACAAAACTAGACTGGGAATGGATAGATTAGATTTATACATAGTTTAATGTGCTGCCTTGGAAATTTTAGCTTTGTGGTTTTGTATGTGTGTGTTTAAAATGATATATCTCAGAAATGTTTACTTTCATTTTGATGAAGATACAATAAATATTTGGGGGAATCTGGATTTATTTTGAGACATGCGCCTAGTACAGTAACATGTGCTTAGTATACAATCAGTTTAGCCCTTTCTAATAATGTTTTTTATCTATAAATCATTCTGAAAGCTCTAGTAAGAAATGACAGACCTCTTTTAAGAAATGTTGAAGCACCAGTAGAAATCAGTTAAGAACTAGGATATGACAGATTTAATGAAGATGGCATAACAATTTAAAAATTGTATTTTTGGTTAAAATGAAAATAAATGCTTGTAACTGCACATAAAGACAGTTAAGAATAAATTAAATTTGTCAATGATTACACTATCAACTCTCAAAACAATGTAAAACACGATAGTATTTTTTCGTTCATATATCTTCATATGTTTTATTTATAAAATTAAGATACCTGTATATTGACATACATAAGAGATAATTTTGTAGTCTGCCTTATTTGCAAAATACAATATTGTAAGCATTTCCCTTGGCATTGAATATTCTTCAAGTCTTGATTTTTAAGTAACATTTTAATATCTGTGATGGGATTATTTCATAACTTTTATAACTGTTACTCTATTATTAGAGATATAGTTTGCTCTTTTACACTAATAGAAATAATATTGTATGGATATTATTGAAAATAAGTTTTCGTTTCCATTTTTACTTATTTTTATAGCAAAATTTTATAGGAAAATTTCAAGAAATAAAATATTTAAATCAAAAGATATGAACTCTTTCATATCTCTTGTTACATATCATTGAGGGTTGTATGGGTTGTCATCTCCACCAGCTGTAAAAAATGGTATGGGATTCTTGGCAGCATTACTTTTTAAAAAATTTTTTTCCGGGTTTTATGGGTAAATAGTATCCTCCATTTTTCATTTCTTAAATTTATTATATAATTTTATATTTCTTTACTTACTAAAATAAAAACCTGTTTTTGTTTTTTTTTTAGCCCCTGCTGTTTCTTCTGTGATTTTCATGTTTATATCAATGGTGTGTACACCATTGAGAAAGAGTGAGAAAGCACAATAAACAAATATATAAGAAGTATGTAAATCCTAAGAAGAAAAAATGAGATTTGGGGCAAGAGTGATGAGGTTGGGAATGCCATTTTAGGTACTGTTTTCAGGGGAGAATTTTCATATTTGGTTACATTTGAGCAGAGACTTGAAGGGAGGGGCTATTTTGGCACAGGGGGCTTTTAGGCAGCGGGAAGCACAGTGCAAATGCCTTGAACCAAGAATGTGTGTGTGCTTGATGTGTGTGCACAGCAGCCAGGAGTCCAGTGTGCCTGCCATGGGGGCAAGGAAGGGATAGTGATCAAAGTAGAGACCAATTGACAGTCAGGACCAGATCTTAGGGACTTGGAGACTGTGGTAAGGAGTTTGATTTCATTGAGAACAAGAGGGAAACCACTGGAAAACTTTGAGGAGAAAAGAGATAAGATCTGTATGAGAATTAGAACGTTACCTCCTCTGGACATATGGTTGGTGAATGCAGGCCCCTCTGCTGAGTGGCTCTGTGCAGTATAATTGCTAAGCTATATCCATTGTGGCCCTGAATTGATAAGAGGTATAGCCATGTCTTCTTTACATTGGTGGTAAACAGTGTAAAGAAGAGCTTGACCAGGGCACGGGTAAATACAGGCAGAACCTTTAGGAGATGATTCGAGTAGTCCAGGGAGGAGATGATGGTGCCCAGATTTAGACTAGTCACAGAAAAAGTGGTTAGTTGAGGCTGAGTTCTGTAATATGATAGAATTTGTGGACAGTTCGGATGGGGGATGTGAGAAGAAAACAGAAGTTAAGGATTGTTCATAAATTTTTACATGTTAAAAGTTTAAATTTGCCTAAATCTATACCAATTAGGAATACAGTGTGTACCTGCCATTTTTTATATTCTCACTTATGTTTATGGAGATTGGAACTTCCTTAGGAAACTCTGGTGACTATTTTTCTGTTGTTTTAATAATCACTGTTAGTAAATTTTCTAGTCTTTTTTGTGACTATAACGTTATCTGAGTGTTTATTCAGTAGAGTGCTAGTGCTGAAAAACAGGCCTCTAAAACAGAAATTTTGCAAGGGAAGTTGGAGTGTTAAACTCTAGGACGAAGGCCAGAACAGCTGCTATGATTCACTGAGCGTGAGTTTGGGAGAGAGCACTCTGCAAAATGTTAGTTATAGTGTTGAAAAATTATGGAGCAGCTTGAAGCAGATTTTTAAGTTTACAGAAATTTTCATATAACCAAAGTAAGGAAATGGGGACAAATGGGCGGGGGGAGGAATCTGGATACATGACTCTAGGATCAGTGCTGATGTAGCGAGTCCCTGAGTCAGCTGTGGTTTGAACCAAGGCATCAAGTGTATTTGGTTTGATAGGAGATTGGAATTTGCTGACAATGCCCCTCTCTTATAATCTAGTGCGGTACATTAACTACAAAGCTTTGCTTTGAATTTAGCCTTTAGTATTTGTTATTTATTATACTTAAATTACATTTAAAGGCAAACACCAGGATATTTGTGTGCTTACATTTTGTTTAAGGGCAGGCACTGGAGATTTATGTGCCTGGAAAATATCCTCTTGACCCCTTGACCACTTTCCATTTAGGTCAGTGGGCAATTAATCCTGTAATATGAGAGGGGGGTTTGAGTTTTATGTTATTTGTACTCACCATCCTTTGCATAAAAATGCAGCTACCATGTAGTTGTAAAAAGATACCTGCTGATTTTAATATGTGCCACACTTAGTTTTCAGAAACAAATGAAGGAAGAAAAACTGGAAAAAGAGACTGAGAATGAATAGGCAGAGAGATGGGAAAAAAATAGAAGAGAGAAACATCATGAGAGGATAGATTAATACAGTTGGACAGTGAATCTGGCACAAAAACTTTCTTGTAACTTAATCAAATAAACTTGTTGGATTACATAATTTTCTGTTTACTGAAAAAAGAAAAAAGTATTCATATTTAGGCAATATTGTTAATGACAAATATATATAGGAAACATCAATTCCTTTTAATAAAGTACATTAAATATCAGTAGATAGTAGCTTCAGTTGTAGTTTATTTAAAGGTACTTAAAGGCATAAATATTTTCTTCATCTTTTGAAAGTAAGGAATTATGTTCAGCTATAACTTGGTAGTTGCTTTTCTAACAGGAACATTTAGTCAATGTTACGGTAAAAGATGTTTTTATCAATCCTCTAACTCTCTAGGAACAGAAATGAAACAATCTAGAATATATGGCAAAGACAGGGGCCCCTAAGATACCATTATTGCTGTTTTATATTGAATTCCATCTCCCCATAGTACACACATTTCTTCACCTGGTGAACTCATATTTTTCCTTTAGATTTCAGTTTTAGCATGAATTCTTCACAATTCTTTCAAAACCTTTCAATGTAAAACCGCTTCCTTTGTTAAAATCTCTCATCTCTCGTTTTTGAATTCATTCTTAGTATTTACCATGGTTTCCACTTGAACTTGTTTGTGCAATTATTTGCTTACTATTTGCCATTACCACTATATTGTAAGATCCATGAAGACAAGGATTTATTGAAGGCCTTCCTTCCTTCCAAAAATATTTATTGAGTGCCTACTATGTGTCAGCTAGGAGTTGGAGATACCTTAGGAGTTTGCATTCTCTTAAATTCTAGTGTTTGCTTTGTCACCTTTGTATCTCCAGCATATAGCACAGTGCCTGCTTCACAGTGAATGTCAATAACTGCTTGTTGAAAGAATAAAGATGAAAGCCCACTGAGGATTATTTGCAGGGCTCAATTGTGGAGTGGAGTCAGGGGTTAAATCTGCACTGGAGGAGCACAAACTTCTCCTGAGGCTGGGGACTTCTTTTCCTCTCACAAACTGAAATTTACACGTGTTCCTGTTCCTGTGGTTCTCCTTTGGTACACAAGAGTTTCTCTCTGACCACCAGTGATCTTCCTTTCTAAAAGGGGAAATAAGAATAGTCAAGAGATTCTGAATTATTAATTGATCTTGCGTAGGTTCAAGGCGTCAGTATTTTTAAAAGCTCTTTAGTTGTCTGTATTATGCACAGAGTTTAAAATTACGTCCTGACGGAAGAAGAGTATGGATTTTATGTGTAGAGAGTTCTTTTCTCTTCAACTACTACTTGTTTTATTTTTGCAGAGGAATTTGTAGGTAGGGTGTGTACATGTATGCATGTGTGCTTTTTTTTTCCCCAGAAGGAGTTTCGAATTTTTTCCGTGCCATTTTAAGAATTACCAAAGCAACACAATTTTTGAACAAATATGATGGAAGCCGGAGATACTTTTCATTGCTTCAGCCTGGAAGTGTTTTAAATCAGCATAATTTTTCTTTCAATAACAACTAGAACCTCTTTAGTATTCAGTCCATTTTATAAACTGCATCTGGGGAATGTACGCCGTTTAAGCTACAAGATAAATCTCTGAAGAGTTCATGTAGTAGTGATCATTTTTTTACTGATACACATTTATAAGATACAGCAATTTTAATTTTAATATAGTTAACTTTGTAATTTCTTGAGCTATAATTACTCTAAACATCCAGCTATTTGTTTATGTTATTAATACTTATGATCAAAGATAGGAAAGCCATTTACCATCTTAATTTAATGCATAGTATTAACAAATGAGTTCTCTACCTCTCAAAACATACTATACTATAAAACTTATTAGGGAGCAGTAGAGAAAGAAACATGCTGTGTTGTTGGTAGAAGCAGGTACACTGACACTAAGACCAAGAAATTAAAGGTCAGAAGCAGCATGTGAAAAATATTCTGTCTGGGGCTACTTGTTATTGGGATAAACAGCTCTGTAAAAAATTAGATGTGTTCTAGGGAATTAGAGTATCACTGGAAAGTACAGTAAGAAATGATTATGAGACCTTAATAGGTTATGTTTGTTTGATATTATTTGCTAATTATAGTATTTTATAGAATAATTTCTATTAAAAAGTATTTAGAGAAAGATCCACGGCACCATGGTTTAATTGACTAGAACGCTTTATGGCTAATAATGCAGAGAGTAATTTGTGAATTTTCAGAAGCTTTTCTATTCTTGTGTTAAGGCATGTTGTGTATTTCTGAAAAATTATACATAATATAGTGTAATCCAGACTCTCTGAGCTATATACATTGTTAATGATATACTGGTTTATGAAATTATTGTGAATTTCCTTTTACTTTGAGAAATGCTGGAATTAAGAACCAGTGATGAGCATTGGGAGAGGTCATAGATGCTGAGAAAACACTGAATGCTTATCCCTGCTTCTAGGTCACAGTGAAATCAGACTTCACTGGAGAGCAATTATCTGATGAGTAATGTCATGAACCGTTTCAGTAGTGGTAATGTCTCCTTGTTTGTCTCTATACTGTAGAGGCATCTTGAGGAGAGCTTGGACTTTTGAGGATTCCTCATAGGAACTGGCCCCATATGACACCAACTGAGCTTTCCAAAAAGGGGGTTCTCATTTCCTGCTATGCAAGTTCCCTGAATGAAGTGCTGGCTCTTTCAGATACAACGTGATACAGTACACTGGAGCATCTTGACCCTATATGGATTTTACTGCTGAGATTAGATTGCATTCAAAAGAGAGCTATTTTATAAACATCTGCTTTAAATATGTGTCTTGTTTATGACTAATTAATGCCTTGTTATGCTTTTTGTGAAATAGTCATAAATTTTGAAGAACCAGTTTGTAAGCCATTCATTTCTAATGTGTTTCAGGTAGAAATTAATTGAATATGATTGTACAAGAGACAGGAAAGAGAAAGGGAGGAAGGCAGGAAGGAAGGGATAGACTGACTTTTTCACAGTGACCTTCTTCTAACAATGTTTTTTGCCAACAGCTTATATATATATATTTTTCCCAGTTGCATTTCAATATACACATTCTAAGCCTTGCAACAAATTTCTTGCTAATGACCCAAAGTGATGGCATTTATACAGGAATGTGCATTGTTGGCTTGCTTATTCTACAGCTTGGTTAAATGAGAAGAGAAAAACCTCTGCATATTGCTGTCGTCTTAAATCCAGTGAAAATCTAAGTAAAATATTGTAAAGTGTAGAAAAGCTTTACATTTTAGGATGAACTCAGTCATTATCTTGTTTTATGCATCATAATAAAATTCTTAATACTGTATTTAGGTTGTCTGATAGTTGGTGTCCGTAACTTTCCCAGGAGTGGGCAGGTATCAACACAAGAGAAATTATAGGGACTGTGTCCTCTTCAGGATAAGGAATATGGCATTTAGATTTATTATTATCTAGAATGTCACAGCAAATACTTTAAATTTAAACATTTTCTTAGCATTTTATCTATGCAATAGATTCATCTTTTAAGATTAGCCTCCTAAACCTAAGGAGCGAAACTATTAGAATTCTAGAGGAAGAAGTTGGAAATACTCTTC
This sequence comes from Propithecus coquereli, assembly GCF_000956105.1. Taxonomy (NCBI): domain Eukaryota; kingdom Metazoa; phylum Chordata; class Mammalia; order Primates; family Indriidae; genus Propithecus; species Propithecus coquereli. Next base: position 3,324,795 of record NW_012147953.1, read on the forward strand.
TAGACATTGGCCTAGGCAAAGAATTGATGAAGAAGACCCCAAAGGCAATCACAGCAACAACCAAAATAAATAAATGGGACCAGATCAAATTAAAAAGCTTCTGCACGGCCAAAGAAACTGTCACAAGAGCAAACAGGCAACCCACACAATGGGAGAAAATTTTCGCGTGCTACAAATCTGACAGAGGGCTGATAACCAGCATCTATTTAGAACTCAGAAAAATCAGCAAGAAAAAATCAAACAGCCCTATCAAAAAGTGGGCAAAGGATATGAACAGAAACTTTGCAAAAGAAGACAGAATAATGGCCAAAAAACATATGAAAAAATGCTCAACATCTCTAATGATCAGGGAAATGCAAATCAAAACCACAATGGGATATCACCTATCTCCAGTGAGACTGGCCTTTATCAAAAAGACCCAAAACAATAAATCTTGGCGTGGATGCGGAGAGATAGGAACACTCATACACTGCTGGTGGGACTGCAAATTAGTGCAACCTCTGTGGAAAGCAATATGGAGATACCTTAAAGAGATACAAGTAGAACTACCATTTGACCCAGCAATCCCATTACTGGGCATCTACCCAAGAGAGCAAAAGTGGCTCTATGAAAAAGACACCTGCACTCGAATGTTCATAGCAGCACAATTCACAATTGCAAAGATGTGGAAACAACCCAAGTGTCCATCAATACATGAGTGGATTAATAAACTGTGGTATATGTATACCATGGAGTACTATTCAGCTTTAAGAAACAATGGTGATATAGCACCTCTTATATACTCCTGGAAAGCGCTGGAACACATTCTACTAAGCGAGGTATACCAAGAATGGAAAAACAATCACCACATGTACTCACCATCAAACTGGTATTAGCTGATCAACATTTAAGAGCACATATAAGAATAACATGTATTAGATGTTGGGCAGGGGGAGGGGGGAGGGAGGAGGTGGGGACGGGCATATGCACAAACAATGAGTGCGATGCGCACCTCCGGGGGAATGGACACACTTGAAGCTCGGACTTGCGGGGGAGGGAGGGTAAAGGGCATCATATGTAACCTAATCATCTGTACCCCCATAACATGCTGAAATAAAAAAAGATTAGCCTTCTTAAATTTGAAGTCCTTCTTCACTCTTCTTTCTCACAGACCCCATTTAATCTGTCAGCCAGGTTTAGTATACCTTTGAGATGTATTCAAACTGATCACTTTTTACCTCCTTCACTGCTACTCCTTGGTCCATGTCACCTTGGTCTCTAGGCTAGAATATTGTTGTAAACACTCTTTTAACCAACCTTCCTAACTTTGCCCTTAAAGTCTTTCGGTGATAGCAACCAGAGTAATCCTGTTAAACTTTAGTCAGATTATGAGATATATTGCATAGCATTTAAGGGCACAGACTCTGGAGCCAGGCTCTCTGGGTTCAAATCTGGGCCCTGCTACTTAACAAGATATTTAATTTTGAGCAACATATTTAAATGTAAAATTGGAAGAGCAGTAGTGCTTAGATTAAATAAGTTAATATAATAATATCTATATGGTAGACATTATTATTATTATTATTGTTATTATTTTAGCAGCTACATGTCATCCCTTTGCTTAGAATCCTCTAATAGCTTCCCATTGCTTGGAGTAAAAGCCAAAATCTTTACAATAACGTAGTAGGCCCTGTGCAACCTATTCACTGTGACTTCTGAACTGATCTCATTTTCTCTTATTCAGCCCCTTCTGGCCATTTTGGTTATCTACAGTGCCCTTCCTTCTCTCTCCTGCCTGAACCCAGATCAGTCAGATTCCTGGCTCTGTCAGATTCTTTGTACTTGTTGTTTCCTCTAACTGGAAAGCTTTCCCTCAGATATCTGCATAGCTCACTTCTTCTGCTTCAGGTCACTGTCTCCGTGAAATTTGGTTATAGGATACAAGATTGCAATCTAGTCAAGACTCCCTATGTCCCTTTTCTCTTTCTCATTAGCCCTGTAAGTTGGAGGAAAATATTTTGCTTGGTCATTATCTCCCTGTATTACAATATAAACTCCACGATGGCAGAGATTTATTTTTTATCTCTTTCATTCACTCTTAAATACTGAACCTCTAGAGCATTGTCAGGCACATAGTAGGCACACAGTAAGTACTGAAGGAATAAGTGAAATTGTGGCACCTTCAGAATGTTAATTCTCTGCTCAACCTAGGGTGACAGCATCTGTCCCTTTGCCCAGTAGTTCTCTTAGCTGTGGCCTCCATGGTCTGCCCCATCTTGTCTTTCAATCAGTTCTTTCTGAATTCTAAATGATGATTTGCAATAAACTATTTCCTGTCTTTTGTTTATTTGTTTGTTTCTTTTTTTTTAATTTGGAAAATATTATGTGGGTACAAATGTTTTTGGTTAAATGTATTGATTTTGTTATACTTTAGTCAGATTTATAAGTGTATCTATCACCCAGCTAGTGTTCATTGTGCCTGTGAGGTTTTTGCCCATCCCCTCCCCCCATTCTCCCATGCTTGATTTCCACTGAGTTTTGCTTCCCTCTGTGCACATGTGTGGTGATCAGTTAATTCCAATTTAAAAGTGAGTACATGCGGTGTTTGTTTTTCCATTTTTTAGATACTTTACTCAGGATATTGGTCTCCGGTTCCACCCAAATTGTTGCAAAAGGCCTTAATTCATCCTTCTTCATAGCTGAGTAGTATTCCATAGTATACATATGTCACATTTTGTTAATCTACTCGTGAATTGATGGGCACTTGGGTTGATTCCACATCTTTGCAATTATGAATTGTGATCCAATAAACATTCATGTGCAGGTGTCTTTTTTATAAAATGACTTCTTTTCCTTTTAGTAAATATCCAATAATAGTGGGATTGCTGGATCAAATGGTATGTCTACCTTTAGTTCTTTGAGGTATCTCCATACTGTTTTCCATATAGGTTGTATTAATTTGCATTCTCAGCAACAGTGTATAAATGTTCCATTCTCTTTGCATTTATGCCAGCATCTGTTGTTTTTGGATTTTTTAAGAAAAGGTAGCATGATACCTCATTGTGGCTTTAATTTGCATTTCTCTGATGATTAGTGATGTTGAGCATTTTTTCACATGTTTACTGGCCATTTGTCTATCTTCCTTGAAAAGCTTCTGTTTATGTCTTTTGCCCACTTTTGAATGGGGTAGTTTGTTTTTTTCTTGCTGATTTGTTTGAGTTCTTTGTAGATTCTGGTTATTAGCTCTTTTCCAGATGTGTAGTTTGCAAATATTTTCTCCCATTCTGTAGGTTGTCTATTTGCTCTGTTGATTATTTTCTTAGCTGTGCAGAAGCCTTTTAATTGAATCAAGTCCCATTTATTTATTTTTGTTGTTGCTGTGATTGCCCTTGGGGCCCTCTTCATAAATTCTTTGCCTAGGCTGATATCTGGAAGAAATTTTCCAACATTTTCCTTTAGAATTTTATGGTTTCATGCCTTACATTTAAGTCATTTATCCATCTTGAATTAATTTTGTGAGTGGTGAGAGATATGAATCCTGTTTCATTCTTCTGCATGTGGCTGTCCAGTTTTCCCAGCACCATTTATTGAATAGTGCAGGAAGGTAGCTAAGCTCCCAGCAAAAAAACTGGGTCCCTTTGGTAGAGTTGCAAGGGATAAGAAAATAATAGAGAAAAATGGAAAATAAAAGAAATAAAAGAATACACAGGGACAAAGATATAGTTTTATAAGTTTATGAAGATTATAGGCAAAGCGGGATCTCAGGGGGCTCGGACCTCTCCGTTGGTCTCAAAAAGCCCCGAATGAGGTTACATGGTAACTTATAGGGAATAGTGATTAATTGCCACGGGTAACAGATTTACATAACAACAGGTAGTTCTTCTCAGATTAACAGATTTTCAAAAGGTTTCTACAGATCCTTTAACTAATTCTATCTATGTGAACAAATGGTTACAAAATCTTTCAAAGGTTAACTTCTAAGTTCTAAGGTAAGTTTATCACTTAACAGAGGGGTTAAACAGAGATACAGTAGCTCCATATTTATTAGGTTATTGTGAATGGAGACAGGTAGTCTAGAGTGTTAAAACAAGAGCTTCTTTTAGCCATTCGGGCAGCTGTCTATTCCAGGGGGCACTCCAATGTCAGCTCTCATCCTGTAGTTTTTAACAGATTCGCTTTGCTTTACAAAGCAAATCCAAACCTTTAGGTCTGAGAAACGCGGCGCCTCGTGGGATACAGCCGCAACTGTCTTTCAGAGACGCCCTTCCGAGTGTAACAGCATTTAAAATGCAAACCAACACATTCACATATTCCTTCAGGGCAAAGCTCTGCAAAACTCCTAAGACAAATCCTGTCTGCAAACACATTTATATTAATTCATGGAGCAACAGAATAGGACTTCTTTTCTCTAGTGTATATTACTGTCTGCTTTGTCAAAGATCAGTTGGCTGTATGTGTGTGGTTTTATATCTGGGTTCTCTGTTCTGTTCCATTGGTCTATGTCTCTATTTTTGTGTCAATACCATGCTGTTCTGGTTACTGTAGTCTTGTGGTATAGTTTGAAGTCTGGTAACCTGATGCCTCCAGATTTATGGCTTTTGCTTAGGATTGCTTTGGCTATTCAGGCTCTTCTGGTTCCAAACGAAGTGTAAAATTCTTTTTTCTAGATTTGTGAAATATGACATTGGCATTTTGATGGGATTGCATTGACTCTGTAAATCACTTTGGGTAGTATGGACATTTTAACAATGTTTATTCTACTGATCCATGAGCATGATATGTTTTTCCATATATTTGTGTCATCTGTGATTTCTTTCCTCATTGTTTCATAGTTCTCTTTGTAGAGATCTTTCACTACCTTGGTTAAGTATATTCCTAGGTATTTTATTTTCTTTGTAGTTATTGTGAATGGTTTTGAGTCTTTGGTTTGATTCTCAGCTTGACTTTTATTGGTGTATAGGAATGCTACTGATCTGTGTACATTGATTTTATAACCTGAGCCTTTGCTGAATTTATTTGTCAATTCCAGGAGTCTCTTGGTGGAGTCTTTGGGATATTCTAGATATAAGACCATATCGTCAGCAAAAAGTGATAGTTTGACCTCCTCTTTCCTGATTTGGTTACTTTTTATTTCTTTCTCGTACCTGATTGTTCTGGCTGGGACCTCCAACACTATGTTAAATAGAAGCGGTGACAATAGGCACCTCCTTGATGTTGTGGAATGGTTTCTTCAATATGGGTACTAGTTCTTCTTTGTAGTTCTGATAAAATTCGGCTGTGAATCCATCTGATCTTGGCTTTTTTTTGTTGAATGATTTTTTATTACTGCTTCAATCTCAGTGCTCATTCTTGGTCTGTTCAGGAGTTCTGTTTCTTCCTGATTGAGTCTTGAGAGGTCCTGTGTTTCCAGGAAATTGTCCATTTCCTCTACGTTTCCTAGTTTATGTGCATACAAATTTTCAATAGTATTCACAGATGATATTATATTTTGTATTTTTGTGATATCAGTTGTAATATCTCCTTTTTCATGTCTGATTGAGCTTATTTGGGTCCTTTGTCTTCTGTTCCTGATTAATCTAGCATGAGGTCTATCAATTTTGTGTATCTTTTCAAAGATCTAAGTTTTTGTTTCATTGATTCTTGGTATATTTTTGTTTTCTGTTTTGTTTAGTTCTCCTCTGACCTTCGTTACTTCTTTTGTTTTGATGGCTTTAGGTTTGGTTTGGTCTTCCTTTGCTTGTTCCTGTCTTTCTGAATACTGAAAACACTATTATTCTCTCTCCATGTCTGACTAGTTAAATCTTCTCTTATGTTTGGGACCTACCTAAAATGTTTTTTGTGTGTGGAATTATCCCAACTACTTCTGATTTCTTGTTCCTCTGAATTATTGTTGTACTTTATTATTTAACCTCCTTATTGGGAGGCTGTCTAGAATCAGAGATATAATTGTGTGTATTCACTGGTGTATGTTGGATGGTAGTTCTTATGTGATCCCTGTTCAGCATCATCAGCATCTCCTGGTGCTGATGCCTAATGCTCAGAAACTTACCCCCTAGCACCTCTCACACATATTGAATCAGAAACTCTAAGAGTGTGACCCAGAAATCTATGTTTTAACAAGGCTTTGAGTACTTCTAATGCATACTAATGTTTGAGAACCACTGGACAAGGACACTGGCAGGATGGAATAATGGGAATGTCTGATGTTAAGCATCCAGTTGGATCTTCAGGGTTCAACAATCCTCAGGAATGGAAGGAAACTAAAATGGGAGTAGAAGGGCCAGAAGTACAATGTTTGAAGAATGAGTAAACAAAAACATTTCTCCGAAGAAATGTATTAGAAACTGGAAAATATGTCTTCAAGATAAAGGACAGTCAGGGAGATGAAAATCTGTTAGTTAATGCTTAAGTCTATCATGCAGACTTTCTTCTTTTGAGTAAATTTTGGACATTAGGTTGTTAACAGATTTTGGAAACCGTAGAGTTAGGATTGGGCAAATCTTGAGAATGCTAAGCTGTTTAGAGATGAAGTCAGTGCATATGGTCTCTTCTGGGTGATCAGCATTTGGGGTACCAGCTCTGAGAGTGGAATTTGACAGCAGGAAATAAACATTGAAAAAGAATCTGACCTCTGATGGGAAAAAGTAAGGAACAGGGAAACTTTTTATTAAGTTAAAAGCTATGTTTTTTAAAAATAGCTTGAAATTGGTAGAACTCAAGTGCTGAAAATAGAGTTAGTATGTGCTTCTTAACAAGGTTAAGTGGCCTCAGGTGTGGTGATTAGAGGACTAGATGGGCAAGTTATCACATAAATCATTAAGGTCCACAAACAAAGTGTCTTCTATTTGCTACACATCAAAGTATTAGGTCATTAAGTATGAAATGTCCAATTTCCTTAAGTACTAAGTTTGACAATTGCTCTCTCTGACATTTCACTCTGATACTTCTTGTTTTATTTTTATGGTGAGGGTACATCCTCATTTTTTCAAATGCATGGTTTGGCATGTGATTGTCTTTCAGATATTTTTTTAGAGCAATTTTTGTAAAGCCCCAGATAAGTAAAAAATTCAGGTTATTTTTGAATATGAGTTCCGTGGTGGAAACCATGCGGCACAGACAGCTGAAAATGTCAAACGAAGTGTTTGGGAAGGATGTGGCTAATGAATTCACATTATGTTGATGGTGTGATAAGTTCCATTTTGGTAATTTTAATCTTGAAAATGAGCCTTGGGGGTGACCTGAGCCCAGGGTTGATAATGAAGTGAAAGCTATAGTGGAAATGATTCCTTCTTAACCTATGCGTGAATTAGCAACAAAGTTTGACATTACCATTTCAACAGTATTGGACCATTTGAAACAAATGGACAAGGGCTGGATAGATGGGTTCTACATGAATTAAATGAGCATCGGAAGAGAAATCGTCTCAAAACTTGCTTTTCTTTGCTGTCACGACATAAAGGCAAACCATTTCTACACTGTATTTTTCTGTGTGATGAAAAATGGAGTCTTTTTGACAATTGCAAGTGTTCAGCACAATAGCTGGGTAAAGATGAAGTTCCAAAACACAATCCAAAATGGAATATTCATCCAAAAAATATAATGATGTCCGTTTGGTGGTCCAGTGCTGGTATTATCCACTACAGCTTCATGAAACCTGGTCAGTTGATTACAGTGTATGTCTACTGCCTAGACTTCTTCATTAATGACTTGAGAGTGAGAATGGTCCATGTATGTCTTTTAATGTATGACGTAGTTCAGAATTCAAGGAAGTCACTATTGAAAATTGAGGGAAAAAATAGGAAGAAAGGAAAACCAGGCACTTAAACAACAGGGAACTAATTGAGTCAGAGGTCATTACCTCTTAGGGAAGTTTTCATGACTATGGTAGATAGAGTTTTTTCCTTAATCAAATCGCACAAAAAAACCAATTACTTAGAAAAAGCAAATTATGGAGCTGTATTATCTTCCTGTTATGTTTTGTGCTTTCAGAATTTGTATACTTTGATACATAAAAAGTACCTTTTGGTTAATTCTGTTTTTAAAAAAAAATCACAGGTCATCTTGCAATCATGGTTGAATTAAATATTTCTCATTAAATCATTAACAGTTCAATTCATCATATGTTTGGTAATTCAGACTGGAACCTAAGGACTTCATTTTCTGGAATACAGGTTAAGTATCCCATATCTAAAATGCGTAGGGCCATAAGTGTTTCAGATTTCATATTTTTACAGATTTTGGAATAGTCATGTGTTGCTTAATGGAGGAGATAGGTTATGAGAAATGTATCATTAGGAGATATTGCTGTGTGCAATCATCATAGGGTATACCTACACAAACCTAGATGGAATAGCCTACAACATACCTGGGCTATATGGTATAGACTAATGTTCCTAAGCTACAAACCTGTGTAGTATATTACTGTACTGACACTGTAGGCAATTAACACAGTGGTATTTGTGTATCTAAACCTATCTTAATGAGAGAAAAGGTAATGTGTTGCACTATGACCACTATGAAGTCACCAGGTGAGGGGAATTTTCAGCTCCATTATAATATTATGAGGCCACTGTCATAAACGTGATTCATCATTTACTGAAACATCATCTGACGTATGATATGACTTTATTTACATATACATAATAAAATATCCTGGGTGAGAACCAAGTCTAAATACGAAATTCATTTTTGTTTCATGTATACTTTATACACATGCTTGAAGGCAATTTTATACAGTATTTTTAATAATTTTATGCATGAAACAAAGTTTTGACTACATTGTGACTGTAGCCAATCACAATAGGTCAGGTGTAGAATTTTATTTTCCACTGTGGCAATCATTCAGCCCTCAAAAAATTTCAGATTTTGGAGTATTTCAGATTTCAGATTTTTGGATTAGGGATACTCAATCTTTAATATGAGTTAAAGCCTCAACTCAATCTTTAATATGAGTTTCAGCATTTCATTTCCTGAGCATTAATCACATGATAAAAGAGATCAGTGTAAAAAATGAAACTATAAAAGTACTAGAAGAAAATATGGAAGAATTATTTTATAATTTCAGCATATGGAAGGCCTTTCTAAAGTATGAGACACAAAACCCAAAAGATATAAGAATTAATGGCTGATAAATAGAATTTCATAGAAAAAGAAAATTCTATCTGGCAAAAATCATATAGTAAAAACAAATTCAATAGATAAATGGTAAATGGAAAGAAAATGTTCAACCCAGAAATTCTATTTGGAATTTATTGTACAGATAGAGTCTTACATGTAAGAAATTATTTATGTACATCATTATCAATCACAACTTTTTATTTTTTTAGTACAACGAGGGATTAGAAACAGCTTGAATGTGTTACCTGCATGCCATTAATTAAATTATGGTTTATCCATTCAATGAAATGCTATGTAGCTATATTCCATTTGAAAATATTTCAGAGATATATAAAATTAAAACAAAGATGCAGGGTGTAGAGTATGCTCATGTATGGGAGTGTAATGTATTTGCTTGTGTATGCCATTAAATAGCTTTTGGAACATACATCAGAACCAGTATCACTGGTATCCTCAGCTAAATGTCTGGTAAAGAATATCACTTTATTACTTCACCTAATCCAAAAGGTAAATAACAAAGAAGGAAAATCAGCCACATATATACATATATTTTTTAAATGTTTAACTTGGACCGTGAATGCTAGAATGGGGTTTCTTATGTTTTCTGGGATATACTCCAAAAAATATAATACATCTTACATACAGATGAGAGTTTATGACAGTTTGCAACACAAAGTGAATAATAAACTACTTTTTTGAAGTCTTGTAGTAATTCCATAGAAAATGATATCTATAGTTGATGTCATCAAATTATCTACACTTAGTTTTATGTTCTGAAAATATCTAATACGCTGATTCAATTTTCTTATAACTTCTTATATGGCAACTTCAACTCATTGAACAACGTGGAGAACTAGCTAGTTGTAGTGGGAAGATTCCGAACTGCGGAAATAGATGCCATAAAACTTTAAAGACAATGTGAGGAAGGGCTGCTGCTTAGTTTAAATGTACTCATTTTATGCAAGATAGACACAATGGAAAATGTCCTCTTCTAAAAAAATAATATAATGTATTCATGGCAATGTGGAGTGGGTGAAGCAAATGTTTTACTATCATTGAGGATGATAAATGGAAGTTTTTTCCTTTTGTTCCCATTTCAGCCACATCACACTTTATCAGGTCTGCTTTTAATTTTCCATCCCTGATTCATTTATTTTCATTCCTTTAGGTTAGGCAGACTTGTACAAAAAGATTTTTCCTTTTCCATTATAGAGAAGAGAATGTTCTCGTGGTTCAGGCACCTCACTCTTATAACTTTCTTTTAGAGCATGACTTCCCTAAGCACAAGTCCAACTCAAAGTTGTCTCTGCTCCAGGGAAACTCTTAGTATTCATAGGCAAATTGGCAGGAATACATTATCTCAATCTCTGCTGGTTTGCCTTGGTTCCTAACTTTGCTATTGATGCCATTTTCATGTGAACATTGGAAATATTTTTAATGCTGGTGTAAAATACGGAATAAATGGTAACAGATCAAATGTGTTTCAACAAACTACATAAACTTGGTACCAGATTTTTGGCAGACAGTTTATAGTCTCTGATCAAGCATTTGGCCAGCAGATGGGTTGCTCCAACCCACTCAAAGGAGGTTCTGGTACATCTTTCTTTTTGGGGGATTGCTGAAACCTTGGAACCCTTGGGATTCAGCAGATTAAAGTTTACTCTGTGAAGGGGACAGATCCTTTTCCCTTTGACATTAAAATTATATCTAGTGTATAAATTTCATAACATCTGAAGGGATCAAATGTGCTCTCCAAATCATAAATTCTGGAAAATGGTCCTATAATTTTTTATAATATATATAAAGATAGGAAACATGCTGTTTTTCCAAGATAGTTTATTCATTTTGGATGCTTTTTATTGTACTTTGTATTGATATAAAATCTAATTTCCCTTCCCACTCTCACTCCAGCCAATTCCTTTGTCTAAAATAATATAGAGGAGATCTATTTTTTTTCTCCTTAAATATGATAAGTTGATAGGGTAGAGAATCTTTTTTTGAGGTGGAAAAATTCTCAGTCCCTCAACTATTTAATATATGATATGATTGCCAGACCTCTCACCTTGCTTGTCAAACTCAATGTGTGTCAAAATCCTCCTTAATGTAGCATTCCAGGTGTCTTGTAATTGTCCATACATGGGCTATACAGTTTACAGTAGAATCATAGCCTCGCCTCTCTTGTTAAGATAGCTTTTGTTTTTGTTTGTTTGCATTGGATAGCTGTCTCATGTATGGCTCATTTTTGAGCTTGTATTCAAGTAAGGCACATAGCACTTTTTTTTCTCTTCAGTTTTTAAAGTCAGGTTTTATGTACTGTGAATGAAGTCCCCCTTAGCATGGTAATTCTTTAGTGTTCGACTTTTATGTTTCCCTTCTGAACTCTGGAAAGAATTCTCTGGAACTAAGTGTATACATTTTGGCTGCAATCCAGTCTTTGCATTTTATCCTCATGTTTATGGGAGGGGATTGGTATGGATGTGGAGGAGTGGGTTCTCTTTATTTTTCTTCTTCTTGTTTATCACATTTAGGTTGAGTTCGCAATATTTAGGTCATGGAGAGTTGTTGAGAGGTAGAAGTAGGGACATGTAGGGGTGGTGAGGGAGAGTGGGATGTTACTGAAGAGAATTATTGCACAAGCAGGTTCTGAATAGAGTGGTTTCTAAAAACAGATTGAATAAATTGTGTGGTTCATATACAGATATTAATGATTTTCTAAAGTATATGAATACTGTTGGGATTAGGAGAATATAAATTTAGTTAAATATGTTACTGTATTTACATCAAGGTTTTCTCATTATGATTTTCTTGATCAATGGTTGTGGTAATTAATATGGTTATGGAGCAGCCCACAGTATTTTTT
>NW_012147953.1:3340820-3341838 GCF_000956105.1 Propithecus coquereli
AAGGACTTTTTAAAAAAATGTAAATAATATTACCATGCTAAAAATTAACAATAATTTCTCATTATCAACAAATATCCAATTAATGTTCAGATTTCCCTAATTTTCTCCTAAATGCCTTTTTTTTTTTAAATCAGGACCCAACTAAGGTCTGTGATTTACATTTGTTTGAAATGACTCTTAATTATGTCAACATATAATTGCCATTGATTGTATAGGGTTTTTTTTTTTTTTCTCCTTTTGCCATTGATTGTATAGGTCATTTGTCCTATAGAATTTTTCGTGTTCTAGATTTTATCGATATCTTTTTTTCCGTCACTTATAGTGTTCTTCCGTCTCTTTATTTCTGGTAAATTTGTAGGATAAATCGTAGTGAAATCTAAAATATGTATCAAATTTGGGTTAAAATTTCCGACAATAATACTTCGTAAATGGTGAGAACATTGAATTCTTGAATTGGTTGATAAAAGTGTGTGATGCATGTCAGCACTTTCTTCTTGTACGTTGTCCAATTGAGTAAGATGTATTTGTTACAGTAATGATACTGAATAGGAGGTTGGAGGAAACATTTATATGTAATATTATTAAACATACCTTCCTTTAACAAAATTTCATATTTATTTTTTGGTTTTGGTGTGTTATAATGAGAAACAGTACTGAAACAGTAGGAGTTCTAATTTGGCATAGGATTGCTAGACATGGTCAGACTACACATTTTTAAGCTTTGCCTTCTGAGTCATTGGATGTGGTAACATTTTTGTCTACCCAGGAGTCTGGCCAACTTTACTTTTCCTATTAAGGATGATGAAATCCTTGCTGTTAACTTTATACTGGAAATGTTAAGCGTGAAAATTCATCCAGTCAAAATCTAAATTTGTGGTTGATTCTTATGACTTCTGTAGAACAACTTAAATAAGAAAGTTATCTTTAAATAGAGTAATTTTATTACACAGAAAAGAGGCTCTAAATAGTATGCTTTTTACTCCTATAAAATAAAATCTGATACTCTCTATTTCAGACT
>NW_012147953.1:3341958-3345984 GCF_000956105.1 Propithecus coquereli
TCTGGTTTTGTTGACTACAAATACACTAATTTTGATGTTTTTTACAGTATAATAATCTATTTGTATGTTTTTCTTAGAGGTTTTTCTTAGCACTTGAAAGCAACTAGCTACTGAGATTCTTGAAGATGATATTAACATCCCTTTCAATTCTGTCTTGTGATTTGTCTTCACTCAGTATTAGATTACCCAGTAGACAAAACTAACCATGTACATATATCACTGGAAAACATGGGTTCCAAAAGGAAAATCAGAAAACCTAAAAAAATTTTTAATTTTAGCATATGTACAATTTTTATTTGAAATGTTTATAAAAGTATATTATGCTTTGAAGTATTTATAAAAATGGGGATGGTTTCAGTGCACCTTGATATTTTAGATATCTATCACCTCTTAAAGTATCAGTCTGGTCCTTCTTCACTTGATATCTATCTAATGTTGGCCTTCTGGTTCTAGAAGAGTTTACTTTTAAATTAATGCCTCCTGCCCGGGACCATTTGTCATATAGCCTTCTATAAACAACTGGCAATACTCGCCCCCTCCATCCCACTGCACATCTGCTATGGTGACCAACTCATCCCAGTTTGTCCAGGACTTTCCCAGGTTTAAATCTGAAAGCTCAGAGTTCTGGGAACCTCCTCAGCCCTGGGCAGACTGGCATGGTGGGTCACCCTACATACTGACCCCTAACTCCTGGCACATCTCTTAATTTGATGTTTGTCTGTATATTGTCCAGAGTGGGCTGTGGAAGCCCAGGCATCCATCTGAATGCTAACATGTGTGAAGATGCCCTGTATGTTTCATTAGTGGTTGGAAGTTATTATTATTTTTTTTTTCTTTAAGCATTCCATTTTCTCCCCTTTTTCCTATGAAAATGCTAGGGAATCCTCTGATATATCTCGACACATCTTTTTTAAGGTTTTATTCCTTGTTGAAACTGTGACGTGAATTGCTCTTCAGGAATTTTTGCCTTGAATTTCTTGCAGCAATTCCACAAAATAGAATTTGTTCCCTTGCCACCTAGACTGTATGGCTTCAGTTTATTTGTCATAGTGTTTGGGTGACTCAGTACTTAACAAAGCAACAAAATTGTGCAGTAAGACTTAAGAAACCATATTTTTTAGTCATTATGAATCCTCAGTACAGTCCTACATTGGTTACCACCTAGCTGTAGGATCCTGGGCAAGTCTTGTTTTGTCTTTAGATATTGATTTCCTCCTTTATAAAAGAAGTGGGTTTTGCTAGACTGACCCTGAAGTCATAATTTACATTAAAATGAAATGACTCTTAGTCAGTGGAAGATCAGGGTGTGATTGCCTTATGTATTAAATATTTCTTTTCTAGATTTTTTTTTTTTGGAGTTATTTAATCATCTTTCTAGCCTGGCTCCTGAGCCCAGAACCTATACCCAGCCCTATATCACAAACATAACCAATTAGCCCCATAGTGCCTCTTACCAATAAGACTTGCTGCCTGTAGCTAGAAGCATAGTATATCGGATATCCTCCAGACCACCTCCAGGTTCAGTTACTGACTAGGATCCAGCATATGGTTGTACTCATGTCTATAATTTATTATAGCAAAAGGATACAAAGCAAAATCAACAAAAGGAAAAGGCACTTGGGTGAGATCTAAGGCAACCAGGCACGAGCTTTCAGCAGTCCTTTCTCATGACGTCACACACAGGATGTGCTTAATTCCTTCAGCAACTAACTAGTTGTGGTAACTTGTATGAAATGTTATCTATCAGGAAAGCTCATTAGAGATTCAGTGCCCACAGTTTTTATTGGGGGCTGGTCATATAGGCAACCTCTGTATCAATATTTTAAACTCTCGGAAGGAAAGCAGGTGTTCAGCATAAACCACATTGTTCGTACAATTTAGGAGTGGTGAGCCAGTCTTATCTGGGAATGGTGGGAACCCTTCCCATTGGAAAACAATCTGGACACCATCAGGAATCCAACTTTTCAAATGCCAATCAAGGACCAACCTTGCAAGCAGGTCTTTCTAAGGATAGAAGTCACAAGTTGCTATCTCTTTTCTAAACACATAATATAACTCAAACTTTGTTTCTAGTCCCTTGACCTCTTGCCACCAAGTGAAGCCACACGAAATATTGGGGAAAAAAAATGAGCTTTGAAGAATAACTCTGAAGTTCCAGTCCTAGCTCTGCTAGTAACTTGGTAGATGACTGTGGCTAAGTTGTTTAACATATTTAAACCTTACTTGCTTCATCTGTGAATTTGAGATAATAATGCTACCTACATAGGGATTTTTTTTGAAAACAGATTATTTTATACACACATACACACTAGACATGGAATCACTAACATAGACTAATTTAACCCTCACAGAAATCCCATCAGGTAGATGCTATTATTATATACATATTATAGATGAGAATCACACAAGACTCAGAGTTTAAGTAATTGATCACTTTGGAACTATTGAATGGTATAGCTGGGATTTGAATCCAAGTAGTTTGTCTTCAGAGCCATATGGCCAAACATAGTACCAAACTGTGACCCTTAGGCCAAATCCAGTCCATACCTGTTTTTGTACAGCCAGCCAGAAAGTCTAAAAAGAGTTGTTAAAAAAAAAAAAAAGACAGAAAAGAAATGCAAAGAAAAAGAAAAAAAGGGAAATTGTGACAAAGTGTGTATGTGGCCCATGAAGCCTGAAATAGTTACTATTTGGCCTTTTACAGCAGAAGCTTGCCAACACCTCTACTACGCTAACCATTACTAAGAAAACGTTTTTTCAATAGAAAGTTGAGAACCACACTGATCCTTACGATGAAGGGCATGTCTGGTCATAAAATGGGTTAGTTGTAGAGTGAGAACAGTGTACTCAGTGCTCCTTCTGTGGTAGAATAATTTTTTTTTTTATTTTCCAAATTTAAAATAAGGACTGTGTAAAATTACTTGAGAAAATAGAGATCAAAGACAGCTGGTCTAGTGCTGAGTTACTTAGTGTTATGCCCTCTGGACAATGGATTTCAGCTGGACTTTATATGCTGTGATAACATTTGGTGACAGGATACATTGGCAAAAAAACTTCTACTGTAAAACCATGGGTTTGTTTTTGAAAAGAAAAATTGGGCCACCACTTAATATTGATAAATTTTGCTCAGATATCAACAACTATGTGGAAAGAAAAATGGCTCTAACAATGCATTTTTTCCTCCTAGAACTGTAAGTGCCTTAATAACAGAACAGCATGTTTTGGCCTTTCTAAATAAATTAACATCTTGATTTCTGTACAGTTTCTGAAATTCATCTAAATTTCCATAGAGGGCTAAATATTCAGTCATTTAACAAATATTTAATGAATCTTACTTGGGGGAGTATATAAAGATGATGCAGAAGATTTTTTTTTTCTTTTTTTTTTATTGTGAAGTATTTTTGTTTGGTAGGTGGTTGTTCAAATCTACTACACTGCATAGATGCGTCACATATTTATTATTCATGCAAACCATATTAATCTATTTTCTAATAGAGTCAGAAGGTGGTAATAGAGGTTACATATGGTTATAGATGCACTTCAATTGCCTGTTCTTCAACTTCACAGTGCCACATTCTTGCAAAAACCCAGAAGATGAGAAAGCCTTTGCTATTATAGATTGGTGATCATGGTTGGTGGGTGCCTATTATTGAAGCCTATTTCCTCATGCATCTCACTTTAGCATTCGTTTTGCTTGCCGAGAGTGGCTTGGGTAAGGCATTAATTATGGTTATTTAAATTATATTATTGTTTGGTTAAAAAAACTTTTGTTCTGTACATTCATCTTTCTTTTAACTTAGATGTTTCAGACTTTTAAAAGATTTTCTATCTTTTTTATTGGAAGATTAAAGGTTTTGCATAAAGTTGATCTCATTTTTTTAACTAAGGGAATTTTTAAACCTATATGAACGTAATCCAGTTTCCACGGCCGTCACATATGGCCAATCTTGTTTAATTTTTATATTCCTCCTTTGTTGTCTCCCATCTACCCCAAGTAACTTTAAAACAAATTGCAGACACTATGTC
>NW_012147953.1:3347534-3348648 GCF_000956105.1 Propithecus coquereli
GGCATTTGCTGATACACCTGTTTTTTTTATACATTTTCCAATATGCCTTTTTCTGATAAGCATTATCTTCAGTAGCTTCTATAGGTATTTTGAAATAACTACTTAACTCTACCTACTTCTGAGAAGATGTGTTATCATTATAGAATGGTAGTTAAAAGCTGTATGTTTATTAGGGCAGTGATGATTTTGATTCCACTTATTCGTTAAAGAAAAAACACTGCATAAATAAATAATGTAATTATTGTGGCTTTAAGGACTTTTCATATAAAAATCATGAATTAAAGGAAAAAATTAAGATTGTGTTTCTAAATATTTTCTCCCAATTTATCACAATTTATTGTAGAGAATTAGGAACAGACTTATGATTGGCTCTTTTTTGTTTTTTGCATATGTCAAGTGTTTAGAAGAATGTAATTTGCACACATTTTAACTATGTATCATAAACCAGGGATGATTTATGGGTGACAGTGAGGTTGGTTGAGCAGCTAATACCTAGGAGAGTCTTAATCTTTACAGATTTAACAAAATGTGCATTTTATGGAAGATTTGCTCTTGATGTTGAAATAAGAACATTCATTTTCTTAAGCAATAATGCACTTTTTTTTTACCGTTAAATTACTTTCTCATTTGATGGTTAATCATTTGGCAGTAATAAACCAATTTGAATTGCCTATTTTTTCAGCAGCATTTTTGTTTAATCTTATGTAGATTAACAAACCAGAACATTCCCATGAGTTTAATGAGTTCTCTAATCACTATAGTAAGTTGTAAAGTGTTAGTATTTAACTTCTTGGTAAACCTTCTTATGTTATTTCCTTCTATCTTTGCAGATAAATTATTAGTCATAACTGTAGCAACAAAAGAAACTGATGGATTCCATCGATTTATGCAGTCAGCCAAATATTTCAATTATACTGTGAAGGTATGGTATATCCTTTAATCCATGTTAGAATGTGTGTCTAAAGTACATTTTTTATAATAGCAACATTACAATGAAGATAAAATTCAGTTATATAATTGCTGTTAGTTTATATACAATTTCAAAGATACATTTTGGTCTTATTAATACTTTACCACGTACACAATTATTTCTTAATTTCTGCTAATGCTTTAT
>NW_012147953.1:3349338-3364331 GCF_000956105.1 Propithecus coquereli
TGTTAGAAATAGGATAGATGATAAATATATTAATAGTAAAGTATATACTGACTGGAGACACTGTGGAAGAAATAGAAAAAAAATAGGATAAAATTATGCTGAAATCTAGTGGGAGGATCTCCCAGTCTGATCTAGAGTTCAGACTGGGGAGAGATTGGAATATTTTGTACCTGCAAGGTACTTTGTTACGAACTTTACATGTGGTATGCTGTTAATTCATTATGTGAACCACACAAGGTAGATATTACTTTGTTTATGGGTGAAGAAAACTTGCAACAAGGTCCATGGCTATAAAGTGTCAAATCTTGGATCCCAGCCCCATTTGATGAACTCAGGAGTTTATGATCCTCCTGCTGTCTTACCTTATGTAATTCAGTCCTTTGGAAAGTATGGACTCCAGACCATCAACATCCGCATCATCTGGACACTGATTTGGAGGGACATTGCTCAGGCTCCACCCGAGACCAACTGAATGATAAATTCTGGGAGAGGTACCCAGTAGTCTGTGTTATAAAAAGCTCTCCACATGATTCTGTGGCACACTAAATTCTGACAACCAAGAACATAGAGAGTAGCGCTTAGCATAGAGTACTGCACAAAGTAGGCTCTCAGATGTGGTTGGGCCCAGTATTATTACTGCTTCAGGATTAGAGAATCCAGATGGGCTGTGTAACAAAGCTCAGGAGGCAAGAACTAATAATTCTACTAGATTAGCCCCAGTTTGACTCCAGATCCACAACAGCTTGAGCTTTCTTGGGTGGCATTTCCCCCCCAACCTTCAATATAGGCAGTAATGAAGTTGTCAGAGATTTGAGACTGGGAGCCCCGCAGGCTTTGTCAGCCAGATTTATATTTGGCTCAGCGTTAAGTAAAATTGCAACTAATAGTATTTATTTCCTAAATTTATTTTATTCTTTTCTTTTTGCATTTATTTTTAGTTTCTTTCCCCCTTAATTTCCAAGATCTTCTAATAGATTATTATCTTGGCAACTTCAGATGAAAGTAAAATAAAAGGTGTGTCTGAAGAGGGAGGGGCACATATTGTACTTCCTGATTCCTGTGAACAAAATTTCTCTGAAAAGGAATTTGGAGGAAAGAGACCATTCCAGTGAATAGTTTACAAACCAAACTGGGGAGAAGGTGCCTTCCAGAGAATAATGGCAGGGTTCAGTCCCATTTATGCAAATGAAGGATTCAGACTTGCTTAGTTCTGATTGGCCACTACCTCTGAGTTCTGATTGGTTGATACAGCTGAGTCCTGATTGGTTGATAGACCTGAGTCCTGATTAGTTAGTTCAGGTGAGCTCTTGTTAGTTGGCTCAGATGCGCTCTCAAAGTCGGCAATAGGGGTGTGGGTTTTCAGAAAACTGAGATTACCTATGTAATCTCTAGTTTGCAAATCGTCATTTGGTTCTACTTATAATTGAGGCCCAGCTGGCCACTTAGGATTCATTTTGAAGAATTGGCTCTTACAGGTTCACATTTGTTCACATCCCTCAGAGCCAAGTGTGTCAACAGTGTGTTTCCCATTCAGGAGGCAGCTGCTGAGGCTAAGGCAAATTGTGAAGAGAGAGAGTACAGGTTTAGCTCCAATTTATTGTGCTTAGGCAATTTCTTGCATTGATAAATTCTTACTAAGCTTTTGAAGATTATGTAAGTTTAATAAGGTAAGGAAGGTGACGTTTTACCTGATACGCTCTGCAATTTCCTGAACAATCCATTTTGGTTCAGTAGGAAACTTGCTTAAGGGCCCAGTCTAGGAGTTAAGGGCTTTCAGTTTTGATCATACAGATTTCCTGCCAGATTGAAAAAAGAGATATGAAAGGTTTCTTCATTTTCTTTTTCATTTTGGTCTGAACAAATAGGAGTGAATAATAAAATATGAGAAATACTGTTTGAGTCCACCTCCTTGAATTAGCTTTTAGCTTTTGAAATGGAAAAATTGGAAATGGCATTTTTGGGGTGGCTAACATTGAAGAATTATGACTTGACTTAGGCATCAAGTTTCTTTTTTTTTTTTTTCTTTTTAGCATCATGATTTAATGAAACATTTAAAGACTCCTTTGGTGCAATACTGTGCAAGTTGCTGGTGTCTTTCAGTTTTTCATTGTAGTATCATAATTTGAATTTTGCTTAGGGATGAAATGTTGATTTTGTTTATAGGTGCTTGGTCAAGGAGAAGAGTGGAGAGGTGGTTATGGAATTAATAGTATTGGAGGGGGCCAAAAAGTGAGATTAATGAAAGAAGTCATGGAACATTATGCCCATCAAGATGATCTGATTATCTTGTTTACTGAATGGTAAGAGAAATACTCTGTGGATTTTAAAATCTATATTAAATTATTTTTTAAGAGTCAAAATTTGTATTTGTAGATTATGTATTAAATTATTTTATTGACAAGGAATCATAATTTTAAAAAGTAGATATTACTCATAGTTATATAACCATGGTCTGACCTAATGATGTGATCAAAGTTGATGGGTTACCATGAACACTAATAGGGAAATGTCACAAGCTAACATTTTTGTGAAATTAATATTTTAATCTTGAGTTAAAGATAAAGATCATGCTGAGCTTTTCCATTGAGAAGGGTAACTTAATAGATTCTGATCAACCAGGAGAAAATAGATCATGTAGAGTTATACATACAAATGTATGTATATGTCACTTGTATGTCTCATACAAGTGAGACATAAGGAAGTCTGTGTTATTAAGAAAGAAGAACCTTTCCAATATAAATGTCTTTTAATGTAATACTTCACTATTCTTCTAATTTACTTGAAGTATCTACTGTCTTTCTTTACTGTCTTTTTACAGTTATGATTTTTATAATAAGGTCAAGTTGTCATAAGTTAACAGTTGGCACATCTTTTCTTTCATTCTCTGTATTTTCTTTTGTGTGTGTGTGTGTGTGTGTGTGTGTGTGTGTGTGTGTGTGTGTGTGCTTGGTCATTTATTGCTCATTTCAAATCCCCCCATATTTTCCCCTGTAACATAGCAAAGTCTTTTTTTCATATTTGTCCTTAATTTGAAAATGCAAAGATACAATTATTTGTAGATGAAAATAAGAGTAATTTTTATGCAAGTATGTAAATGAGAAAGGCATAAATTTTGAAATGAAAATAGATATATAAAGTCCCAGTGCCATCAACACTTAAAAGTTTTGAAAGGATCCACAAAACTTGCATCTTTAGAATTTTCCTGATATCACCTAGACAAAAAAAAATTAAATTCTACTTGTGGTTACCTATTCTTGCAAGATGAAGTATGGTATGGCAGGTGTTAGCTTGTGTGGTGGGAATTTTTCTATGGCATCTATTATATATTTTTACCTTTAGAAAAAGAATGAGTTCATTATCATAGCTATTTAGATTAAATGTTGAGTATGTTTTGGCTTAAAATTACCATGGATTTCAAACAACCATATTAGTTAGGTTGAACTTGCCACATGTACATTTTGATTTTGGCTGTAAGGCAGATTCTCCTTGTAAAAGCTATCACATACAAGTCAACAGTGATTCCAGATTCCTAAAACTCCTTTTGGGTTTTAGGAAGAACTTCTTTCCTCTACCCTTACCCTCGCACCTCCATCCTCCACTCTCTCCCGATCTAAGCTTTAGCCTTGTGGGTAACTGGTAGAGTGAGGGGCCTATTTGTGTCTAATGAGAATAGAGATACTGTGAGATATCTAAAGCCTGCTTGAGGTTGAGTTTGTTTATTTATATGATTGTTTAAGACCCAACTTGATAGAAAAGACAATAAAATTTTAATAGAAGTCCCATTGTCTTCCAGACACCATTAGTATTTGGGGTATATCAGTGCACTAAATAGTCAAAATTTCTGACAACTCCTCCTGTGAAAACAGCCAGCCAGGTGAAAACTTGGATGCCCAACTCAGCCAAGTCATTGTCCCAGCAGAGTCATTGACATTTTCTCCATCATCGCCTACCGTGTCTGTCCTGTGGAAAAATGCAGGGATCAGGAGAAAGTAACCAAAACGGTAAAGAGGGGTGAAAAATTAGTGACACTTAGGAATTATTTGGTGGTGGTTGTTGGCCTTATAAAAAAAGAATATTTCCTTTATGAAAATATCTACTCAAAGATTTTTGTATATAGAAACTCCCCCAGTTTATTGAGGTATTTTTTTCAAGATGATTGTGAGTTTTGAGGTAAGATAAAATAATTGGCTGTTGCCAACTAAAGATAGCAGGAAGGAAAACTAAATTAAAAAAAAAAAAACCCTAGAATGGTAGTCAATGGTATACTGCAAAAGTTGATATATACATCATATATATGTGTGTGTGTATATATGTGTGTGTATATATATGTATAACTAAAATGAATATAAAGCGAAGTCATTATTTTAATAGTTTTGGTCTAGGAGGTTGGTCCAAGATAAATGAATAATGGGTATAAATGGAGGGATAATCTCAGTCACACAAGTTCCTGCTAATCACCAGTGTGCTTCATCATTTTGATTGTATATGACTAGCTTTTCTTCAATTATCATGCTGAATTGTAATTGTTTGTGTGTTCCACACGGTAAAGCTGGGTGCCATACCTGATTTACATATTTCCAGCGTTCAATAGCAAGGAATCAGTAGATATTGGGTAATGGTGAATTGCACTACAAGAAGAAACAGACCTTATAAGAGAGAGAATTATGGTGGATGGTTGGAAACTATTTTTGAGGTTGTTTCTCTTTGTTCATTTGGAGAAATAGGATGCCTTCTAAAGGCAGGAAAACATTCAAATTTTCTGAGTATCAAAGCATTGAAATTATTAAAAAATTGAATTTTGATTAGAAAGTATAAATATGATGCTATTGCTTCTGATCTTTCATATATCAACCAATGTTTGTTTCTTTTGGCTTCTCATTGAATGCTGTTTTGCTGAAAAAAATGAGATCAGTGGGCAAATTTTTCTCTCTGCATTCAGGATACATGTATTGAGAATAAAATGTGATCCAGGCATTGAACTTAACACTACAGAAAAAGTGATAAAAACAGATATCACCCTCAAGGAATTCTCATTTATATCATAATAATTCTGCAGACAAAACTGAACAAACCTAATGTGGAAGAAGAATATACATCTTCAAAAAAGACATGAATGTTGGCATAATCTCTTTAGAGTTATTTACTTTTAGAAAATTGTGAAAGATTATATATTTTATTGGGTCACTTTGTTAATTGTTTTAAAAGTATCATTTTTATGATTTTGTTTTATCGTTGAAGAAGTATAATTTATTTTTGTTATTCTAAAGGTGACCAGATCCTATCCTATTTGTCGTCTAAGAAATAAACATTTTCTACCTCTCATAATTCAGATTACATTCCTAGTATATTTGCCTTTTATATTGTTTTGCATAATTTATACAGAAGACAGAGTGAAAAATTTCTGAAAGCAAAGCTTTTTGAATACAACATCTATAATTTTAACTAACAATGGCAGATTTATTTGATTGACCACACCCCGAATCCCTGGCAATGATGACAATTTAAGTGTGTAAGCACAAAGAACCCAGTCATTCCCAATGGACAACATTGTATTACATTAGTATGAATGAAAACCCAAAACACATTATGGATTCCAGTTTTTATACTGTTTTGTTCTTTCTTCTTCTTCAAATATATTCCACTGCTTTCTGGCTTATTCAGAATACTGTGAAGTATGTTTAGAAATTAAGTTGAAAATGAGTGATTGTTGTTTTTTTCAAATTGTTCATATGTTCTTGCTAATATTGACTGAGCATATTAGTGGTTATGTTGCAATAAGGAAAGATCAGATGACATACAAAAGCAGTGTTAGGTATTCATGTATGTTTAGATTAATTGTACCTGGGTATTTTCATATGTGATTATTTTGTCTGACTATTGTGAGTGTGTATGTATTCCAAAACTACATCATCTGCTTTTTGAATTTTGCTCTTCTAGATGTGCATTAAGCATTTGCTATGTTCAAAATATGGTGCTAGTTGCTATGGCTGGATATGTAATATGTGGTACTAAATGCTGTGGTTGGGGGACTGACTGGGACAGAAATCCTGCCCTCAGGATGTATTTCTTTCTCAACAAATCTGTATGTGTTGTGTTTGGCATGTTGCCCTACATCGTAATAGAGGCTAGGGATTAAAAAAAGATTTCTTTATTTCTTCATTGATTCAGTGAACACTGTGTACTAAATATACATCAGATTTGAAAGTTCTAATGTCATAGAGATAAACTTAACTATGATTTTTAAACTAGAGGGAAATTGTCATTTAATCTATTGTATCATTTCACAGATAAATGTGGCTGCCCTTTATGTTAGGTGTTTGCAACAGTTGAGCCACTCTCCTAAAACAGTCTGGAGGAAGCAACCCTTCAGTGAGGCCTTGTCCTCATTGACTCCCACCTCTACCCTGCTTCAGTAAGGATTTCATATTCAAGAAGTGAAATTCTATTCCATTTGGAGGAAAATCCCCCAAGTGATATTTAGCTTTTTATTGGTACATAATATTTCTACGTATTTATGGGATCCATCTAATATTTTGTTACATGCACAGAATGTGTAATGACCAAATCAGGGCTTTTATGTTATCCATCGTCTTGAGCATTTATTATGTCTGTGTGTTGGGAGAATTTCAAGACCTCTCCTTTAGCTACTTTTAAATATATAATGCATTGTTGTTAACTATAGTCACCTACCGTGCTATAGAACATTAGAACTTATTCCTTTTATTTAATGTATGTTTTTAACCAACCACATTAACCAACCTCTTTTCATTCCTCCCAAACTCCACCCATATCCTTCCCAGCCTCTAGTAACTATCATTCTACTCTCTGTCAACTTTACAGCTTTCACATATGAGTCAGAACATGTAATATTTGTCTTTTGTGCTTCACTTATTTCATTTAATATGATGACCTCCAGTTCTATCCATATTGCTTCAAATGACAAGATTTCATTCCTTTTTGTGGTCAAATAGTATTCCATTGTGTATATATACCACATTTTATCTGTCCCTTCATCTATTCATGGGCACTTAGGTTGTTTCCGTATCTCCGTATTGTGAATAGTGCTGCAATAAACATGGGGCATCCCTTTGATACGCTAATTTCCTTTCCAATAACACATCAGAAACATAATTCACCATTATAAAATGGGATTTATCCCAAGGATGCAAGGACAGTTCAATATTTAGCTTTTAAAATACTAGCTAATTCCCTTTCCTTCCCTTCAAAATTCCTAAGATAAATTTAAACATTTCACTATGATTTTATTATAATTTATTGTGCAAAGTCAAAACTGTGTAGGTGGGCATTTTCAACCGTGTATGTGTGTGTGTGTGTGTTTGGGGGGAGTTAGAGTGGTTCCACAGGCTTGGTTTGTGGTGTTAATTATCTCTGGAAGTATAGACATATATTTGAGGTGAACATATGATGAAAGACAGAATTATTAGGTGTGGAGCTACTTCTGTGCTTTAGTTTCATTAGACTTTATTTAAACTTTTATATAGTAGCTGGTAATAGTTTGGATGATTATGATTTTTTGCTGAAGTTTATTCCAGTGATGATGAAGAAAGTATTGGATTGGGGAAAAATAACAAATAAGGTTAGGGAACACTTCCGTTGCTTTCTTTTTTGGCCACCTGGGAGCTTTTGCTTCTTGTTGAGACTAGGGATGATTCATTCATTCATTCACTCATTTGTTCAACCAGTATTTATTGACTGTCTTCAAAATACAAGGCTAAGGGGATATACACATGAATCAAGATGTGGATCTGGCATCTGAAGGTGGGAAAGTCAATCTAGTATAAGATAGATAGTCTTAGCACAGAGAGCAGAAAGTAAAACATTCGATGAAAGGGAGAGGAAAAGAGCTGTGGGAGTTAAGAGAAGGAAAACGATCTTTCCAATTATGCTTATCAAAGAGGAGTTTATAAAGGAGGTGGCGTATGGAATGAGCGTTGAAGATAAATGGTTTGGACCCAATTGGGAAAACATGTACTAAGCAGTGGCGACATCATGAGTGAAGGCATAGATGACAGATCAAATAATTCAGTTTGGCTTCATAATAAGTTATTTAATGGACTATTATTAATGTGAGGCTGAGTCATTTAGAATTCCTTCTATAGGCTGAGGGTCAGTAAACTATGGCCTATATTGCTGCCTGTTTTTGTAAAAAGTTTTATTGAAACACGGTTATGCTCACTTGTTTACATATTGTCTATAGCTGCGTTTGCACTGTAACAGCAGAGTATAGTCATTACAACAGAGACCATGTAGCTCTCAAAATCTAAAATATTTTCTGTAAAAGGCCAGAGAGTAAATATTAATAATATTTGCTGATTCCTGCTTTAGGCCATAGTTGAAAACCACTGATCCAGTCTGGGACTGGCACAGAACGGTTTTTTAGGAGAAATTTTTAGACAGTCCTAATTATAAGAGGGGAGGTGATGACTAATGTGGAAGCCTGTAGGGTTTTTGAACTAATCTATGCCAGTACCTTCTAGTAGGAGTGGAGAGGATTTGAATGCAAAATATATTAAGTAGATGGAATCAGTAGGATTAGGCAAAAGATTTGAAGAGAGAGGCCATGGAAAAGGAGGAGTCAAAGCTGAATAAAAGAATTTCAGCCTGAGTGACTGTGTGATTGATGGTGCTGCAGAAACAGGGAACGCAGAAGGCCGGCCACGGTGGCTCACAGCCTGTAATCCCAGCACTATGGGATGCCTAGGTGGGCGAATCTCTTGAGGCCAGGAGTTCAAGACCAGCCTGAGCAACCTAGCAAGACCCTCATCTCCATGAAAAAACAGAAAAATCAGCCGGGCATGGTGACACGCACCTGTAGTATCAGCCACTCAGGAGGCTGAGGTGGAGTGATTGCTTGAGCCCCGGTGGTAGAGGCTGCAGTGAGCTATGATGACACCACTGCTCTCCCGCCCAGGCAGCAGAGTAAGAGCTTTTTTCAAAAAAAAAGAAAAGAAAAGAAACGTAACGAAACCAGGAACACAGAAGGACAAACAAACACTTGTAAAAATCTCAGTGATCTGTTGGAGATCAAACACTGGCATGTCTGGTAGAAGACTCAATATGACTACATAAGGTAGAATCTTACAGTTTTTGCAGGCCCTAGGTGTATTTACCACAGTTAAATGTGGAAAGTTTTATTTTATTCTTCGTATTTAAATGGACTGAATTACTATGAGAATTATTTTTATAACTTCTTTTTGTTTTCTTTTTTAACAAAAATATTAGACAATTTGAGTTTTTATAGCCAAAATAATTTTAAGTAGAAAACAATATTTGTCCTTTGAGAAGTTTTACAAAGGTTCAAAGAACTTTTCTAAAGTGTTTAAACACATGAATAACAATGCTAGTAGAATGAAATGGAAAAAGTTTCAGCAACCTTAAATTTTTATTCAGTCGGATTCGTTTTTTTAATGTCAGCTACTTTATTGTCTTAATTCCCAATGTTACAAAAAGATATGAAAATATGAACATATCTTTCTAAGTTTATCCATTTTAATATTTAACAGGCTTTACAAATATAAGCCTGAATTACTTGTATTTTACATAAATTTTATTCTTGATTGAGATTTTAAAAATTTTGATTTTGGTGATATGTGATTATAGAAAAAAATACTAAGTCTAGCACTAAAAAGGCTGTCTTTCATTTGGTAATGTAATGTAAACACTAATAATTCAATACAATCCATATAATTTAAGCTGAGGGAAAATTGGTGTACTCTGTAAATAGTACAGGTATTAATCTTGTGTTGGATTCTAAATTCTGACATTTATTAGAGACCTTTTCTTGTTTTATGTGCCTAAATTCTGACATGTGTATTCTGAAACTTCTTTTTTCACCATTAAACAGCTTTGATGTCATATTTGCTGGTGGTCCAGAAGAAGTCCTAAAAAAGTTCCAAAAGATGAATCACAAAGTGGTCTTTGCAGCAGATGGAATTCTGTGGCCAGATAAAAGACTAGCGGACAAGTATCCCATTGTGCACATTGGGAAACGCTACCTGAATTCAGGAGGTGGGTAAGATACTGGCAGAAAAGTTTAATGTAAGTTAAAATATAAATATTGATGAAACAACCTTTTAAAATATATGTAGTTACTGTAGACATGAAATATCCATTATCTTATTGTTACTATGGAAAATAATAGTTTAAAATCCATAGTGTATTTTATAGTTGACAAAGCATTTTCCCATATATTATGTCATTTGATGCTTCTAACAGTACTAGGCAATATAGATATTATTATTTCTACATTATAAATGAGGAAACTCATGTTACCACAATCTAAGTGACTACTCCTAAAGACATTCTGTTGTTAAAGGAAAATCAACATGGATCCAGGTCTTCTAATTATGGTTCATTAAGAATTTTCTGGCTACAGGATAATAGGTTTAGTAAATTTCCTTACTTGGGAAAAATATTAGCCTTAGTTTCTAATCATGTATCTCATAAAAGTAAGCATTGCTTAATTATATATGTATTTCTGAACCTTATTGGAGTAAATAAGTGATTTGTCTTAAAATCAATAGTTGACAAGATTCAACATTGAGTATCTGGGTATACTTAAAGTGTTGGATTTATCTATGCCACCATGGATTAAAAGAACAAATTACTATATATCCCACCCCCTCTGCCCCTCAAAAAGTAAAATAAAATTTTACTTTGGACATTATTATGATACCACAATTTGTTTTAGTTAGATTGAGATTAATGTAAACATATGGCCAGAAGACATAACCAAGGGGCATGTTAGAAAAACAAAATAGGTGCAAATTACAGGACACATTGGGAAAATGGATTTTTTGGGTGATCCACATGTATATAATTGATACTATTCAGGCTAGTTAAAATAAGTGCTGCTCAAGGTAGCAGCATATCTGGGTTCTAGTCTTTGCTCAGCCACTTAAGGCAATGAAACCTTTAGAAAGTAATTTAATTTTTTTGTGATGCCTCAATTCCAGCTCTTTTCACCTATACTTTATTTTAGCAACCCATTCCCATAGTTGTACCTTGGAACTTTGTCAGCCCATACACATGTTGTACTTCTGAAACCTTAAAATTCCAATTTCCGCTGTCTAGTTTCAGATCCTTTTATCTCAGATCCTCATCTCAGCACTTCCACAGTGCATACTTTTTAGGATCTCTTGATCATTATATTTTCTCCCTATTTATTTACTACCCTTGGATTTCATTTCCATATTCAGTCAGAACCTAGGGTTTCGCAGGTCGGTCACTCTGCCCTCGTTGCTTTAGCAGTCTTTCCCTCTTGGATTTGTAGTTGGTGAATTGTCAGTCTCTCTCTGAGATGGCTGCCCACTCTGACTCCTCTGCTTGAGCACTCGGCTCGTGGCTGGGTGCCACATCCATGGCATGGCCTCCAAACTGTCAAGCCCTCAGTAACACATGGCTGATCTTTTACCTTATTCTAAGTCCTCCATAGTTTAAAAACCAGTTTGTAAAGGAAGTACTTAGCTATGGAACTCTGGGATGAGTTTTATTTTACTTATTAAAATTTTCCCAAAGATGACATGCATAGTGAAATGTCATATGTAAATTTATCTAGATAGTGATATATCTACTCAGGTGGCTGAATTTCACACAGACTCACAGTGTTGTGGAAACAGCAAAAAATTAGCAAATAAGTGCAGTTGTGAGCCAGTTTAATTAAGGAAAAGGCATTTATAAGTGGGAAAGTGATTATACATGGACATCAAAGCATCATCCTTATGCTTTCTGTAGTCAAAATAATTACAGAGATGGTAGAAAGTATAAATATATTCAACACAAGTTTGTATAATTTCATTAATGATGTATTGAGAGTTATTTAAAGGATGTGAGTTATGTTTGTGGGTGTATCATTTAGTTTTTTAAAACAACTTTTGATAGATTTAATGTAAATCACATGAAATATATATTATGAAAACATATAATTCCTTTTGATTTATTAAGGATACTTGGGATTTCTAAAAAAGGATAATCATAATTTTTGAAGAATGGTAATATAAACTATTGGAAAATATGTGTTACCACTTGGTATATTTATTATCACAGAGGGCTTGTTATAGGAGTTGAAAAATGTATTATCTTTCAATGTTCTATGATTTTTTTTATTTGCAAGAGTAAGGAAAAACAAGTAACCAGTTAGTGGTTTTTGTCCTGTTTTCATTTTGTCTTGTTTTCTCTAGGTAACAATAAATTTTTTCCTGGATCTATTTCTTTTAATTTTTTTATTCCTATGAGAAAATTTTAATCTTGAGGGTAAAAAATTATGTTCTCTTTCAATTCACAGGAGTAACATTGGTCCCTTTTTAGAAGTATTATATGTCAATGAAACATAGCAGCTTGGTTACATTTGCAAAATTCAGAGGAAGACTCAAAGAGGAAAATGACCCTCTCTGTGTCTTTCATAGACAAAGGTTATTGGCAGATTTAATACTTATGCTCTAAGGCCAAGGGGAACAATCCAGTTTTAGACTTCCTTTTTCCAGAGTATGACACACAAAACCTCGCCAGAAAATGGTTTAGCAGGCCCAGGAATGACTTGCCCAAGTAATGGAAGAATTCCCAAAATTCTAGATATAAAATGTCTTTGGGATGTTTGCAGTCAATGACAACTCCAACATTCCTTTGATTGTATTAGTGCCTCTGGCACTGACAGTAAAACCACTGTAGTAGAGATTTTCTTCTTCCAGAAACAGTGAGTCCTCTGCAGAGGATCCAAGAAGAGCTTTTTAGAAGGTCAGAGAGAAAATTCTTATGTATTACTCTATTCTTTTCCTAGTAACTTTTTCCCCTTAGGAGCCTTGGAAAACATTAGTTCTCCCTCTTATGTCAAATAATTTGGGGGATATATTTATTTAAAGAGAGTGTTTGATTATTTTCTGTTTTGTGGTTGGTAGTAATGCTCATTCTATTGTAGTTTATTTGTAAAACAAATAACAACTCATATTTCTTTTATGGTGAGCTATGATATTCCAACCTAAGGATTAAGCCTCATGTCTTCACAGCTCTGCAGCTGGTCAATGGAATTAACATAGACGTGAGTTTTGGTCTTTGAATCCTAAATTCTCTACTCTCTCTCTGCTGTGTTGCAGGATTTATCGGCTATGCTCCATACATTAATCGTATAGTTCAACAGTGGAATCTCCAGGATAATGATGATGATCAGCTCTTTTACACTAAAATTTACATTGATCCACTGAAAAGGGTATGTGACAGTCTGCGTTTTCCTTTTGTTTTCTTTTTGTTACTTTGTTATATTGATAATGTGGAGTGATCAGAAACAAAGGATTTCATTGTGGAGTAGTCACAAAAAAGGATAGTGTGGCAGCTGGAAAACTGAATTTCAAAATGTTCTCGTCAATAACATATTTTAAATAATATGAGTCAGTGAAACAAATAGTAAATAAGTGAGATTGGTTTCTCTCACCTAGCTGGGTTTCAGCACTAACTAAATGTGTCTTTATGGCTCCTTTTTGGTGGCCAAGACAGCAACCTTGCCAGACTTGGGTGGATCAGACAGAGGAGAGGAGGAAAGATGCAAGGCCCTGCTCTTCCTTCACAGCTATATTGAAACACATTGAAATGGCCCGATACTAAAATGAAATGGCAGCTCTCACACCAGTGTTAGGGCCCCACCTCGATTGCACACTCACTTCCAAGGCTGCCTCTTAATAACAGAATGAGTTATATCATCAAAACTTTTGAGTTTCGAGATTTAAAGAGACAATAATGAAATCCCAGAGACTCTAGAGAATGACTTCTGTCCAATTCTTGAACAGATAACTGTCATTTAATAAGACACAAAGCATTGGAAATATGTGTTCTTTTAGTCCCTCTGTCTTGCAGCTATGATGCTTTCTCACAAAAGTTACTCCAAAGCTATTTGATACCAGTATACTCTTGTAGTTTAATAAAACAGTGTATTCAAAATCCATTGTACATCCTCGGTGAACTTCTAAAATCCTAAATAGGTTAGAGGCCAGCATCTATATCCACAGTTTACCAATAGGGAAACTGAGGCCACGTAGTCAGTGAGTGACACAGCAGGAATTGAATCCTGGGTTCCCTGAATCAGTATTTTCCTTCTATTAATATTTCATAGGATGGTGACATTGAATTCATGTGTTTATTTGGCTACATTTGTAAAATAATAATTGTTTTGAATACTTTGAAATGGCATGTGAATAAGGCCTCTCAATAGAGAGTTTTTAATTTTAAACTTACCTGTGACCCCACTGAGGGTAGGGACTTTCCTATGATATTTGGAGCCTAGAGATCAAGGGTACTGGGGAGACACTGAGGTTAAAAGTCCTGATCTGTGTCCAAGTGTTTGGTGGCCCAGAATGAAGAGAGCCTGTGGGTATAGTTGTTCAAGTATGATCCTTTATTGGAATCCTATGGGACTAGATAGCCAATTTTTGGATTTAGAATATTTGAGAATTTGGAGCCTGGGGATTTAAAGAAATAATGATGATTTCCTAAAGAGGTTAGAGCCTCAGGATCCATGGGACTATGATATAGATGCAACCTTATGCATTTTATTAATAGGAATACTGCAGTTGTCACAAATAGAGCAACTCAAAATAGCAGTGGCTTAAATAAGATAGGTTTTTCAAAACATATTTTTCCCCTTTATCAAAACATTTAAAAAAATTAAGAGATAGGATGTACAAGGGTGTTTTAGTGGCTTTATGGTATCTACCATTAATTAATTAATTAATTCATGGTTCTACCATTAGCCTATAGCTCTCTCAATGTAATATCCTGGTCCAAAATGGCAACTTGAGTTCCAACCATTGCATTCATATTCTGGGCAGCTAAAAGGCAGAATAGTAAAAAAATGGGCCATCTTAGTTGCATCAACTCTCTTTTAGGACCCTGTCTAGAAGTCTTAGAGAATACTTTCTCATATCTTTCTTTGACCAGAACATAGTTATGTGACCACACATAATATGTAAAAGGAATTTTTTTTTTTT
>NW_012147953.1:3374615-3376266 GCF_000956105.1 Propithecus coquereli
AATCACTTGTAATCTACCACCTTCCCATATGGTTTTTATTCATAACTTCTTTCAGTTTTTATGTCTTTTCAGTATATATCTGTGAGAATTCATTTTTTTTATTTGTTTTCATAATGGCGTATAAACAATTTTGTGTTTCTTCATTAACATTTTATTCAAAACATGTTTCTGTATTCTAAATGATTATTTTCCTAATTGTCTAGATAGGAATATAATATAAATCAATTTTTGGATAGACAGTATAATTTCAGGCTTGAAGCTTTACTTTTTATTCTTGAAGCTCATTTATTGTTAGTAATATAAGATGCTTACTTTAATGCCCAACCTTTTCTTTTAAATATTGGATAATATTTACATCTTAAGGTAATCATTACGAAATTGGGGATATTTTTATACACCAATTAGAGAGAAATTAAATAGGGAAAGTCAAATTACCTGATCTATACATGAAAATAAGTTATTTCTGAAACTAATTCGATTTATAATAAAATTAGGGACCTTAATTTTCTGTATAAAAACCACAGTGCTTGGTTCAAAGTGACTTTGAATAATTAGATAAATTTTAAAAAGAAAGAAAGAAGGAAAGGATTTGGTTGGAAAAGTTTCTCTGCCAATGAAAATGACATCATACTTGAAAACATTTTGATATTGTGAAAGAAGAATCAGGAAAATACTACCACCTATTAGCCCAGGAGTGCCCAGAACAGCCTAACTACATAAACAGTCTTCAGCACCTTCCACAGCTGCCAGCAGAAATATCTGCAGTTTTTATGGAGAAAACAAGTGTAAATGGGGGTGGCAGTGGTGAATGACCTCTGCCTGTGTGGTGAGAGATCCAAAAGAAGGAAGTTTCCAGTCAAAAGTGAAATAACTTAGAAACAGAAAGTCAAATACCACATGTTCTCTGTTATAAGTAAGAGCTAAATGCGTACACATGAACAAAGAGAGTGGAATAACAGACATTGGGTAGGGAAGGGTGGGAGAGTGAGAGCAGGGTGAGGGGTGAGAAATTACTTAATGGGTACGATGTACACTGTTTGGGTGATGGTTACACTAAAAGCCCAGACTTCACCACTGTGCAATATATTCATGCATCAGCATTATATCAAACCCCCCTAAATTTATACAAATTAAAAGAAAGATAATGTTTCTAAAATATCTTAATTACCTATGAAACAAGTTGAGGTAAAAAGCAGAAAGTAGAAAAGTTACAAAATAAAGTTTTAATTCTGAAAACTGAAAGTAATGCTTTTCTATATTCTAACATTTTAAAACTATTGATCATTTTCATATTGATATAGGGATCAGTTACACTGATCGGTAATTCATGCTACACATGAAATATTTTATGATATTTCTAAGTTGGGGAAAATACCAGTATTTATATGTTATGGGGAGTTTAGATATGGCCAAAATATTTGGGGGATTTTTTTCCTTTCTTTAAAACAAATTCTTTCCCAGGATATTTTAAACAAAACTGTGCATGTCACACTTGCATAATTTTCATCTTTTAAAAATAGTGCTTACTTCAGGATTGATTTTCACATAAATCTCTTTATTTTTTCCTTCAAACCCTTTTATTATTTTGTAGAACATAAGTGATTAATGTTTGCATTTGTCATTTGACAATTTTTCTTTCTGTTTTTATTAT
>NW_012147953.1:3376316-3379273 GCF_000956105.1 Propithecus coquereli
TGTATACTTTTGTTTCAAATATATATGGTTGAGTTTGATGAGAATTGTACTGACCATAAAATTTATAGATGGAAAATTTATATTGCTTGTGTCTCATCAAAGCAAAAGATATATTGCATTGAAAAAATATACATATAGTAATATTGTGCTTAAAATGATGTTTTGATGTGCAGAGATGCCTTGTTTAAGTACCTAGGAAAGAGATTAACAGGTAGATTTGTAGTGTGCAAAGAGAGGATGAGGGCGTGTAACCTGCTGTTTCAGAGGAGTGAGTGATCTGAATTCCAATAAAGGATGTATGAATGGAAAGAAATTCAAGGGAAAGCCAACACTGGCAGTTTATCCTCCATGAAAATGGAAGAAGTAGATTTCCCTTCTTTTCTAGCTAATCTTTCCCCTTTGCTTTTCGTCACATTCTAGCCTTTCTACAAAGTAATCTTCCCCATGTGCTCTCCTTTCTCTATCTTGTGATCAGTTTCCCCAGCTCTGTTCTCTCTTCATCAACATTTTAAAGCTCCTCAAGCCTTTCTGTCCTAGAAATAAAACAACAACTAAGTCAACACAAAGGAAAATACCTTCCTCAGTCTACGTTGCCTTCCAGCCTGCACCTGTCTTTTCTCCTCCCCTTCACAGCCAAACTTTGTTAGACAACTCACTACACCTCTACTCCCCTTCCCACCACACCAGCGAACGCCTCTCTCAAGGTCTGTTGTCACGTCCTTGTTGAGTAGTGGACACTCTTCAGACCTCATTTTTATTTTGCTCAAAGGCAGCGTTTGACAGTGTGTTGATCCCATTTGGTCCTACTTCAAATGCTCTTTCCCTTTGCTTCTGTGATGCTCTGCTATTTTGTCTATTAATTTTCTGGTCTTTCCTGTTTAATATTTCTTTCTTGTTTCTTTGTTGATACACATTTTTAAAATTTTACAACACAATGTGTGTGGTGACTCTGTGCTTGTACTATTGTAGTAAATGTTCACAGGTGTCTGTCTGAGGCCTCTTCTTTTCACTTCTGCACACATTCTTGAGTAACTTGCTTCATTCGCTTGTCAGCAAATCCTTACTCTATCTCCTGTGTCTCTGAGCTTCAGGTCTGAATACTCATTTGGGAGATTTGTTTTTGTGTCATGTATACCCAGAGCCGAAGACCTTCAGCTCTGCCTCCTCTTCTATCCCAGTTGTTAACCAGAACTTGGGTTTGGTTTTGTCCCTAGACACTTCCCCGCTCGCACTCCAAGCACTCTGTGTTCTACCTCCTGTGAATCTGGGTTTTATTTAATTTTCTGAGTGCCTATAGCAACATCCTTAATTCAGGCCGCCTGCAACCCCTTACTAGTAGCAGCTGCACCCGCAGCAGCCTGAAATTAGAGTATTCTGCCAAAGAAGAAACCCTATCACTCTGCTAACCTCTGTAATGCCTTTCTGTGGACTTAGGTATGAAGTTCCAAATTCTCAACTTGTCTTACAAGGCTCTTTGTTTTCCTTCTGTTTTAGTGGCCACCAATCTACCACCCATTCAATCTCCCACTTCCAGCTCTGCACACATCCACATACTCCTCAAACTCATTCTCTCCTTTCTTTCCCTTAGCTCCTGCCATACTAAATTACTTTCATCTTTGCAAAAGTTTCGTCTTTTGTCTGTCTGCAAGTCTTCTGTATATGCTTTTCACTCATTCTGAAATCCTCTGCCCCTACTTCTGACCTGTTGAGTTATCTTTATGTGTCAGCATATTCCTTACTCCTCAGGTCTCCCATGTGTTTTTGTAATATCTGGAACTCATTCCACTGCAGTACATAACCACATTCTGGACAGGGATGGTATTTACCTGTTTTCCTGTGTCTCTAATCAGGCCTGTAGCTTAGGAATTACAGAAATCATATCTGTCTCATTCACTTTTGTTTCCCTAGGGTCCACCACATGTATAGT
This sequence comes from Propithecus coquereli, assembly GCF_000956105.1. Lineage (NCBI taxonomy): Eukaryota > Metazoa > Chordata > Mammalia > Primates > Indriidae > Propithecus > Propithecus coquereli. The sequence continues at coordinate 3,378,244 of NW_012147953.1, forward strand.
ATGTATTATTAGGCTTTCAATAAATCTCAATAGATGCTAGAGTGTATAAACAATCTAATGACCTAGCATTATTCTCGGGAGGGAGATTTGTTTTTTTCTGGCAAACAATTATAAAATGACTGTGGGTCACAGTAAATTTCCGTAGGCAAATTTGATAAATGGACATATTTTGTCTACGAAGGCCTTTACTGTGTGTGTAGTTTCTGTTTTAGTCTCTGTCTGTGATACTGTAAGTGCCGGTTAAGCAAGGGCTGGTACAACCCAACGTCTCCCATAATTAAATGATGTGCTGTTCCTCCTTGGTAATATAATATTTTAATCAAACGTAAATGTCTTTAAAGAGTGAGCGTGGTCCTGAGAATTGAGCTATTGTGGTTCAGGTCTGATGTTCAGTGATTTCAATGTGATCACCACTTCCTTTCAAATTTCTAGGATGATGCTGACTAGAGCATTAAAATGTGACCAAAGGACTTACCACAAGAAAAGAAACACTAATCATTAATAATTGAGAAAGACCTATGTGTACTAAGAAATTTTAAGTCTTCTTGAAAACATATTCAATTTGGGCTAAGACGGTTTTTGTCATTTCAGTCTTGTCTCTGACATGATCTTATCTAGTTCATTTTCTTATGATTCTGTTTAACAATAAAAAATCGAGTTAGTCGTATTATAAAAATTATATTTGGTATAATATAAAAGCTTGAGAGAAATTGTATATATAAGCATTCAACTAATGCTAATACTTTATTCCATGTATTATGTTAAAGTTTAAGGCATTCACATGACTATGTCATACATAATTCCCTGTCCAAGCTGGTGGGGAAAGAAAGCAGATTACTATTAATGCAAACTTTTTTTAAACTTTCATAAGGGGTGAAAGATTTTTTTGCATCAATCTTTGTCTATTGCTTTCAGTTATTACCTTGTTTAGTGAGGGCTGATTATGTCAGGGGTTTTGAACCATAATATCGAACTCAATGATAGCATTTAAGCCATTTTTTTCATTTAAAAATATATACTTAATCTGGCC
>NW_012147953.1:3382673-3390325 GCF_000956105.1 Propithecus coquereli
TAGGTGGGGAAGCAAATATCATACTTTAGCTTATTGTCCAATAGGGTTTGTGGGGTAACTGGACTAGATCTTTTTAAAATGCAAGCTGTCTTTTCCTGATAAGTGCCCCTGAGTCACTGCTCAGATGCCTAATTTATAGTAGCGTAATTCCCCAGAAGAGCTTAGTGCCTTCTGGTCACATAACTACTACTGCATTTACTGTAGGTGTCTGTGCTGTACCTTTAAACATATGTATCTTATTACTAAATTACTGTGCACGTGACTTTGTGTTTTTGCTAATAGGTCTCAGCCCATTTAAAATTGTTTCATTGTTTGACAGTATTATTCCTTATATAGTATGAAATTAAATGACTTTTATGATTTATAACACATTTTTGGCATTTCTAGATACAGTTTGTCCTGCTTTATGATTTATAGTCTGGAGCAAACTGTTCAGTGTCCAATTACTAAGGGAATGTACCTAATGCAGAAAAGATGCTTTGAAGTTAGATGATTATAGAATGAAAGCACATTGATGGGAGAGGCCTACTTTTGTTAATACCATTTTCCTTCATTTTAGATTCTCCTGAATTATTTTGGAAACTACGTACCTAATTCGTGGACACAGGATAATGGCTGCACTCTTTGTGAATCTGATACAATTGACTTGTCTGCGGTAGAGGTAAGTGGAATCGACTGTGTGGGGAAGATAGTAATAAAAAGCACATTGTCATAAAATGCTGTGATTTATAGGAAAAAATGATAAACTGTTTTATAGTTTTGATTGTATGTAGATAATGGACTTAAAATGTTAAAACAGTGACTCAGAAAACTACTAGATTTGTGTTTCTGAACTATTTTAAAAGCAAAACCAGTTAATAATTGAACCCAATGGAAGGGACCTGGTGGTTCATATTTAACAGCTTACTATGGTTGGATGCTCTTGTGTTATTTTAGTCTGTTGGGTCAAAGCATTGAGAAAAAATCAAAAATCATTACAATGCTTCAGCATTTCCATTGACTAATTTTATCTGTGCTTGATTTTCAAATTTGATGATTTAAAAAATAATATATAATGACATAACTAACATTTGTTCTAACTACATGTAATAACTCATTTAAACCTCATAAAGCCCCTAAAGTAGGTAATACTATTGACTCAGTTTTACAGATGAGAAATCTGAGGTACATAAAGGTAAGTAACTTGCCTGGGGCACTCAGTTTTAAAGTGTTGGAGTGGGGATTTGAATTTAGGTAATCTGGTTCCAGACCTGATGTTCTTGGCCACTGGGAAATTTTGCCTGTATGTCATGTACTTACTATATGGCAGGCATCATGCTACTTGTATGTATTTCATAGAGAATTATATTTTGTCATTTATACTTTGAGGGTGAACAATGGTTGGAGATATTTATTATTAATCTATAAAACATTTCTATGGTTTTTTGTTCTATCATCAGCCAGAACAGTTTTTGGATATGCTGTAGTAACATTATTCTTCCCAAAAATTGCTCTAGTAACTTAGAAGAATATTGTGTGTGTGAACAATTGGATTCTAGGGAGCTATTTGTTATTAAGACTGATTCTTCCCTTTATTCACCATAAGTTTATTGAGTGCCTACAGCATGCCAGGTAAATATTAATAGAAGTAATGTAGGCAAAAATGAAATTCCCAGGAATATAGTTCTGATAATTCCTGAACCCATGCAAATACAAAATACTTTCACTGTAATATACTCAAGCTCCAGAATTAAATTATTATCACTGTTTGAAAGGAGGATAAAGAGTAACTTGCTTGTGTACATTTAGGAGTTTATGAATAGTACTCTATTTTACTTGAAAGTAAGTTTTTTGACTAGTCTCTTCAGATAACAACCAGAATGTTTCCTATCTGGAAAGAATGCCAGAATATTTCTGAATGAAGCTGCATCATAAAGTTTAAAAATTCATCTTTTGTTGAAAGTACTGTTGTACTCTGGAGGATGAGTTAATACTTTTTATCTGTTTTGTTTCATTTCATATAAACTTTCTGGTGCAAAGATAGAAAAATATTTTTATTAAATTTTTTTTCTTTTTGCATGTAGGAGTATATTACTTAATTCTTAAGCTATTTTGTCTTACTGCCTGTTAAAATATGCTAGAAAGGAAAACTGTTCATTCCATTATGCAAAATTAAATTATGTGCTTTATATGTGTAGTTATTATGGAATAGGAATATAAAAATGAAAATTGTGTGGGTAGTTAAATCCTAAGCCTACCATGTTTTTAGATGTTGGCTAAAGGCAAGTTTCTTTATATGTAAAAATAATAGTGAGTATCTCAGAGGATTGGTAGGAAGGTTAAATGAAACTTTACATGCACACATATGACAAATATATAAAATGATATTATATATGAAGTGATCATCCTTCAATAAATGTTAACTGTTATATTGTTATCATTATTATATAAAAATAAACTTATATTAATAATGGAGATGTAGTGTGTTGAAGCCTAGCTTTTTACCTACTAGTTTGTGTTCTGGGTCACTTTTCTAAATTGCATTTTCCTCATGTGCAAATTTGGAATAATCACTTCTAAGACTATTATGAAATTTAAATGAAATACATCATCTCATTTGGTAAGAGAGAGTTATAATCTACTTTTTAACTTATTTTTCCTGTTAAATAGAGAACTTTTATAGGGAAAATATTTTGTGTTATTTTTTTGCATTTGTTTGTTCATTTAATAATATTTGGGTGAGTGAATGAATTGATAGACTAAAGAAGTATGACAGCATACAAAGTGTACTTTCATGCAAACAAGGATTAAGTTCTAATACAGATAATTGAGGAATATGTAAAGTACCATGTGTGAAAAGATGGGAGGGGGCAACTAGTTCTACACTTAAAATACATGGTATTTTAAATAATCTGTAATCTTTAAAATGAGGCTTAAAACATGGTTTTAATAAAAAACATTATAAAGTCTTCCATATATCTCTGATAATAACACTGTTACAGGGTAGTTATGTTTCTGTCTTACCCATCCAGTTGTAAGTTTTTGAAGCTAGGAACTTTCATTCCTTTTGCTAAATGTTGCTCATCTCAAGGACTGACATGTCTAATGGATATTTCATATGTTTTTATGCAATGGATGAAAGATAAACTACCCTAAAAGATTTGAGACAATATATAAAATAGATATACTACATTAAGATAAAACATAGTAATGAAAGAAAATAGCTTTTCTTATATTAATGAAGGAAAGTAAAAGACAATCAGTAAAATGAGATTAAAAGGATGTCTGAGGATAAAAATAAAGTCTCAAGTCCTCCATGATCACTTTATTTGAACTACAGATTAAGCGCTGACCTTTAAGCCATGAAAACAAAATGGAAATACAATTAGTATTTTGGTTTCTTAGATGAAGCTTTCAAAAAAGCATTCAGATCTGAAGAAGCTTCTTCAAGAGCTATTATAAAAGAAGCATTGACTAGTAGAGTAGGCAGTATCCTTAATTACATTCATATAATTAATATGACAATGAGTTTACTCTTTGAACCTAACTCATAACCAAGATGTGGTTCAGTAAAATCACTTTAATGAGGTCCACAAAAATTTATTTCCGGTGTTAGAGAATTGCCATAGGGCAATTCAAATTTAGCAGATTGTGTTGAACTGAGATTCTATTTTTTTATGTTGTACTGATTAAGATTTGAATAGAATATAAAATGAAACCATACTAATGATAATTTGTTTTTGTGTTTGGTATAAAACAAAGGTCCATCCAAATGTAACAATAGGTGTTTTTATTGAGCAACCAACTCCATTCCTATCTCGATTTTTGGACCTACTTTTGACACTGGATTACCCAAAAGAAGCACTTAAACTTTTTATTCATAACAAAGTAAGTATTTGAGAAATGAATATTTTATGTGAAAGCTATTTTTGACTTTTGGGGGAGCTATTATTTATGTCTAAAAAAATTCATTGGGCTAAATTCAGTGGAGGATTTTTAGAGTAATTACAGCTCTGCCTTTTTAGGACCTCAGGATTTTAGAGTATGGAAACTAGCATCATTATATTGGGATGAGCCCCATGAAAATGCCAATTTTTATAGAGCAAAATGGCTGAATATTATTAGCCATTTTCATATGGCTCAGTTTAATATATAATGAAGGAGATGTCAAGGGTTTATATTCCTTTGCCTTTGGGTTAGTTCTTGTACTTTCTTTTATAGAACTGGTCATTAAATTGTTTGCAATTTAAGATAATATCATAACATCAGAACTTGAAACAGCTTCCAGATAGAGTATTGTTTTGATTAATCACACGACATGCTCTCCCAATAGGATTTTGATACTGTCATTTCCTTCAGAAATATTCAGAGCATCCCAAATACCTCCCACATATAATCTAAACTTAAAGATATTTTCCCTCAATATCTTATTTATTTATTTATTTCCTAGTAAAATAGTTGGCATTTAACATCATCTAGAAAAGCTTCATAGTTGTGAAATATGTCATTTTCTACTTTCTGTCCCAATATTCTTTGTTTTGCCTTGTTCTTTATCCTTATATACAAGTCAGCTTTTCCACAGAACATTTCAAATTTGTAGAAAACCAGCTTTTAAATGAGTTTAAAAGAGTGAAACATTTAGTATTTCCTTTGTAAAATGTGTTGTAATATATGTACTTACAGTAAATTGTTTTTATGTATTATATCTTTTATTTATATTTTTCCTGCTTTCATAACACCTTAAACTCCTTGATGGCAGGAGTTTTTAATCTTCTCTTCTTTATTTAACATTAACTCTGTCCAGCTTTTATATGATAAGTGATTTTTAACAAGCTGTGAAAAGTATCAAATATTCAGAAAGCTTAGAGACTTGAAATAAGAAAAACTGTAAAATGCTCTAATAATGGAGACAATAGTCTTATCTGAATTTTAGCACAATTAAATTGAATCACACAAAATTGATAATGATTATGTTGATGGTTTTCCCATTAATCTGTCTATAAAATTTTGTTAAACTTCCCCATTTTCTCTAATCACAAAAGTTTATGTATAACCATTAATTTTTCTTTCTGGTTTTAAAGAATATTATGTAACATTTTATTTTGTGAAATGTGATTATTTATATTTACAGCTCAGATGAGTATTAGATTTAATAGACATTTTTTCTGGATATTTTATGATATACATCTAAGATTCTCAGGCTACAAGGCATTTTTCCATCTCTAGTTAGAAATATTTTGTATTAATAGTATTCAGGATTTAAGTATTTATGCAAGTACCTGTGAAGGATTTAAGTACTTAGACAAGGACCTGTCTAGCAGTAGATGTTGAAAGAATTTTCAGGTTTCTTCTTTTTTAAGAATATTAATATGTATGTATTATAGATTCTTCATGTGCCATTTAAGTGATATTTACATAATAAATGCACAATATGATTATTGTTCAGTCTGTAACTGAATAAATATGTGAATCGTGGAATTCACAACTTTGAATTTGATGCATTCCATACATATGAATATTTCAATTATCTTATTGTCTTAATTTCTCTCTAATTTTTGATTTTTAAAATATGTTACAGGAAGTTTATCATGAAAAGGACATCAAGGTATTTTTTGATAAAGCTAAACATGAAATCAGTACTATAAAAATAGTAGGACCAGAAGAAAATCTAAGTCAAGCGGAAGCCAGAAACATGGGAATGTATGTTTTAATAAATTTAAGCTAAATTTATTAAATTATTCTACTAAAGGAACTTTAATAAAATAAACTTCTCCAAAATTAATATGCTAAAGTTGGGTGTCTCAACTGTTTGTGTGTGTGTGTATGCATACACACACGGCAGCAAGACTCTACTGTTAGACTTTGTCTGTGTTTGTACTTATTTACATGTAAAGGGCCGTGGAAGTTACTTACATTTTTCTTTTAATGGCTAGGAGTCAATGTGTTTAATCAAAGTAACAATTGAACTACAGATCAAGATTTAAAAAATTGCAGATAAATGAATAGTATGACTGCTATAGCAGTGACTTAAAATTATGTTTACTATCTGAGGGTTGTATCTGGTAAAACTGTGTTTTTTGACTGTGGGTAAAAAGGGGTATTCCTACTGCTGATCTAGATAATATTGTAATCCTCAGAAGAGATATTTTAGGCTCTTTGTTTAGAGCCTTTAATACTTCAGACTACTAATAAAACTCTGGTAATAGTAATAACAATCATTTATTCAATGAATGTTAATTGAATATGCCAGGCAATGTGTTAATAGCTGCTGATAAAAAGGTGAAGACATGGTGCTTTCTTATCAGACACCCTTATCTACTCCTAACCCTAATGCCTTGAGCTGTGGAAGCTCAGGGCCCAAAGTGATGGATTCTATGGGGGTGGGGTTTGAAATAGGCAGAAAGCAGGCCTCTGAAAAATCCAAACTAATGTTATTACTAATGATTCTGTAATTTATTCATTGGAGAATCGAATCCCTTGGGCCCACATTCAGAACTTATTTTCTTTAATTTTTTTGCACAATTGTAGCAAGTTTTTCCTATCTGGTATCCTGTTTGGCAGTTGCTTAGAAATATGTGAAGATACACACTGACAAAAGCAAAAAGTGGTAACTGGGACCAGCGGTGTGGGAGGGGATCTCAGAACTGGGGAAGAGATAACCCCAAATGTCGAAGCCATAATATGCAGAAGTATTTCATTTGTCATCCCATATCAGATAGTTCATTCCTTGGTATTCCTGATGATAATGTTACAGACTCTGCCAGGAAAAGCAGACATAGTCAGCTTACCTCTGGCAAGAAGGCAGGAGAATAACTATCTTAGAAGTAATTCCATGCAAATTAAAGTTAAAAATATTAATACCTTAAGAGTTGTATACTGGTATGTCCAAGATTCACTAAAATCTGAGTTGTCGAATATACAAGATGCAATTGTGTGCATGTGCATGTGTGTATGCAAAAAACATTTTGATTTGTGAAAAAAGCTGATAAATACATTGAGGGGGATTATTTTGACCTTTCAGAGAGGATTAGACACTAAATTAGAAGTTGCCATTATGACTAAATGTTTTATAACTTAAATATTTAGTGGTTTGAAAATATATTTTACCTGGCCTAAAATTTTAGTGTTGATCTACCTATGAATATCTGTGTCGATAAGTTGAACATTTTGAAAGTTAAGACAATATGTAAGCTTTTGGATATTGTCTCACTCTTCTGATTAATATCTTACATATAAGAAGCTTTATGTTAACATTTTTCAACCAGCAGTTATTTGTTTTAGCTAATTTTTATTTTTTTTTCTTTTTGAACATCAGGGATTTTTGCCGTCAGGATGAGAAGTGTGATTACTACTTTAGTGTGGATGCAGATGTTGTTTTGACAAACCCAAGGACTTTAAAAATTTTGATTGAACAAAACAGGTACTGTTTAAGATTCAATATCAATTTATTAAAATAATAATTTTCCACATCGATGTGGATACACTGTAATTAATTACTTTTTTTTATTTCAGCATATTATGGGGGTACAGATGTTTAGGTTACGTATGTTGCCCTTGCCCCCCACCCCCAAGTCCGAGTTACAAGTGTGTCCATCCCTTGGATGGTGCACATTGCACTCTTTGTGTATGCATATACCCTTCCCCTCCTCCCCCCTTCCCCCTCCACCCTGCCC
>NW_012147953.1:3395037-3407744 GCF_000956105.1 Propithecus coquereli
TTCTTTTTCCAGTTCTTTGAGTCGATTCATTAGGTTGTCTATTTGTGATCTTTTTGACTTTTGGATATAGGCATTTATGGAAATAAACTTTCCTCTCAGGGCTGCTTTGGCTGTGTCCCGCAGATTTTGATAACTTGTGTCACCTTTCTCATTTAGTTCAAAGAAATCTTTTGATTTTCATCTTTATTTCCTCCTTTATGAAGAAATCGTTCAGCAGAAGGTTGTTTAATTTCCATGACTTTGTGTAGCGATGAGAGTTTCTGTTGGGGTTGATTTCTATTTTTATTCCACTGTGATCTGAGAAGATGCATGGTATGATTTCTTTGTTTTTAAATTTTTTGAGAAATGCTTTGTGTCCTAGAATATGGTCAATCTTAGAGAATGTCCCATGAGCTGATGAGAAGAACGTATATTCGGTGGTTTTTGGGTAGAATGTCCTGTAAATGTCAGTCAGGCCCATTTGTTCTAGAGTTCTGTTTAAGTCCATTATTTCTTTGTTAATTTTCTGTTTGGAAGATCTGTCCTGTGCTGTCAGTGGGGTGTTGAAGTCTCCAACTGTTATGGTGTTGCTGTCTATCAAATTGTTTAGATCAAGTAGAGTTTGCTTTATGAATCTGGGTGCATCTAAGTTGGGTGCATACATATTTAGAATTGTTATGTCTTCTTGTTGAACTGTACCCCTTCACCATTATATAGTGACCCTCTTTGTCTTTCATTACTTTTGTTGATTTAAAAACCAAATTATCTGAGATCAAAACTGCCACATCAGCCTTCTTTTCGCTTCCATTTGCTTGAAATATTGTTTTCCACCCCTTTACCTTGAGGCTAAATGCATCCTTGCAGTTTAGATGCATTTCCTGGAGACAGCAGATGCTTGGCTTGTTTTTTTTTATCCATTCGGCTAGCCTGTGTCTCTTGAGAGGGGAGTTCAAGCCATTCTCATTTATTGAGACAAACGATAAGTGGTGTGAATTACTGTTCATTCTGTTGGGTTGCATTTTATTGCTTTGTTTTCTCTCTTGAGCCATTGTGGAATCTAGCCTTTGATATTTAAATTTTAAGCGGTTTCACATTCCAGAGTGTTTATTGTGCTGATTCTTGTGTAATTCTGTTTTGAGTACTTCTTGGAGAGCTGGTCTTATCTTGGTGAATTCCCTCAGTCTTTGCTTATCTGAGAATGTCTTTATTTCTCCTTCATATATGAAACTTAGTTTTGCAGGGTGCAAGATTCTAGGCTGGGCATTATTCTGTTTCAAAAGAGTGAGAATGGGACCCCAGTCTCTTCTTGCTTGTAGGGTTTCAGTTGAGAAGTCTGGAGTTATTCTGATGGGGTTTCCTTTGTATGTTACTTGTTTCTTTTGCCTTACTGCTCTTAGAAGGACCTATTTAGTGGATATTTTGGTCAATCTGATGACTGCATGACGTGGTGTCTTCCTATTTGTTGAATCTCCCTGGGGTCCGTTGAGCTTCTTGTACCTGTATATCTAGATTTTTGCAAGGCCTGGGAAATTCTCCTCTATTAATTCTTCAAATAGCTTATCCAAGCCCTTGAGTGTTTTCTTCTTCCCTTTCTGGAACCCCTTTCACCCTCAGGTTTGGTTTTTTCACATAATCACACATTTCTTGTAGGCTTATTTCTTTTGTTTTAATTTTCTGCTCCGTATCTGTGACTGACTTATTTAATTGCAAGGAATTGCCTTCAATCTCTGAGATTCTTTCTTCTGTTTGATCTACCCTGTTCTTGAGGCTTTCCACTGCGTTTTTTAGTTCCCTAAATAAGCCCTTCATTTCCAGGAGATCAGTTTGATTTTTATTTAATATTTCAATTTCTTTAGTGAATTTTTCTTCCAAGTCCTGGATTTTTTTTGTGGTTTATTTGTGTTGGTCATCCATTTTTTCTTGCATATCATTCAGTTTTCTTACAATCCATGTTTGAAATTCTTCTTCTGTCATTTTACTGTTCTGAGTTTGGTTAATGTCCATTGCTGGGGAGCTGTTGTTCCTCTTTGGGAGTTTGCTTTCCGTTCGAGTCTTCATACTTCCAGAGTTCTTTCGCTGGTTCCTTCCCATCTGGATCAGTTGTTCCTTCTTGCCTTTAGATTTTCATTTGGATATTGACACTCCCTGTTTAGTCTCTGAGCCAGTAGGTGGTGTTTGTGGGTGAGATTCTACCACACTCTTTATGATGAATCAGTAGATGCAGTAAAGGGTGCGCAGGATGACCTCCCTGTCAGTAGGTGGCACTTGCTGGGAGGAGCGAGCTGCGGTGCTGTTTTTGGGTTCTGTAGCCAGCTCTTGTTCCTCTAGAGAGGTCGTCTTGTGCCTTGGGTGGTGGGTGGGGTCCTGGGACTTCCAGGTGTGTCCTTATCTCCACCTCAGTGGGGGCAGGACCGGGAGTGAGTCTGGGTGGGGCTGGGTTGGGCAAGCCTGCTCTCAGGCTCCACAACTGCTGTTAGCAGAGCTCAAAGGTCTGTTCTTTGTTTCTGCACAAAGCTGCTGGGAGGGGCTGAAATGGCTCCACTCAGCTGAAAGTCTGGGCTTGGGGGTGGGGCTGTCCGAGACCCACACTCTGGAGCAGGTCTTGCTCCCCTCCATCCTCCCCCTCTCCGTGGCCTCTCCCAGGCCTCTGTCAGCAAGCGGGACCTCAGGCCAATGGATCTCCCCTGGCTGTGACGTGGGCCGGGAGGTTCCCTACCCAAGATCGCAGCCTGAGCTGGGTGCGCAGCCCTCTTTTGGGAGATGGGTTTCCGCTCAGGCACTCCGATCTGCCCCTCACGGCGCACAATCCTCAGTAGGCTCTTTCACAGATCTCCCTTCTGTGCCCCAGGGCAGTGCAATCGTGACCTGGGTGTACGGGGTCTGGTCTGCAGGCCTGTCCCCTGGGCCCTGGAGATCAATCCCTGACCCTGCCAGGGGGAGGGGTGCTGGTCTTGAATCACCTACAGGGTGCCCACGCTGGATCTATTTCACTCCACCTCGGGATTTGCCCTGCTGTCCTAGAGTCCCCAGGCGAGCAGCACCTGGGAGGGCTGGCACGTAGGGAGCTCACAGTCTGAGTACCCCTCAGTCTACTATAGGGCCCCAAAAGGAAAGGTCCCGTTCCTTGGAGATGCCTCCATATGATGGCTAAATTGTCTCTCTGGGCACCCACGGGTAGGTAAGGGAAAGGAGGGAATGGAGCACTGTGGCGTCTGCCGCTAGGCTCGGCTCTGCGCCTGGGGAGGTGACCCGAGGGGGCTCGGAGCCCGGCGCTGAGTCTGCAAGAGGCCACTGCTCACTGGCGGCAGCCGTCTCTGGGCTGGTGTCGGCAGGTCTCTCCAACTGCTCAGGAGCCACCAGCAGTCCGAGATGCAAGGGAGGGGGAAGTTAAACCACTCCACCTACCCTTGTCGCTGGTCTCCAAGCCTCTTGGGACCTTTCTCCTTCCAGTTCTCATTTAATTACTTATTGATGTTTAGTAAATTGTGGGAACTCACATTAAGTTATTTTCTATACCTTACAAACATTCTATTCTAATTAATTATGTTTCTTTTAAAGGAGTCCTAGAAAACAACCTGATGACAGCTGGAAGTATTTAATATTATTTGTAATCACAAATATGATTATATTTGGTCTGTTTTTCTATTTAAGTCTAGGTAAACTTATGATATATCTGATACTAATAAAATTTAGAATTGTTTTGTTCTCTGTAGATATTTTTAAATAGAATTTCATAAAACTTTTGACCTAAAAAGTTATTGCATAGTGTTATAGTTCTTAGAATCGAAAATAAATTTCAGAGGTACAAATCATTCCACAGCCAGTTTTGTAGTTTTATTTACTCTTGAAGTAATTATCATTGGGCAGTGCCTGTTTTCATTTAATTGAATTGGGAAAAAGACACTAGGTATATTAGTTTATAATGATATTAATCTTCATTTGTTAATAGTAGTGATACTACTAATAATACCATTATTACTATACCTACTAATAGCCTAACTTTAATGAACACTTACTAAGTACCAAATGTTGTTCTAAGTATGTTTACGTATATTAACACAATTATTTCTCATAATAAATAGAATGTTTAGCTGATGAAATGTTAGAATGACTTTTTGTTTTGCTAAGTAAAATATATGGGATATCTATTATGCTTTATTAACCCACCCTATATGCAAAGGATATGTCACTAGTATTTGTCAATTTGAGGATTCAGTTTTTACTTCAAAATCGAAGACCTCTCTGAAGCAATCTGTGTATACAGCCACATTGTATAACTACTATAAATATGTGTCTAAGCTGTCTACAAATTGCAGGTACTTTTCCAAAGCATATGAATAAAGTTTTGATCATTTGATAAAGAAAAGCAGTTGAAATACCACAAAGATATTAAATAGAATATAATTTTTAACTCTTAACACCTAGTCCCATTCAGGAATATTTTCTTTAATTTGCATTTTTAATTCCCTCTTAATTTGATTGAATTGCAATAATGTGTAGTGAACATACACTTCTAATGATATTTAAATGTTTTTATTTTATGATGCTTTGGTAGATAGTTATTAATTATTCTCTTAGTGAACTATTTAATGAATTCATACTATGTGTTTAACATATATTCCCCTTAGAAAGAAAAAATTTCCCTCGTGAGGAACTCAACCGCCATCTGGGGCCCTTGTCCCTTAAAGAATCAGTAAAACTCAGGTTGTATTTCCAGTTCCATGGATTTCTGTTAGTTATCAAAGGTTTAGGTTCACATGATACCTATGGTTTTTCCTTCTGTATCCACGTATGTGGTCTCCATAGTAAATTTACATGTACCAAGAATGTTGTGAGAGTTACCTTATTTGACTGAAGGCTAGAGGGAGAGAGAATGGGACACATCTTGGGCACATGGCTTTCTAGCCTCTCCTCAGCTCTCTTTTCCCTCTCCTCTTCCTACCTCTGCTATTTGTTGCCTTGTTCCAAATTTCACTCCTTCAGTTGTCTAATACAATTCATCGTTCCTCAGCCGCTACCCCTACATTTCTATTCTCAGAAACATTGAGGCACACAGCAGGTGGATTTTGGTTTTTCAGACTTCTTGGTTCAACCCTTTTTAGGAGGCAGCTAGGATTATAAATTACAAGGTTGTTTTTTCTATTAAATATTTGATATTGTCAGTTGTTGACATTGGATTAATATTCCCTAAATTAGTATCTATAAAGATTCAAATTTATGTTATTTCCAATATTGTAGGTATTCTAAACAAAACAAATGTGTGTTTCTGGTTAATAATTTATTTTAATGAGAACCAGGAAAAATAGAATTATTATTTTGCACGGTATATATTTATTTTATTTTACTTTTGTGCATGTAAAAGAGCGAGCCCAGCTGGTCTTCACAAGATTGGGATATTGTGAAAGGGGTTTTTTTGTGGAGAATGATTAGTCCATAACTTCCTCTTGGAGGAGTTGTGTGATCTTTTCTTAAAAATTGTGTGGCACTACTGCATTTTAGAATAACTTCAGATTTTGTTATCTCATTTGGAAAAGGCTGACATTACAAATTAGATTTCCCTAAGGGGAAATCTAGCATGTTTTAAATTTGTATCATATGTTTATCTCAGTTGGACCACTTTCCTGCTAGGTAGTGTGACAGAACATTGTGGCATTTATCCTCTATTTCCTCTATTTTGTTTTCTAAAATAGTTAAAGGACCAAAAAAAAAAAAAAAAAGTTTAATTTTGCCAAGGCTGGCGTACTATAACTGTAACCCATTTTTAAAAGTCATAAAATAATGGAAACATACTTTAAAGTAATTTGAGACTTAATATAAAAAACAACTGGCCTATTCCTGAATGTCTCAGCCCATCTTCATTCATTTTTTTTCAATCAACAAATATTTATTGGATACCTTAATGTACAAGGGACTATTGTCTGCCCAATGAAAATGAAAATATTTTATTTCATTTTGAAATACTTGAATTAAATTAAATATAATTAGGAGTACATTTAAAAGTCATTTATATCACATGGCAGAAATACTCTCTAGGGATTAGGGGGATAGGGGGGCAAATCTACAACTAAAGGACACGGGGAGCACTAAAGGGAGGGAAGGGCATGCCTTTGGGCGAGGCAAAGACATAAAGTGTAACTACGATGTTTGTACCCTCACAAAACCCTGGAATAATAAATAAAAAAAAAAGTCATTTTTATATATCAATTAGCATTTTCAATGACTTTTTTTCCTTTTTTGTTACTCTTTTTAAGAAATATGGTTGAAAATTAGCAGTGTGTACTCATTTAAGAAAAGATGCTGGGAAGAAATTCCTTTTTCATTTTATTTTTATTTTTTTTGGATTAACCGCATGTGTGTTAAATGAACTTTATTGTGTTACGTGTCATGTTAAGCCCAAAACACATAATTCTGTGGTGATTTAAAAATAAATAATTATGTGAATTTCTCTCTCTCTCTCTCTCTGTCTTTAGAAAGATCATTGCTCCTCTTGTAACTCGTCATGGAAAGCTATGGTCCAACTTCTGGGGAGCACTGAGTCCTGACGGATACTATGCCCGATCTGAAGATTATGTGGATATTGTTCAAGGGAATAGAGTGTAAGTTACTTGATTTAATCTTTTAATGTAAAATACCATAATCTAAGGATGTAGTCCAGTTAATTTTACTTGAAAGTTTTTAGTATTTGTCTCTTTTCTTTATATTTAATGGAAATTTGAGAATTTGGAGACTACTTGGAATCCTGAAATACTAGTGTAAAACAAATATTTTAAGAAAACTGTTTTTAAGATTCTAAATCTTCAATGAAACAAACGCATTGTTGTAGGAAATAATAAGAGACACTAACCATATTGTTATCATCGGTATCCCATGTTATGGTTGGCGGAAGAGTAATAGTTTTCATTTAAAAGTTTAGAAAGAGAATTTAGTTTAGCTAATTTATTTAATGGTATGATTAGATGTTCGGATAGTTTTTAAAATTTATAAATAAGCAAGCAATAACACTAACATCAAAACTTTCTAGTTTTCCTGGTTTGTGCATTTTCTGTGTGAAATAGCTAATTGCTTTAAAGATAGGTTTTTTTCAACAATATCTAATTTCTGTTTCTAGAGATTGAAAAGAATATACATGGTACAAAATGTATGCATGATTGATAATTATTTCAGAGACAACAGTTGATATTTCAGAGACAACAGTTGATATTTTTGAAACTAAAAAATAATCACAATCGAAATAGTTTTGCTAAGGAAATATTGGGGGGAGAATATAATTCATTTTTTCATACAGATGATAGACCAGAGTGACTAAATCATTAAGTGCTTTGCCTCAGTGCTCAAATAGGTCAGCCCGATTAAAAGGAGAAATATGCTCTCAGGACTAAATTAGAAAAAAATCATGTGTTTCTCCTTGAACAGTTGCATGGTGATAAGATGTTTTGCTTGTGAAAATAGTAATCGGTTTAGAAAGCTTAAATTTGAATGATGTAAATATGATAAAGGCTTTTGTTAGCTGCAATTAAAAAGCATGATAGCTGAGAAAACCCTAGTAAGATCATATTCTGTCATTTCAAAGTAATTTTATTGGCCCTGAGATGATTTGTATAGACCATATTCCTGAAATTATCTGGGGGTACAGCCGAAATGAGGTTTCACAAAAATAGAATGGAGAATTCATGTTTCTGGGTTACTTTAGGCACTGTTGATTTTTCTATTTTTCTCCTTTCATGGTCGTCTAAAGTATAAGGAAAAGAATATGGTCAAGGCTTTTGATCCAGTTAATATATTAAAAAGAATACCCGTCATGCTCAAAAGCATCACTAATGAATGACATCTTAAAACATATAAGTACGTGTTTGTGTAATTTTTTCTTCAAAATTGAAAGACATGCATAGTTCACCAGAGATTAAGTTCCGAATTCGCTGACACTTTGCATGCGGTAGTCCCCTCTTACCTGCAGTTTTGCTTTTCATAGTTGCAGTTACCCATGGTCAACTGTGGTCTGAAAATATTAAGATATTTTGAGAGAGAGGGAGGGAGAGATTACATTTATAAAACTTTTATTGTAGTATATTGTTATAATAGTTTTATTTTACTATTTTTATAAATTAAACTTTATCATAAGTATGTATGTATAGGAAAAATATAGTATTATATATACAGGATTCAGTATGATCCGTGATTTCAGGCATCCCTTGGAGGGACTTGGAACAGCTCCCCCACAGGTAAGGGGGAGCTACTGTTCTTCTAAAGGCAGTTTAGGCAGTTTTCATTGAGGTTTAGTAAAACAAAATGATGTCATATTCCTATTCATATCTAACTACATTTCCTTGGTCAAAATCTTTCCTTGCTGTTCACTAAAAGCAACAGGCACGGCTCTTCTGGCAAAACTGGTCTTATGCTGTTCTTAGGAAATGAGTCATATTCAGAGTGAGGATGTAGGTGTGGGAAAGAGCACAAGACAAGAGAATCTCCCAACATTCATGCACTTCCAGCTGTATTTCATCATATTTTTCTTTTTCTACAAAAGATTTGAAATGGCTTAATGAATTTCAGGAGAATATAATTTAGAATTTTAGGCTATTTTCAGTGGCTCTTGGAGGTAGGGGATGCCCTGATATATGTTTGACATTTCCTGTGGTTTAAATGTTTCTTCTGTGGCTGATTTCAAGTATCCAATGTGAAATCACTGAACATGAACTTGGCACTAAAAGTCAGCCCTAGGGTGCCAGTATGAACTGGCTTTAGCACACCACTGGTTGCATGTTATTATTTTTGCTATCAAACTCTTTAATACTAAGTGGGAACACATTCTGTAAAACAGAATATTATGCTCTAACTGCAACAACTAAGAGATAATAGGCAAAAATGACAAATAGATACCAACCCTAAATTGAAGTTTATCTAGAAAGACAGTGGTTTGTCTTCTGAATTTCCTAAAAATATAATGTATACCAAGTAATTTCATATATATATATATATGTGTCAAATGTCATTAAATGTATTTGTGTGTTGATTGAATAATTTATATATACAAAATTTAAAGACATATAAAACATTTATTTTAAAAATATAAAAATAAAACTTAAAATTATATTTGTGACATTTTGGAATGTCTTTACTTTCAGAGGCATTTGGAATGTCCCATACATGGCTAATGTGTACTTAATTAAAGGAAAGACACTCCGATCAGAGATGAATGAAAGAAACTACTTTGTTCGCGATAAATTGGATCCTGATATGGCTCTTTGCCGAAATGCTAGAGAAATGGTAAGATGTACAATGATGGCTTGCTTGAATGTTTTATAATGGCTTGCTTTATCACTTGGTGTGTCAATGTGTTTCGATGCCCTTTTTCTTTCTAATTTATAAGTACTAGCCAATTTTTTTGGTTCTGTGTTGAAAATCTGGGAAGCATATTTGGATAATAATTTGTGAAAATTTATCTGTAGAAACAGTTTGAAAAATATTGGGTTTGATGCTCAAGCTGACTCATAAGCCACAGGGTAGGATTTCAGTAATAAAGATGGAATTGTTACAAATTAGCTTTGTTCTTTTAAGATTATATCTTTGCTTCTATTTGAAATTCTGTAGTGAAAACTTGACCTAATTAAAATTAATTAGAAAAATCGTGGGTAAGATGATCCTGGGTAAAATGTTACACATTTAAGAACACATTTTCGTTCTGAAATCAATGTCCATATTTTCTCTAACTGGGTGTAATTTATTTCATTATTAACTTCACATTGTTAAAAAGTAGGTTCCTTACCACTAAACTGGAGGAAGGGTTGAGATACATATAATATATTTAATCTATGTGAAAAACCAATGATACATTGTTGTTCTATACTTTCATTATAAAACTTAAATGACTTTAGAAAATAATTTTCTTTTGAAAGTGAATAAATATGTTTTATAACATATTTATATGATTTTTTGTTTTAGAAATGATTGGGTTATTTTATTTCCAAATATATATAAGCAATTGCGATTTTGGGAAAAATCAGAAAAGTTGGCAAGTATTTTTTTTCTTAGTTTAACAAGGCATGTGTTGTTTGAATATGTTTGTTTTTCCTTCAAACCTATGTGCATTGTTATTATTGAATATCCTCAATACCTGTGATTGTATTTTGTGCTCATGTTTGGCTAATTTGACTCAACAGCGCATCCTGGAATGGCCTCTCTTACTCATTTTTCCCTTTGTCTTATTTATGTGTCTAATGTAAGTCCTACTAAGGAATGAGCTTGGATTTATGTTTGACCAAAAAAAAAAAAAGAAAAGAAAGGGCTGAAAGGGCTGGAGATGTTTCTTTGTGTGCGCTATAAGCTTTGCTTGTTCTGCATGTTGTCTATGAAAGACATTTCGGAATGTCAGCTTCTGATCAAGAGCTGCTATTTTTATTTACCAAAGAATACCTGAGAGAATGAGCGTGCAGGTCAACTTACCCAATGCTTCTCTTCATTTTAGACTTTACAAAGGGAAAAAGACTCCCCTACTCCGGAAACATTCCAAATGCTCAGCCCCCCAAAGGTGTTATTTTTATTTATTTTTATTTTTGTTTATTTAATTAATATTTGATACGGTATATTGCCTAGCATTAAACTTCCTTTAAGAGCCTTCTTTGCATTTAGCTTGGTAAAATGTTGGTTCATTGGTTAGTAATCTGTATGTGTGTATGCGTTTGTTTTGTGTGATATAGGGGTGTGCATTGTGTGATAGCTCTTGGTTCTTTGGGCTGATTTACATTTTATGGTTGAGAAGTGAGAAAGTTAAAGTTAATGAAGCTCCTTTCATTCATTTTTTGTCTAGTTTTTTTTTTCTTTTTTTTTCAAAGGGGAGGAGGAGGTAGGAGTAGGTAAAAAGTACATCTCGATTAAAATGAGGTTTGGGTACTCTTCATCGATTTATTCTATTAATCACTAACCATTTACCATTAAAACAGGTACAAAAAGAAACAACCTTACCTCAGTGGTGTTTGCCACATTTATTTCGTTTGGGACAAGGATATAAGACTGGTTTTCTTTAGTTGCCTTTATAATGCATGATTCATTGCTATGTTCACTCTTTAAACATTAGAAAAATAAAAGAATGAAATAGACTGATGAAATATTACTGACACTTTGAATTCTTGCTTAAAAATGTGACTTTGTCTTCTTTAAAAAGGAAAGAAGCCAAAAGAAGTATAATTTATTGCACTTTGGTGTCTCAAAAATATTTCTGCTTTCAAACAGGAATTTTTTTTCCCGATGTCTACATCTAGGATCAATGAAAAAGGGACAAAAACAGTCCATTCTTCTTTTTTCAGTTGAGTGTCAGTGCTATCTACTAGTTTTATGTGGTGTCTGAATTCATTAATCAAAATTTTATTTCTTTTATTTTAAATCATGCATGTTTTATATGAAAAGTAAAAATGCATGTTCCTAAAGGAAATATAAAAATTGAAATTAATATCATCTATATATTTTTCCTATGGTTAAATTTATTTTTTGTACCTACATTTAAGGTTAATACTGTTATTTTTTGGCATATAGGGTGTATTTATGTACATTTCTAATAGACATGAATTTGGAAGGCTATTATCAACTGCTAATTACAACACTTCCCATTATAACAATGACCTCTGGCAGATTTTTGAAAATCCTGTGGTATGTATTTTATATTCAACTTCATTTATTATTTTCTTTATAATTCTTAATGGATGTAAATCATTTGTGTAACAACATGAAAATAGGGTAAGAAGCTTTTAAAAAATGACATAATATATTTCATGACCCATAGAGTAGATCTAAACTTGACCAAGAACTTTTTTATTAAGACATACATTAGGTTTGGTGGATGGAATTATCAGTTTCTTTGCTCTGATTATTTTTGTTTTATGTATTCAAAAGCACCATCCCATTTTAAATCACAATTTCAGAGAAATGTTTACAAATAACTCACATATGATGATATTTTGATTTTTCAGGAAGAAAATTCAAGAATTTAGTTTGGGAAAATACATGTCATATTACCATTTTGTTAATTTTTTTAAGCCATTTTGTGAATGTACACCAAAGACTCCAAAGATAGCCAGAGAAAATTGTAGAGTAAGCTGATTTAGAATATAACATATCTTAAGTTGGGGAAACTACTTCCTTTAAAGGGAAAATTTTTTTCATTTTTTAAAAATTTGAACGTATAGTAATTAGCTCCTTTTTTGTTTTATGGTAATCTCCTTTCTTTGGTCAAGTTGGCACATTTATTTCAGGGAAAATACTGTCTTGAACAATCATCCCCATAACACAGCTACCTATGATTTTCCCCCTGCCAATAGCAAAACTTTTAAATTACAAAGACTCAGTCCACCTGATGAGAATTTTCTCTTATTTTATAGGAATAAGTGAGATCTGGGAATAGGAAATTTAATAGTCTCTGAATATTCTGTTGAATAGAAAAAGAATATCTTTTAATATTTTGTTATTTTATATTTTAAAAGTGTTTCTTTCATTTTAGCCACATATCTTCATCTTTCACAGCAGTAGAGTTGAAAAGAGACTTTTTAGTGCTGAGACTGGAATTCCGTATTTCACTTTGGCACTGAGTCTCTTTATATCTTGAGGGATAGAATTATTTGATTTCTTGGGTAAATACTAGCTTCCTTGTAAGATATCCTAAATTGTAGACATTTGTGTAAGAATTCAAATCTTTGGAGAGTATGCAATGAAAGTACCAGAATAGAGTAGGAATTGCTTTT
>NW_012147953.1:3409864-3410368 GCF_000956105.1 Propithecus coquereli
AGCATTTTTGCTTAGTTTTCCAGAAAGAAATATTTTATAATCCAATACTACTTAAATGGAAGATGTTGTGAAAACAGAAAAACTATCCTTTAGGTAAAATTCATATGGCTTAATTACCAATTATACCGCCTTAAAGATCATGTAGTTGTAAAAATGTTACATGTTAAACATGGAGATTAACAATAATTTTAAGATCATACCTTTTTTAAGAAGCATGCTCCTAAGTGCCATACCTTCCTAAAACCACTAAAAATAAGGAACCATTGACAGATCTCTGGTGTACGCTTCTTTTAGTGAAATTTTATCTTTGAAAGAAATTGGCTCTTTCTGAAAGAAGAGTCTTTTCTCAAGTCTTTTAAAAAATGAATTTAGATTAGCATTCAAAACTGTTGCTAATACCTTATTTTTCACATGCACCATTATTTTATGTACCATGAAAAAGAAAATAAATACTACTAATTAAACTATGACAGTCTTCTCTAGTCATTTAGAATTTTTAATTTT
>NW_012147953.1:3412262-3412496 GCF_000956105.1 Propithecus coquereli
AGTTTTGCTTCAGATATTTTGAAGTTCTGTTATTAATCACATATACATTTAATAAATAAGAAAAGAGTCTACTGACTTTGCAATATTTTGCTTCATCATTGATACATTTACAAAGACATGTCATCAAAGTTATTTTGATAGTTTTACAATTATAGCAGATGGTACACCATAATTGAACAACTGTTATTTTTATTGTCTATTATGATATGTGGTTGAAAAAAATATCATAATGTA
>NW_012147953.1:3413121-3414708 GCF_000956105.1 Propithecus coquereli
TCAAGTTGATGAAATATTCAGGTACAAATATACAAGTGACAAATAACACTAATAATATTTTCTTATTGAAGAAAGCCTGGAAGAATTTTGTTTATCAACACATAGAGGAAATGTAGACAAAATGGACATAAATGAAAATTACGAGTCTCAAAAGCTTGGAAATCTGATTCTAATTGAATTTGTATGCTGTCATTTAAGTACTTTTTTGAGCACCTATGCAGGTGACATTTACAGTAGTTACTAAGGGAACACAAAATACTATACAATGTTTTTCCTCAAGAAAATTAGTACAGAACATAACCAAGGAACACATCCAGTTGAAAACATTTTTGTTTAGATTGTTAGATTATTTTACATTTGTATTAGAAAATATATGTTTCTTCAGATGAATCTTCCAATGTGGGTTATATTAAGTAGATATTGTTAGATTTAGGAAAGCCTTTTCATTTCTTAAAGTATACCAAGCATTGACTTATGATCAACAAGTGTCCTTAAGTCAGGTTTTTTTGTTTGGTTTAGCTCCTTTTTTTAAAAGAAAAATTATTGAAAATAGTGAAAAAAGGAAAAATTTCATTGAGATTAATAGTGTATTTTATGATTTTTTTAAAACACTTTTTAAGTACTTGAATTTTATATCAGGACTATAAAGTTGTTGAGCCTTGCTTCTTCCCTTCTGCCTTTGTCTCTTTCCTTATTCTTTTTTTAGAGAAGGGTTATTCGCTTTATTCTCATCCTGGCATGATCTCCATTTTATCCTTCTTAGTATCTTTATTACCTTTCATCTATGCTTTTAAAAAATTCCCCAACAAAAAAATGTGTTGACTTGATTTTTCACCATTTCTCTGAGTAAGGTTTAAATATTCTTGTTGTAGCTACTGTTTTTAATTTAAAGGTTAAACTTGAAAAGAAGTTCTTAATCATGGTGCCAAAATTCATTTTCTAACACCGTGTGTTAGAAAATTATGAAAAATAAAATAATTTAAAATAAGTTTTTGTTTTTCTCTTTATTCTTGGTGATTTGTCTTTAGTAAATGTATGATGGAATAGTCTAAAAGAATATCTGGATATAAAGGCTATGATTGTTTTTCATTTTGTTTAGTCAATTTAATGATATAACTTATCAAAACTATTGAATTATAAAATCATCAGTCTTAGTGTGACTAGGGGATTTGATCTAGCTAATTTTACAAGTGAGGCATGTTTGTTTAGTCAGTGGTGTTTTTTGATTCTCTCCTATGGGCCAGGCACTGCTCTAGGCACTGAGGATATAGTGATGAAGAAGACATTATTATTACTAGGACATGGTCCATTGACTTAGGAAATAAGGAAGTGGGTTCTACCTCTGTTCTCTTCTTTGGTGACACTTAATATACAAAGTAAATTCCTACTATCCATCAACTAGTACAGTATTTTACTATACTTCAGGGATGGTATTCAAAATATGTAACATCTGGTACGGTGTGTACGCCAACCAATCAGAACAGACTCTAGTTATCAAAGCAGATAAGAGTTCTACCAGTGTAAAACAGCTTAATGTCCCTTGTGGTACAGTTCAAAGGAAAGACATCTACCAGATACTAGTTCTTT
>NW_012147953.1:3425512-3426752 GCF_000956105.1 Propithecus coquereli
TATCTTTTAGCTATTAAAAGGAGTGTTTCAGAAAGCTTGGCAGAAAACTTTCAATCTTTCAAATCTGAAATTAATCATAGTGTTGAATAAGAGTTAATATGAACTGTAGTGATTTAAATTTGTGTCCTTGGGTCATTTGGCAAAGGCATTTTTTTCCAAAGTTGTTGAGACTGCCTGAATATTGTAGCAGAGTGAATAGAATATCATAATAATCAATGTTATTAGCTCTTGACCTAAAAGGCAAGGAGCAGTCCTCATGTGGTATCCCCCATTATTCTTGTAATACTGAGTACAGTGTTGATGATAAAGTACAATCTGAAGGCACTAGTTCATAGGCTAAAGTATGGTACATCTATATTCATAATATCTGTCACATCCACTTAAAATGAATTAGAGATAGTCCAAAGGAATGGTGTTGATATCATTAAAATGAAGATAAGAAAGGTCAGAAAACATTTAGTGAAAGTGGTGTTAAGTTTATTGTAGCTGATACAAAACTTATCATTAAGCTCTCTTGATAGCCAACGCAAAAGAAGCGCAATGGATTATCTATATAGAGGTCTTTTCGTATTGCCACAGAGGTATTCCTCTCTCCCTGGCCAACCATCATCTTTTCTTTGTCTGTATATATTAGACCTTCACCTAGAGATTCAGTATTGCTTTCGACTCTGAGTTCTAATCCTCCCTATGCTTAAAGTCTACAAGTTTGTCAAGTAACAAGGTAACGTTGATCCCTGTTTTGCTTTGACTTTTTCCTTTCAGATCTGTAAACCAAGGTCTATTTTGAGCCTATGGACAAGCCACAGACTCTACTTACTAGAACTGGATTTGTCTTGTTCTTTTTGTCTGAATGTCTTTCTAGATATCTTGATTCTCATAGCTATGACCCTAAAACTGGAGTCTTGTTAGTGATTAGAAGTTACTTTGTACTTTAGAAAGGTATCAGTTAAACTGCAGCACAAAAGATTATATTAACAAATCAGCCTCAAAACACAGTGCCTTAAAATTCCAGTAATTTATTTATTTATTTATTTTGTTGTCTGGGACGAGTGCCGTGGCATCAGCCTAGCTCACAGCAACCTTAAACTCCTGGGCTCACGCAATCCTCCTGCCTCAGCCTCCTGAGTAGCTGGGACTACAGGAGCGAGCCACCACGCCCAGCTAATTTTTTGTTTCTATTTTTAGTTGTCCGGCTAATTTTTTTTTCCTATTTTTAGTAGAGATGGGATCTCACTCTTGC
>NW_012147953.1:3426802-3429305 GCF_000956105.1 Propithecus coquereli
CTGCATTACAACCTAGTGATGGGCAATTTACCACACCCTGACACAGAAACAGCAAAGCTTTTTCATAACTGCTGAAATCTGTCTTTTTTGACTTCTTAAATATATAAACTTAAAGTTTATATTTGTACATTTGGGAATGATATGAAAAAATAATACCTTTTAATATGGGCTTATTAACTAATAGCGATAATTACAACCATTCCCTCCCTCGTTTCCACCTCCTATGCCTTACTCCATTATCTTTCCCACACTTAAAAATATCAGATCCCTCACTAGTCCTTGCATGACCACCTTAGGAGGCTGCTCCCAGCTTGTGTGGCTTGCTGATTTTACAAAGTGTAATATCAGTTCAGGCACTTTCTTCTACAATTCAAATGATTTCTCAACACGGCCATGGAAGTGTGGTGGCCAGATCTGAATTTAACATGCTAGTTGTAAGTGGCATAGAAACAAAGAGAAGAATTACTCATATTTTGTGTTTTTATTAATAAAAATTTAGTATCAATTAGTTTTGGTG
The DNA here is from genome assembly GCF_000956105.1 of Propithecus coquereli. Taxonomy (NCBI): domain Eukaryota; kingdom Metazoa; phylum Chordata; class Mammalia; order Primates; family Indriidae; genus Propithecus; species Propithecus coquereli. The sequence continues at coordinate 3,427,320 of NW_012147953.1, forward strand.
AGGGAAATTGTATTGTACTGCTGATAATTTGCGGTCAGGTAAAATTTCAGTTTTCTTCACATTTTAAGCTGTTAAGCCATGAATTCACTTTATAGTAACCTCATGTTTTTGTTGAACCAATTATAGAATGCTGTTAAATTAAGTTTCATTTTATGGGTTTTAAATTATAGTTTTAGCCTGTTGCAATCTCTGTGAAAGTTGATTCTTTCATTCAACATAATTTTGTCATTTTCCTCCTGGCTCATGTCACCCAAAATGATGAGCAATCTTTCAATAACTGCATCTGGGTAATTTACGAAACTGTTCAGAAAGGCCAAGCCAAATTTGGAATGGCTCACCATGTTCTGTAAAACTTTCTAGTCAGGGTGCTCATTATGGTGCTCAATTTTTCAACTTTTTTTTTTTTCAATGAACGATATGCTTATTTGCAGTTTAATGAAAATAAACATTGGATCTTGAAGTTTTAGAGAAGTGCGTTAGAGATTAAGTAGTTCAGTGGTTCTCAGCCTTGGCCTCCTATTGGAATCACCCGGGAACTTTTAAAAGCATTTAATGCTGTGACCTGACCTAGATCTATTAAATTCCACTCTCTGAGGGTGATAACAGACCATCAGTTATTTTAAAAGCTCTCTAAGTGCTTCTAAAATGCAGTAAAGGTTGGGAGGATCTGATCTAGCTCAATCCTTGGTTAGTGATTATTTCTTTTACTACATAACACTTCTGTGCTGAGTTTACTGCATGAGAATTTTTAGCTAATTAATGGAAACACATTAAATGGAAAATGTCTGATCAATCGTTAAACAGTAATTTAAGTGAAATCTACAACTAAAATTCCTATTTTGAAAGACAAAAATGAAAACCAATTTCTCTCAGAGGGTATGCGACATCCAGAAACTTGGCCAGGGATCAGAAGATCATGCTAGTCCCAGTGAGCACACACAAAGGAAAACCAGCCCCTGCTTATAGATGGCAACTTTGGTTTCATCCAATAGTCTGAGTTCCCTCAGTCATGTGCTGCTTCTGCTTTAGCCCACAAACCACCAGGGCACAGTTTGAGAAGTTTCATGAAGCTGCAAGATGTTCTTTCAGGCTATTTGGACAATGAGAAAGAAAATATCATGTAGTCCAAACTCTTACATCCATGAAATATCTCTTGGCCTTTGCTTGAGTATTTGCAGATTGTCCATTTGTGGTTGAAAAGCTCTTGTTATCAGAATGCTCTTCCTCATATCCAGCTGATAAGCAGTTGCCCTCCTCACTTACTCCCCTTGGCTCTAGTTCAGCCTTCTGGAGGAACACAGACTAAATTAACTGCCTTTTCTCTGTGTTAGAAATGCAAATGGATTGTAAGTTTCCTAAGTCTGGTCCTCAAAATAAACATTTCAGGTTTTCACAACCATATTATTATCCTGTCCCCTGTGACTCTACTTTTCTCAACTTTGTCAACATCACACTTCACAGTGTGTCACCCACAACAGGAGATAGAACCACCTGGCTATGGCAGTGGTATGATTGTCTCCTCTTATCTAGTCACTCTGCTTCTAGAAATAAAGCCTAAGATTTCATCATCTTTGATAGGTGTCATACCTAAAAAATCAATAGATTGAACTAAAAGATCAATAGATTTCAAACTAGGCTGCACATTAAAATCACCTGGGGTAGCTTCTAGCCTTGACCAATTAAACCATAATCTCTGTGGGTAGAACCTAGGTATAGATATTTTTAAAAATTTTTCAATGATTCTAATGTGCATCCAAATGAGTTCTGCTCTTAAATGAGGTTTCTCTCAAACTATATGTACATACAATTTTCTTATTGGTGTTCAAATATGGATAACAGGCTTTTGCTCTGTTCCAGTTTAATTATCTCTGGAAATAATAGTCTCACCATTTCCAAATGTAATTTTTTAAGTTCAATTTCAACAAAGTGAGAATACTTAAAGTTATTATTTATGTCCATTAAATATTTAGATAAGTTTGTAAGAGA
>NW_012147953.1:3429355-3430496 GCF_000956105.1 Propithecus coquereli
GACACACTTGAAGCTCTGACTGGGGGTGGGGGCAAGGGCAACGTAACCTAAACTTTTGTACCCCCATAATATGCAGAAATAAAATAAAATAAATTCTTTAAAAAGTGTTATGTCTATGTGCTAAGTAATAACTTTATCCTCTAACTTTAAACTAAAAAATATTTCTAGAATAGAAACATATGAAGACGGTGGATTTTCAAATGCCAAGGAGAGTGCAGCCTTGATGTGTGCTGATACTGGAACTGCTGCTGTCACCCTGGCTACAGATTCCATTGCTCCTGTGTGTGGCCTGCTGATTTTGACCAAATATCATTTTAGCATCTAACAGCATATTGTCTGCACTGTATTTCAGACAGTTTCATCCTTCGACATACTTTCTTGCAAATATTTAATCAAATATTACACTGTTTTTTAAAGTCTAAAATGAGGATAGAGTAAGAATTGCAGAATATGTACTTGTCTGTATGACATAGTTTGTGTCCACCTTCATATGCTTGTATCCTGGAATCTTAATCTTCAACGATAGTTTACTTCTGTGAGTTACATGTACTGCTCACTGAATATACTGTGATTCCCAGATTTCTTACCCACTCATAGTTAGATGGGTCATGGGACTGCTTTTGGCGAGTGGCCAAAGAGCAAAAGTGACGTGGAGAGCTCCCAAAGCCAAGCTTTTAAGAGCCCATTTTAGAGACCCTTGAAGCATGTATATAGAGATACCTGGCTCCCTGAATCACTATTTGGAAGGGAGTTGCCTTTAAGAGCTGCCAGGCCCACAACAGATTTGTGGGAGAGAGAAATAAAGTTTTATATGTTAACTCACTGAGGTTTCAAAGCTTGCAAGTCAATTTATTTTAACCAAACTAAAACAACAATCACGTGTATGATAAAAAGATACACATATTATTTGGATAAGATAGCTTCAGTATGCATTGATTTTCAAATAATAAAAACCTAGAGTTATCTTAGGGTTCAGTGATTTAATTTGCATCATCTAACAATAGAATCTGAGGATTGGAAGTAGTGTCAAAAGCTAAGTAGTTCAAGCTCGCTCCTACCTTCACCCTCTAGGAATCCTCTTTCAGGCTTCCCTGGCTGTTGATCAATCAGACTCGAAAACTTCATTCAGTGAATGTTTCTT
>NW_012147953.1:3430546-3431730 GCF_000956105.1 Propithecus coquereli
AGCACAGAGCTGGTAAGTGCAACAGTGAGGACAAAATTCTTGTGGTACAAAAATTTGGGTAATTCAGACACTGTGTAAGTTATAATCTCTGTTTTGGGGTTTTGAAGATTAATGAAATTTGTTCCTGCTGAAGTTGTTGACAAGAGGTGCACTAAAGTAGTGCTCATTTATGCCAGTCTCTGCGTATTCAAATGTTGACCACACATCCTTCCTGACCACCCTTTCCCTCCTTTGGATTATCTTGTGCAGTGGCTGTTTGACTGAATCAAGGGGCTCCTCAGCTAACTCTAGAGTAGCATCGTTGATTTTCATATTGTCACAAGACAGCTTTCCCATTGATTTTCTATGAGCCAAGAGGAGAGGGAATTTAAAAATACATATTATTGAAATTATTGGTGCTTGTGAGTACAAATCTCCAAAGACGGTCCTCAATGAACCATGCCTCCCAGGATGCGTCCCTTGTATAGTTCCCCTCCCACGCTGAACCCAGGTGGGCCCTCTGTAACCAACAGAATGCAGTAGCAGTGCCTCTGTATAACTTCCAAACTGAGTTATGAGAAACCCTGTGGCTTTGATCTTCACTCTTAGGCACTCTCTCTAGAATCCAGGTGCCATGCCGTGCAAAGGCTATGCCACACGGAAAGGCCACATGCAGGCACTCTAGCCAACAGCTAAATCTGAACTCCCACATCCACTCCCACTATGTGAGTGAATTATTTCAACATCAAGCCCAGTCAAACCATCAGCTTAATATAGTCCCTCTCAACATCTGCCTGCAACTACTTGAGACCCCAATCCTCGCTGCCCAGCAAGAAACACCCAACTGAGCCCAGTCAACCCATAGAGCTATGAGAGATAATGATAATTTATTGTTATGTCACTAAATTTCCACAGGGTTTATTACACAGCAATGGAGAACTGAAAACAGGATTAAGTGCCTGCACTCCATGTTTAATAGGTTCTTCTTCTCGGAGCAGTTCACAAACTGGATTGTTTATTTATCTTTCATTCTCCTCAATGAGGCCATGAGCTCCTTGAGGTCAAGGACTGGGCTTATTCTGTCTTTTCAGTCCTAGACCCTTGCCTACAGTCTGGCATACACTAGGTATTTGTGTGTGAATGAGTAATTGGGAGTTGGTTTTATATCTGACATTTTATTGCATCTGAATCAAAATTATCCCTGA
>NW_012147953.1:3443425-3445077 GCF_000956105.1 Propithecus coquereli
AAAAGAAATGAAGACAATATAACTTTAGATAAAAAGAATTTAACATCGTGAAGGTAAAGTATGGACATTAGCTTATAAATCAGTTTAGAATTTCAAATTCACCAAAAAAGCAAATAATTCTAGAAGAGTCACTGGGTCCTCAACATATTGACATGTATGTATGCTGTAAAAGGTAGTAAGCAAGTAGGGGAATTCACATTCATGAAAGTCCTGAACTTGGACCAAGTATCAACTTTTAACAAAATAATCATTATGCATTTAATCATATTATTCTCTAGTTCTGTGACCCTATTTCACCACTATCTCTCCCTGGAATAACCTATCAGCCTCCATATGTTTGTAGGTTATGCCACGCAGACAGTCCTGGGGTTTTCCATACAAGCAGTTTTGAAACATAGACTACCATTTCTTGAAAATTTACAAGCCTTGGTTAAATAAAGCATAGAGAGCAGCAATTCAAGCTTAACCACACTAACAGAAAAGTCACATTTAGGGTCAAGTCTGGATATTTCTAGCATCTGACCAACATCTGTTCTGTATTATTGAGAGATCAACTATACTTTCTGAAGAACAACATTTTATGGACTCTATCTTAAGGCACACTGCAAACACTCCAGGTTTTTTTCTATTTAAACAATTTACATAGTTCAACTGTTTTTTGTTTCTTTGGTTTTTTGTTTTTGTTTTTTTTTTAGCAGGGATAAAAACTTTTGTGAATGGCTGCATTATAACAAGCTAATATTCTCTATGTTTGTGGAGAAGAATTTCATCTAGAAAGTAAGTTTTGGTGCCTTATTTGTCTCATTATCAAGTCATCAAAATGTCAAAGTTTGTGGTCAGATGTGGGCTTTGGCTACCTACAAGCCACTCAAATTTCTCATCTCTTTCCACTACTGAGGTTGAAAAGTGGAAATATTCCATTTCCAATCTTCCCTTTGCAAAACATCATATCAGCTCTCAATGAAAAGTCTATATTTTGGAAAAATGTAGTTTTAAAAGATGGTAGATATGTCCTGGATTCTATACCTCTGTGTATTATATAATAAACAAATAAATAAATAAGGTGTTTTAGATTTTCAGGATTAAAGCAAACAAAAAAGTTTGTATTTTCTTTGACTAGCCAATATAGCAATTTTTTTTTTTTTACTATAAAACCAGTTTATGTCTGCTTTAAAAATCTTATTCAGTTTTAGTTTGAAACTGTTTTTCAAAATGTGATCATCTGTGATAAGGAACACAAGCTGTTTTGGAAAGTGCCCACATCAGAAAGCAAGTTAAGAGTTGCAGGTTGTTAAATTCGCTCTTCAGGTCAGCAGATGAAAGGTGCTATTGCACTTCAAATTTAGTTTATTTCAGAAGCTTCCTAAGGAATCGGAGATCTGAGGCTAGGGGTAGCCCATGACTTTTTAAGAAAACAGCAAAATCTCAAGGAAATCTGTAACTGGGGAAAGTTTACTTTGTGGGTTTTTTACACAGAGGGTCACTGAATGATCCTAATCTCTTCTGTCAGCTTCTGCCAATCAGGAAGGGAAAGGGTGAGAGTTCAGGATTAGAAATATAAATGGGAGGAAGAAGTTCTGATGTTTAGCAGAAGTATGTGATATCACTTGCTCCTTGTAGCCTATTTGAACACTTGTATAGCTGCCGTAACC
>NW_012147953.1:3458968-3461809 GCF_000956105.1 Propithecus coquereli
CTAACTGTGTGACCTTGGCAAAGTCCATTCCTTTTCCTGGGCCAAGCTCCTCACCTCTCAAATGTATGGAACAAGATCTCAGGTAGCCTGTAGATGTGATTTATTTGATTCACTTAAAACTTGCCTGCTCTTCCCTTCCTCCCTTCCTCCCTCTCTCCCATGCCTTCCTTCCTTCCTTCCTTCCTTCCTTCCTTCCTTCCTTCCTTCCTTCCTTTTTTCCTTCCTTCAGTCCTTTTTGTTTTTAATCAAATAATCATGAAATTTAAAAGCTACATTATTATACAAATAATCTGAGTTTCCAGCTTCTCATGAGAAATTAGAAGGTCTGGGTGCTCACATGGCAAAAGCAACTGTCCCTTTTACAAGAAGTGTAAACTCTTCTGATTGTCACAGTACCCACTGGGTCCACTTTAGCATTCATGTCCCTGACCTCAGCAAGCACTTAGGTTTGTGACCTATGGGATTTTAGCCTTGTAATCTCCCTGATGCTTTCCTTTCATCTCAATACGTCTGTAATTCTCAATGGACAAACCAATAATTACATCTTATTTATATTGCCATTTCCACAGCCTGGCAAATAAGCTGGAAAACCTTAGGACAAGACCACACTTAACTAACATAACCAGACATTTTTTTCTTCTCCAAGTTTTTCTTGTAGGTGGCAGACTTCCTATACCATGTCTCTTTCCACATCTTTCTTTGAAGGCGCTGACTTTCCCTTTTAGCCATCGTATCCTCATAACCAGATGACACACTTAAAAAATTTTGGCCTCCTGCCCTCCTTTAGAATTGGTTGTTCTTTTGAACTGGCAAGTATGCAGCTTTATAACTTGCAATGCTGTTGCTTGAAAATTTAACCAACTCCAACTCAAATAAGTCCTAAAATGGTCTCCTAATCCTTTAGGGAAAAAATAAGGAGAATTCATAGGCTTTTTCCTTACTGCTTCTCCCTTTCTCATGTATTCCTCTACCTTCCTCCTTCCCCAGTTTTCATTCAAATGCATTTTCTCTTCTTATTCCTGTTCATCTTCCTTTTGCTTTTCCCTGTTACCCTCACTCTTTTTCATGCCTCTTCTCCTCCCTGTGGCTTCTCCCCTGTTCGTTTTACCTTCTTGTCTGCCTAAGTGACAGGGAAGACAAAAAGGAAACAACAAGGCAGTTACATGGATAGTTTTCCATGTTATGTTCAAGGCCACAGGAATATTTAACTTGTTTTAAAGTGCTTTTCACCCAAAAGGTGCACCCTGCAATATTATAGATCTAATTGAAATTAAAGTATAAGGAACCTTATTGAAGGTAAGAAGTTTTCTGTTAACATTTTTCAAACTTTCCTTAGGGAAGGAATCTGCAAGACTATGCTGTAAAGCTTGTCTCTGGAGGTACGATTAGTGTTTAGGGCCATAAATCTTGTGGGAGCTTCTAGTTTGTTAACTGTTTCTGAGACTCACATCCTCTAATTGACTAAATGATACTTCTTTGAAGCACTATAAAAATCAACTATTTCCCCTTCTGAGATAAATTCCATTTTCAGTGTTTCTCTTTATTAATGTATAGGACTTATGCATTAGGAAGAGTTGCCCATTTTCTGCAAAGGAAAAGAAGTCTATTTGGGTGTTACAAAGAAGAAAGCACTGTTAATTGTGATCTTCTCATTGTTTCCATCTTGATCTTAGCATCTGTTAATTTTAGGGTGCAGGCATTCTTTCTCTTGGAGTGGGTGTCAATTTCTCTAGGTGCTGATAGTGGCTCTCTCTTGTCATGGCTCAGTGAGAAAGGGTTACCTTTTCATGCCTCAGAGATAGTGAAATAGATTTGGGTCTCTCTGCAGCATTTAATCACGGACGATGGAATTCCATCTATAGCAACTCTGGTCTACAACTCGGGATGAGGCCTTGCATATTGCTTTCATACAGATTCTACCCATTGGACAAAATGAAAACAAAAACTTTTACAAACCTTTCTCCCTCAAACAAAAGAAGACAATATTTTTCACTGGCTCATTTCCTAATAAGATCTAATTATATTGGCTTATAGCTTTACCTTATAGAGGGAGATAAGTTTAGTAAATTTTACTAGCAAATTTTACTTCGTACTCCCAACCAGTACAAAGATCTTTAATTTGTGGTAGATTTTAAGAGAAAAATGCATGAATATATTTAATAATCTAGAAAGGTAGTATCATGAGGTAGTAATCTGGAACCAGACACCTTTGATTTGAATATTGGCTTCATCTTTTGTTTGAATAAGGTTCACTCATATATCAAATGTGTAATCTTAAGTAAGGAACCTATGGACTTCTGTTTCCTAACTTGTAAACTGTGGATAATTACACATTCATATTTCTTAAGTTTGCTATGATGATTAAATGTGTTAATTCATGTGAAGCACTTAGAATCATGCCTTATCATGCTCTAAAAATTACCTTTCATTATTTTGAACCCCCTTATAGTTTGGCTTCATTCTCCTTTTGTCTTCTGGATAGTGTCTTTTAAGATGGTTAATACTACTCATCAACATTTTGAATTTATTTATGGTGAATGATGTAGGTAACATGCTACTTTTCCCTTTGCCTCAGAAGATTTGTTCGGGTACATCCTGTGATTAGAGCATAATCAAATAATTAGAATCTTTACCTTCCCTACCCTTGCTTGCAGTTGGTGTTCAATTTACCTAAATATGGTGGATGTTGAAGAAGATACACCTGTCATAAACAATATCTTTGGGACCAAGGTGATTGATGCCTGGTAAACCCAGGCCAAGAAAGACCTGGAGCTATATATCCTAGCAAACTAAGAACCCATAAGAAGGCCGGGCACGGTGGCTCACGCCTGTAATCCTAGC
>NW_012147953.1:3479706-3481107 GCF_000956105.1 Propithecus coquereli
ATCTGGCCACATGGTGTACAGTCATTTTTAAATAATTACTTTTTACTTGTATGTGGCTGGTTATTTTCTGTTGGACATTTTTGGAAAAACTCTCTCTTTTTTTAATTTCAAAATACTATGGGAGTACAAACATTTTGGTTACATGAATTGCTTTTGTACAGTTTGAGTCAAAGTTATAAGTGTGTCCATCAACCAGATAGTGTGCATTGTACCATTAGGTGTGAATTTACCCATCCCTTCCTCTCCCTTCCCACCTGCTTGATTTCTATTGAGTTTTACTACCATATATGGACATGAGTGTTGATCAACTAATTCTAATTTAACAGTGAGTACATGTGGTGTTTGATTTTCCATTCTTGTGATACTTCACTTAGAAGAATGGTCTCCAGTTCTATCCAGGTTGTTACAAAAGGTATTAGTTCACCATTTTTTTATGGCTGAATATTATCAATACTCCATGGTATACATATACCATATTTTATTAATCCACTTATGTATTGATGGCACTCAGTTTGATTCCACATCTTTGTGATTGTGGATTGTGCTGTAATACACATTCTAGTGCAATTATCTTTTTGATAAAATGACTTTTTTTTCCTTTGGGTAAATACCCAATAATGGGATTGCTGGATCAAATGGTAGGTCAACTTTTAGTTCTTTGAGGTATTTCCATGCTACTTTCCATAAAGGTTGTACTAGTTTGCAGTCCCACCAACAGTGTGCAATTGTTCCTATCTCTCCGCATCCATGCCAGCATCTGTTGTTTGGGGACTTTTTGATAAAAGCCATTTTCACTGGAGTTAGGTGATATCTTACTGTGGTTTTGATTTGCATTTCCCTGATGATTGGAGACGAGCATTTCTTCACATTTATTGGCTATTAATCTATCTTCTTTTGAAAAGTTTCTGTTCATGTCTTTTGCCCACTTTGTAATGGGTTCGTTCGATCCTGTACATCCGATAAAAGGCCAATAAACAAAATTTCAAAGAACTCAAGCAAATCAGCAGGGAAAATCTTTCATTAAAAGTTTCTATCTGCCTCAAACAAGATGCCCACAATGCAGGTGGAAAAGCTCTAATCTTAGGCACTTGGCAACCAGGAAGACAGAAGCCTCTATATGACATCTGTTTCTGTGTTCACAGCAGCTGGGGAAGTGAATAACACGTTGGCCCTTAAAGCTTCTTCATGGGAAGTGACACCTGATTCCTCCCCTCATAATTCTTTGGTTAAAAGAAACCTTTGGCCACATTTAATTTCAAAGGGAGTGAGGGTGTGCCATCCTACTAGGCACAAAGAAGGATGAAAAGATAGACCTGTTTGATGAAAATCCCTGAATATCTACCATAACCACACTTACCACATTTTTTCAATAGAAAGAGAATGATATTTATGTTTAATAAT
>NW_012147953.1:3481157-3482343 GCF_000956105.1 Propithecus coquereli
TAATCTCCCGAAGGGTGGGAATTGCATTTTACAATCTCTGTATCTTCCACTGTGGATATGGTATATTTGAAAAATTAATAATTGATGACCAAAAAAAAGTAACTGTGCGGGGCAAAGAGTTAGTAATCTGTAAGGTCAAATGCAGAAACCACTGACATACAATCTTTAGTCTGCAGCTTAGATATGAGTAATGTCTTTAGGGGTTTCTGCTGCTTTTTTACAATCAGGAACAGTAGTTTCGGTTTGAAGTTCTGTCTGGATGATTTAGTTCAACCTTATCAGAAAAAGTAGATTTTAGATAATGGTCAACAGGTTTGTTTTTCTTTCTAGTTATTTGCTTTAAAAAGAGATCTCTGGCTTCCCATTCTGAACTATAAGATGATATGATAATTTGAACCCCATGTAATTTTCTAAATAGACCTTGCTGAAATATCTGTAGAGAGCTCTATTTGACTAAGTGATTTAAATTTAAAAGCTCTTATCTAAAAGCAAGTAGCACTTACATAATTCTGGCAAAATTATAGTCCAATACAGAATGCTCACCTTAGATAGGATATATTAATATATTTATTCATCTTATGACATCTAGAACTCTGCATAAAATAGCCATTTTTTAAGAGATTTTACACAGACAGTGGTGAGTAATTTAACGTAACAAAGAAATCCTTCAAAGGGATGAGAATGTTGGTTGCAACTTTAGGATGTGTGTGTAATTGTACATGATAATGTAAAGGAAAATAAATGTAGACTAAAATACAAAGTAAAGGATATAGATTTTAAAGAAAGAGGAACTGTAAAGAAAGAAAAAATTCTAATCAAGAAAGGAAAAAGGAAGTGGACTGGGTGGATTAAAGCACTTTGCACAGTAATTTCTCCATTTCCTTGTTTATCCTTGGCCCATTAATAAAGAATTCTCGTTGAATATGTGCAGCCATAGGGCCTATAGGTCATTTCAATGACTCTGCAGCTGTGTGAATACACGTGGAGATAAGGCTGTCGGTGGGCTGGCTGGTGTCACACTGGGATGTGGGAGTAAGTTCCATCCATTCCACCCAGCAATGGGCACCCTGATTTCCCTGGAAACTTCACATCCTCAGGTTTCTCCCTAGGACATGGAGAAATATGGGGAAAAAAATAAACGGCCAAAATTTGAGAAGGAAGACAGAGGGATAGAGCAAGAAGATAA
>NW_012147953.1:3482393-3483650 GCF_000956105.1 Propithecus coquereli
TTTTCTCATATTTCATTTAAGTAAAAGTGCTCTGTGGCTTCATTTCTCAAAACATGTTCTATTTGTGTGAAAATAATAAACAGACGTTCTTAAAATCAGGTATGACAATGAGAATCCAGACTACATACTTGTACTAAAGTGTGTTTCTTTTACTGGAAAAGCCTATGTCTTTAGGAAAGTTTTACCTAAATCCTGATGTATTTACACTTTCTGCTTCTTTCAGTTAAAAAATAATTTTTAGAATTTAGGAACATAACACAATAAGTTTCATGTATGTAACCTCATTTTCCTGTTGACTTCCTAATTATTTCCCATCTATAATGGTTAAAATTAAAATAATTCAAAATAGTTTATCTCTTCTACTTGAGACTTTTGTATATTAAAAAAAAGTATATGCAGAACCTAAACTGCTTAAAAATGAAACGAATATTTTCTCCCATTCTGTAGGTTGTCTGTTTGCTCTCATGATAGTTTCCTTGGCTGTGCAGAGCTTTTTAATTTGATCAGGTCCCATTTATTTATTTTCGTTGTTGCTGTGTTTGCCTTTGGGGTCTTCTTCATAAATTCTTTCCCTAGGCTGATGTCTATAAGAGTTTTTCAAACATTTTCTTCTAGAATTCTTATAGTTTCATGCCTTAGGTTTAAGTCTGTTATCCACCGTGAGTTGATTTTTGTGAGAGGTGAAGGGTGAGTGGTGCGAATCCTGTTTCAGTCTTCTACATGTGGCTATCCAATTTTCCCAGTACCATTTATTGAATAAGGATTCTTTTCCCCAGTGTATGCTCTCGTCTGCTTTGTCAAAGATTAAATGGCTGTATGAGGATGTTTTCATATCTGTGCATGCTACACATCCAATAGAGGGCTGATAACTAGAATCTATATAGAACTCAGGAAAATCAGCAAGGAAAAAAATCTAACAATTCCATTAAAAAGCAGAGAAAGGACATGAACAGAAACTTTTCAAAAGAAGACAGACTAATGGCCAACAAACACATGAAAAAATACTGAACATCTCTTATCATCAGGGAAATGCAAATCAAAACCACAATGAAATATCACTTAACTCCAGTGAGAAAGGCTTTTATCAAAAAGTCCCAGAACAATAAATGTTGGCATGGATGCAGAGAGATAGGAACACTCACACACTGCTGGTGGGACTGCAAACTAGTACAACCTCTGTGGAAAGCACTATGGAGACACCTCAAAGAGATACAAGTAGAACCACCATTTGATCCAGCAATCCCATTACTGGGCATC
>NW_012147953.1:3483700-3485351 GCF_000956105.1 Propithecus coquereli
AGATTTTTATCATAAAATAAAAATGAAAGATTCTGCTCTTGTGAGTTGGTCTTGAGATGATGAATTGTTTTTTTCTACTCTCATTAAGTTCCTTAAGATTTTCCAAGCAAGATTGGTCTCCCTCTTCTCTACTTTGAAGACTCCAGGGAAGTCATGCTACTGAGAAGTGACCTCAACAATGGTACTGTATTTAGTAAAATGAAATTAAATAATATATGTGAAAGGACACAGCAAACTCTAAAATCTAAGATGATAATTACGGCTTCTATTTAATAATCAGCCACCCTTTATAAAGCCTCCACTCTGTATCAAGATATGCTAAATGAGAAACTTCGGCCATGTTATTTCTTATCCATATGCTCAACCTTCCGAAATAGGAATAATAACACTGTTTTACAGATGAGTAAACTGAGACTCAGAGGAGTTAAAATAACTTATCCCAGACTTACTTGCAGTTTATTTTATAATGATTAAGGAACTTTTATTCATATTATGTGAAAGTGACTACTGTTGGGCCACTTATTATTTTTCACCACCATCTGCAAACACACAATGTGTCTCCTTAATATTGTCATTTCGAAAAAGGACAATAAAATTCTAAAAATAAATTTCCTAAGCCCTTACCATTTTCTTTTTGCTCAATTGGTATCATCCTAAGACTGAGTAGTTATTTCTGCTCTGCCCAACTGCTTGACTTTCACTTACACAAGCTCCGTCCAGAGGTACAGTTGAATTCCTTGCAGAATTTGGCTTATGTCTGTCTGGCAGTCTTGGCTATAAAATTGGCAAACACTTCTATTCTTCTTTCTATGAATTAATAGAAGTTTCTCGTATTTCTAAGCTCACCATAACTCCCAGAAATCTACCAGGTTTTATAAAATTTTGACTTATATAATATCCAATGTCCAGTAAGCAAAAATCACCTTGAAATGTCCTTTTAAATACTGGCCAGTCTCAGGGAAATAACTACTGTCCCATCATGATGTTGCTCATTTTTCCACATCAATTGCCCTCTCACAAGACCACAGGGTAGTCTAAAGTTGGGAACTCTCTTCTGGGCAAAACTGATCCATGGAAGGAGGAGTTTAAATAAGATACAGTCATGCTAAGGATGCTGGGGACAGTCGTGTGTGCTGCTATTCAGGATTCTGAGAGCTAATTGCATCTTTTAAAACCTGTGTCATAGGAGCATAGTTTTCTTATTTCTTTTTTAAAGATCAGAAATACCATATTATGGCTTTTAATCCATAGGAGGGCAATGTTGAGCTGCAGGAAAATCCTTCCAGGTTTTTGCAAAAGAACATATAGAACTGATTAGTTTAAAAATTAATGAATTGAAGGAAATTAACTAATTTAAACATATTACAAGATGTCAGTTATTCAATAATATTCCATGTCTCATACCAACCGACTTTATGTTTGTCATACTGGTAGTTAATTTATAAACCGATATAAATTATCCTTGTCACTCAAAGCCAAACCCTTTTGAGAAGGTGGCGTTCTATTTTGTGAAACTTTATTTAGATGTTGGAAGAGCTTAAATTCTTTACAAATAGTATGATATCCTCTTATATTTTTATGCATGGTCTGTTGGTGATGGCTGTGCTTAAAGAGATAATATAATTTTTACAGTTCAAATTTCCCATCTTCT
>NW_012147953.1:3485401-3492908 GCF_000956105.1 Propithecus coquereli
AAAAGGGGAAAAGTACATTATTTTCTTTAAAAATTTGCTAACTGGGTATTCATGTTTAATTTGGTGCTTGGTAGAAATAATTGCATTTAGCTATTTTAAAAGCATATTTTTGGCAATAAAACTAATTTTAGTAGAGCTATAACCAATATGCAGTGAAATGCATAGATTTTAAATGTAAAATTTATAGTTTGAATATTTGTATATGCCCATATAATCTATACCCTATCAAAATAAAAAACATTTTCAGCATCCTGGAAACTCTTTCTGGTTAATCCTTGCTACCACCTCTACCTCAAAGCAACCGCTCTTATATTTGACCATGGCTTGGTTCTCTTTCTCTAGAACTTGTTATATGTAAAATTATACAGCATATACTCCTTTGTGGATAACTTCTTTCACTCAACATAATATTTCTAAGATTTTTCCATGCTGTTAGTGGGTATCAGTAGGGTTTTTTTCTACTGAACACTATTTCATTGTATAAAGCAAAATTTTTAAATCCATTCACAGTTGATAAACATTTGATTATTTTTAGTTTTTGGTTACAATGACTAAGGCTGCTATGAACATTTTTGCACACATTTTTTGCAGACATATATTTCTCATTTCTTTTTGATAAGTACCTAGGGATGGAATTTGTAGGTCATAGAGTAGAAAGATGTTCAATTTTATGAGAAATTGACAGACCAATTTTCAAACTAACTTGACTAATTTTATTCCAGCAATGTATAAGAGTTTCAGTTGTTTCACATACTTGCCAATATTTGGCATTGTCAGTCTTTTTGATTTTAGCCTCTCTAGTGGGTGTGTAATGGTATCTCATTGTGACTTTAATTTGCATTTCGCTGATAACTAAAGGTGTTGAACATCTACACGTGTTCATTGGTCATTTATATTTCTTTCCTAGTGAAGTGCCTGTATAAAGCTTTTGCTCATTTTTAAATTGGGTATTTTTCTTCTTATTATTAAGTTGATGGAATTGCTTATATGTACAGTTGTCCCTTGGTATTCATAGGCGAATGGGTCCCAGACTTCTCATAGAGACCAAAATCCATGGATGCCCAAGTCCCTGATATGAAATGGTGTAATATTTGCATGTAAGCTATGAACATCCTCCCATAAACTTTACAGCATCTCTACATTACTTATAATGCCTAATATAACATAAATGCTATGTAGGTCATTGTTATACTGTACTGTTTAGGGAATAATGACAAGGAAAAAAGTCTGGCACATATTCAGTACAGATGTAACTTTTAAAAAAATATTTTTGATCCATGATTGGTTAAATCCATAGGTGCAGAAGCCATAGATACAGAGAGTTGATTGTACAGTAAATATTTCCCCCGGTTCATGGCTTACCTATTCAATTTCCCAGTAGTGTCTTTTTATGAATAGAAATGTTAAATTTTCGTCAAGTCCATTGTATCAATTTTCTTTTTTCTTAAGATAGAGTCTCACTCTGTTGCCCTGGCTAGAGTGCAGTGGCATGATCATAGCTCACTGCCACCTCAAACCCCTGGACTCAAGTGATCCTCTTGCCTCAGCCCTCCAGAGTAGCTGGGACTGTAGGCACGCACCACCATGTCCAGCTAATTTTTTTTTTTTTTTTTTACTTTTTGTGGAGACTGGGTGGCACTATGTTGCTTGGATTGGTCTTGAACTCCTGGCATCCAGCAATCATCCTGCTTTGCCTCCCAAAGTGCTGGAACTATAAGTGTTAGCCACTCTGCCCAGCCCATTCTATCAATTTTTAAAAGTTTAATAGTTGATAGTTAAAAATAGTTAATTTTTCAATAATTTAGAATAGTTAATTCTAGATCCTGTCTTAGAAATCTTTGCCTACCCCAGCTTTATGAAGATATTCTCTTATGCTTTCTTTTAGGAACTCTGTGGTTTTATTTTTTACATTTAGGTCTATGCCCTATCTCAATTTTTCTGTCTGGTATGAGGTATGGATTGAGGCTTATATTTTTCCTTATATATTCCTGGTTTTTCTTTAGGTGCTGACATTTAAGAAATAGGAATTTCTGGGTTTTCTACAACTTTTGCTAATGTAGTACTGATTAGATCACTTAATGATGGTGGTAGGAGACTACACAACTACCCTAAAGGCACAGCAGCCACTCAGTTCTAGACAACTATTGTCTGACCTGAAGGCTGGCCCAGTGTTGCTCAATATTATAATTTTTGTTATTTGTAAAGAAGCAAAAATCTAAATATAAGTAAAATTATTTTGTTATTTATTTGTTGACAGTTAGTTTTTTTTTCCCACTCTGCAGGCCAACACTGAATATATTCAGATCTAGTTTGTGAGGGAAGTTTACAAACTACTGCCTAGACTTTGCAGTGACTGCTGCCTAGAGACAATTGTCTCTGTTTCATTACAGTCACAAAGAGGGAATGATTAGGCCCATCATAAAGTGAACTCTGGAAACAAAGCCTATTAAGTGTGTATTGGATAAAAAGTCATAGACACATATACCTTAACTAGAGACAAAATTTTTCAAACTAAACAATTACACAAATAGTTCATCCAGTAGAAAATAATTGTGTTTGGTTTGATGCTGTTACAGAGGGCACTTTGCCAGAGTAAACAATTCCTCAAATGTCCTATTCACACTGTTTCTTACTGAAAAAAATAAAATTACAGAATCATTGGTGGTAGCTCAGAAATCATCAAAAATACCTAAGGGGTCTTCAAATCATTAAACCAGAAATTCATTTACACATTCGTTCATCAAACAACAATTACCTATTGAATACTTACTCTGCGCCAGGCACATGCTAGACATAGAAATTTAACAGCTAAAAAAAGGGGGGGGCCTATGCTCACATAGTTTCATTTCAAGGTGTGATTAAGAGAGCACATTTAATTTGAAGTCCTGTTCATATATCCGGCTGATACTCCACGCCTCAACTTGGATCTCTAATGGGCATCTCAAACTTACCATATCCAAAACTGAATTCTTAATATCCTGTTCCTAAATCTGTCTCTGCCATAGTCTTCCCTGTCGCATTATACAGTAGTCTCCCCTTATCCCTGGTCAACCGAGGTCTGAAACTATTAAATGGAAAGTGTCAAATAAATAATTCACAAGTTTATGAGTAGGGTGATGAAATCTCACACTATCTCACTCCATCAAACCTGGGACATGAAACATCCTTTTGTCCAGCATGTCCACCTGCCCATTAGTCACTTAGTACCTTGCTTATTGACTATCATGATATTGCATTGATTTTGTTCAAGCAACCCTTATTTTACTTAATAATGGCCCAAAAGTGCAAAAGTAGTGATGCTGACAGTTTAGATATACCAGATAGAAACTGAAAAATGCTTCCTTTAAGTGAAGAGGTAAAAGTTCTTGACTTAAAGAAAGCAAAAAAATCATATGCTAAGGTTACATACACACGCGCGCACACACACACACAGTAAGAATGAATCTTCTATCTATGAAGTTGTGAAGAAAGAAAAAGAAATCTGTGTCAGTTTTGCTGTCATACTTCAATCAGTTTTGTTGTTTCACAAATTTCAGCCACAGTGCATGATGGGCACTTAGTTAAGATGGAAAAGGTGTTAAATTTATGGGTGGAAGACATGAACTAAAAAGAAAACATGTTCAGATTGGTGGCAACATGTTTCACCAGGAAGCATTGAGCCTGTATGAAGACTTCAGCAAGAGATCCCCTGAAACTAGTGACATCAAGCCATTTACTGCAAGTAAGGGATGGTTATACAGATTCAGGAATAGGTTTGGACAGAAAAATATAAAAATTACTGACAAGGTTGCATCTGCCAATGAAGAAGCTGCTGTCACATTTCCAGAAGAATTGAAGAAGTTAATTAAGGAGAAAGGATACCATCAAAAGCAAGTCTTCAATGTCTATAAAACTGAGCTCTTCCAGAAGAAGATGTCCATAGAACATACATTTTTAAAAGAGCAAAAAGGTCACCAAGACATAGAGCATGGCAGGACCGATTAATTCTGGTACTATGTGGCAATGCTGCAGAGCATATGATAAAGCTGGGAGCAGTGTACAAAGTGAAGAATCCACATGCTCTCAAAAAGAGAAACAAAAATTATCTGCCATGTCTGGCAACATAATCAGAAAGCACAGGTGACAGCCAACTTGTTTATGGAATGGTTCCACCAATTCTTCATCCCAGAAATGAAAAGATACTGGGAAGACGAAGGATTGAAATTTAAAATCCTATTAATAATAGCCAATTTACCTAACCATCCTGAATCTGTTTGCTATGAAAATGAAACTTGTTGAGGTTGTACTTTTACCTCCAAATACAACCTCATTGTTTTAGCCCCCGATGAAGGCATCATTGATTTGTCAAGGCCACACACACTTGCCTGATATTTGATCACATTCTATCAGCAATTGATGCAGACCCCAATCTGGACATAATGCAGTGCTGGGAATCATTGACTATTGCTGACACAATAACATTAATCAAACTACAATCAATAAATCAAAACCAGAAACTGTAAATGCCTGCTGGAAGAACTTATGGAATGAAATTATGAATGAACTTTAAAGGCTGCCTGGGGATCAATGGAGAAGTTAGAAAAATCATTCACACAGCCAGACAAATTTGCGGAAAAGGATTTACTAACAAGTAGAAGAACATATTGAAGGCCATCAAGATGTGATAAATAAGGTATTGGAAGAACTTGACTCATCTACAGAGGAAGAGAAAGATGAAAAAGGAGAAACTGAAGCAGAATGAGCAATATGGACATTACCACAACTTGCTGAAGTGTTTCGAATTGCATAGACATTGAAGAACAAATCATGGAATATGATTCTCATATGCAACACAAAATTAAATTCACCTGTATGATTACTGGAGGATTACAACCCCTGTAGCAACACTTCTGTGAGGATTCCTAACCACTCCTGTCTGATCTTGATATCCAACCATTGACATCCTCATGGTTCAATGATTCAAGATCACTGAAGGCAGACGATCCTCCTTCTGACGTGTTGTCAGAAGCTCCATAGTAGTCTCGCACTCTGTCACGATGCCTGTGCCATTCACCTCACTTCATCTCATCTTGTACATAGGCATTGTATCATCTTGCATCATCACAAAAAGAAGGGTGAGTACAGTAAAATAAGATATTTTGAGAGAGGGACAGAACGAGCGAGAGACCACATTTACATAACTATTATTACAGTATGTTGTTATAATTGCTCTATTTTATTATTAGTTATTGTTGTTAATCTATTACTGTGCCTAATTTATAAAATAAACTCCATCATAGGCATGTATGCATCCCCTGGAGGACTTGGAACATAACATATGGCCTGTGGATAAGGGTTGCTGTAATGCTAACTCTGCTGGTTGCTCAGACAAAAAATGTGGTGTGATCCTTGACTCCTTTCTTTCTCTCATATCTTATGTCCAGCCCATCTGAACTTTACCTTTAAAATGTGTTCCCAAAACACCTACTTCCTGCTGATTCCACCACTGCACTGCAGTCCCAGCCAATATCATCTCTTGCCAGGACCACTGACAGCAATCGTCTTCTAAATGGTCTCTCCTTTCCCAGCTTTGTTTCTTATAGTCTTTTCTCCACACAATTGTCAGTCTGTTCATATCACAACTTTTTCAAAGCCCTCCAGGGCTTCCATTCCAGGAAAAATCAAACCCAAAGTCTACATCAGTGCCCTACATGATTGTGCCATTCTGCCTCTCACTCCCACCATGCGGCCCTCATCCTGTCAACTCTCCCCTTGCTGGTCCTTTCCTTGTCCTGGATTCAGCCAAGGTCGTTTCTATCGTAGTGTCTTTGTGTGTGTTGTTCTACTGCCTGGAATCCTCTTTCTCAGAAACCCACACAACTTGCTCCCCCACTTCCGTGTCTCAGCTACCCTGCTGGCTTATCAGAGAAGACTTTCCTTATTCCTCTGAACTAAAGTTTTCTTCTTGCCCCAGTCACACTCTGTCCTCTTACTCCCCTACATGCTTCTTCATGGTACTCATCACTCTCCAACATGTATTTATTTGTTAATTTAATAACCTCCATTGAAATATAAGCCCATGAGAGTAGGAACTTGTCTTTTTTGTTTACTGCTGTGCTTCCAGCATCTAGAATAACATTTGGCATATAATAGACACTCAATAAATCTCTGTTGAATTCAGAAACATGTAATTCCATTACAGTACTATAAGTGCCAAGAGAGGAAAAACACATTATGCCTGTGAAGTACATAGGGAATATCAGGGGAAGCTTTCAAGGGAAGTTATATCTAAGCTGAGTTATGATGAATAAGTTAGACAATTAAGGTTGGAGGAAGGGAGTAAATGGACCAGAATGGGGAAAAGTAGTCCAGGGGGAGCTAAAGGCAGTTACGTTGACCAGGTAAGCCATGTAGGGCTTCAACTTTACCTTAAGAGCAATGGGGAACTATTGAAGTGCTTTATCAGCTGAGCATTACAGTTTTTAAAGGTCAGTCAGCCTACAGAAATGAATTAATTGTACAAGGTATAAAAGAATGGAGAAGCTATCCTAGCTATGAAGAGATGGCAATGATTTAGGAAACATATCATATCCACCAATGAGAGTACGAAGAAAATTTGGCAAATTTTAGGCAAATTAGATTGCTGAATAAAACTGAAATGGATAATTGATTGCCTATAGGGAGAAGAGGGAGAATGAGAGAGAGGAGCCAACATTTACAATCAGATTTCTGTCTTGGGCAACTGGGTGAATGGTAGTTCTACTGCTGTGATAAAAGCATGTTTGTGTTCAGGGGATGATGGTAAGCTCATTCGGGTATGGTGAGTTTTAGGTGTCTTTGAGGCAGTTAGATGTATGAGTCTTAAATTCAGAAAAGGGACTTTAGCTAAAAAGAGATAGATGTGGGAATCTTCAATGTCCATGTTATATTTACCACCATGGGATTAAAGGAAACACGCCCTCTCCCAGGTATATTTTTAGCTCATGAGATGAAGCAGTCTCCACGAGTTCATCTGGGGAAACATGGAAGCTGAGGAATTGTGGGATGGAGAAACAAGTTTCTCAATGATGGATCTGCTGAGGGAAGGGTCCCGTGTTTATCAGTCATCTTAGGAAGCTCTGTTCCTTCTACACAGGCCGAGCCTTAGCCAACCTCAGTAGGAAAGCAAGGCAAAAGGAAAGGACTTCTCTAGAGTGGTATGATAAACGGTATTCTGATTTTTGAAATATATTCATGTATTATTTCCTCTATGTTAATAACATTTCTTGAAATGAATTTGATTATTGAAAAGCAGAATCTTTACTAATAGTAGCAGAGAAAAATAATTCAAACCCCATATCCTTGTTACTTGAATCTTTCTTTTTCTCCTACAATTTTAATAGTGAATACCACACATATGCCTTCCCCTTCCCAAAGCTTTTGTGTCTTGTCGACTGAAGCTGTCAATAGCAGCAGACAACTCTGAAGATTTGGTTAAAAAATACACAACATAGGAATCATATTTAATTAAATTCTGTTGGTTGAAAGC
>NW_012147953.1:3494263-3495770 GCF_000956105.1 Propithecus coquereli
ATGGTGGCTTATGCATGTAATCCTAGCACTTTGAGAGGCTGAGGCAGGATGATTGTTTGAGGTCAGGAATTTGAGAGCATCCTGGACAATAGCAAGACCCTATTCTCTACAAAAAATACAAAAATTACCACGATGTGGTGGTACGTGCCTGTGGTCCCAGCTACTCAGGAGGCTGAGGTAGGAAGATTGCTTGAGCCCAGGAGTTTGAGGCTGCAGTGAGTTGTGATGACACCACTGCACTCTAGCCAGGGTGACAGAGCGAGACCCTGTCTCAATAAAAAAAAAAAAAAAGACACAAACACACACGTGAGCCTACACAGGGTCAGGATCATTAATACCATTGTCTTCCACCTCCACATCTTGCCTCACTGGAGGGTCTTCAGGGGCAATAACATGCATGGAGCTGTCATCTCCTATGATGACAATGCCTTCTTCCGGAATACTTTCTGGAAGATTTGTCTGAGGCTGCTTTACATTTAACTTTTTTTTTAGAAGGAATACTCTAAAATAATGGTTAAGTATATATAGTACAGTAATTACATAGACCAGTAACATAGTCATTTATTGGCATTATCAAATACTATATGTACTGTACATAATTGTATGTGCTATACTTTTATAGCACTGGCAGTGTGGAAAGTTTGTTCACACCAGCATCACCACATATAAGTGAGGAATGTGTTGAGCTATGACATCACCACGACTTCAGGAATTTTTCAGCTCTGTTGTAATCGTATGGGACCACCCTGTATAATTAGTTCATCATTGACCAAAATGTCTTTAAGGAGTGCATGCCTGCATAATATAATAATATGAATCCTTAATAGTGTTAAATAGTGCCATAGTGAGCATATGATTCTTTACTCTTTATCTCTCATCACCTTTCTGTTCCTTTGACCTTTTATAATCCTCATTTTATGCAGCCTCTTTATGCTTCTGACTATATAGATCCGTACTTCTTTCCGAGCATCTTTGACTCTAAATTTTACCCGCACAAGTCAAGTCAGAGTACTTAAATAAAAAAAAAAACAAACAAAAAAACAAACACTAAGATCTTTGTTAAATCTTTGTATTTTTGGAGCTGCTTTTATATCTAGCTCAATACCAACACTTTAGAAATGTTGAATGGAAAGAAAAGACATAGATTTCAAAACATTAGGCCCATTGTGGAGTGAAGATTTCAGTTGCGCTGACTCCAACTCTTAGAACCTCCATGAAACATTGAAGTGTTTAACCTTCTTTTCCAACTTGCTTCCCAGATAGAGAAAAGATTTACTTGGTGGACCAGAGCAGCATTGGCTATGGAGCTGGGGTTTATCTGGATACTATTCAACCAAGCTGCTAAGGAAAGGGAATCACACAAGCAAGGCCACTGCCAAGCTCTGGAGAAAAGTAAGAATTTCAGTGTGAGTTTGGGAGCATATCAGAATCTGCACAAACTGGGCAGGAACTGAGCTGAGAATAAGGAAACCTGCCTCCTGACATGTTCTTGGCTCTGCCACTAACT
>NW_012147953.1:3495820-3496688 GCF_000956105.1 Propithecus coquereli
GTTACTGCGGCATAACATAACCTAATATGAAACGCGGAAGTTGTTTCTAAATTTTGCTTGCCCCATCAGGATACACTTTAGCTATTAATGAACTCAGTAAAACATGTAAGAGATGTCAGAGTGGTTTAAAAGGAAATAATTTATATTTTGTGAGCACTACTCATGTGAAATACAATCTACTAAACACTTTACTTAAGTTATTCCTTTGAAGACTTGATGTCACTACAATATAATTTTTTGTCATTTAAATGAGGAATGTGAGGGTTAGGGTGTTGATTAAGTTGTTCAAAGTCATAAAAATCAGTGAGGGTGGATGGCCTTTGTCTTTCACTTGTACTGTGTTCATTGCCCCGTGCTACTTGAAGTCTTGATATGTTGTCAATAACAGTACTGTTATGGTCTATACCATCACTGGTGAAGATGTGAGAATAAAGAATATAGAAAGTAATGCAGTTCTTACAGGGTGATAAAAGTAAAATAGCTGTTGACAATATAGACAAAACAGAACTTCAAAGAGCCTGAGGATACATTCTGTGAGCCAATGGATAGCAAGAAATTCAGCTGTAAATAAAATGTAATTTCAAAGTGCAAATAAGGAATCTATGTCTCAATTTGCTGTCGATGTTTGACTCTGAAAAGCTCAGAGACAGAATCTGCAGCAGTGTTGGATTATATAGGAGGAATTTACACTTCCTTTCCAAAGGTCAGATGTGTCTATTACATTGCTGAATGCAAATAATCTTCATTCATCTTTTCAATAATTCCATTTGCCTAAGTGACATGAACTTCCTGCACAGTTTTCATTAAGGTTATATTTCTAAGCTATATTTATCATTTAAATATATATGAAAAAGTGAAGAACAAAAAT
>NW_012147953.1:3496807-3498272 GCF_000956105.1 Propithecus coquereli
TTTTTTTTTACCATATTCCCTGTATAGCATTTTTGTCTATTTGGGGATGACAGGGCTTTTCAGCATCCTGCCAAATTTAAGCTGAGTTTATGAAGCTTAAACATATGGTCTCCACCCAAATTCATGTTAAAATGTAAGGATTAAATTCAAAGGTAATATCCAGGAAAGTATAAAATGCTGAATTTTAGCTCTAAGGCCAGGAGTTATGTTTACAACTGCTCAATAAAACTCTGTAAAGTAAAATAGCTCTCTATTGCCATAACACCCTCCATTTAACTTGCATTTTCCAAATGTGAACAATCTGCCTCTTCTTTATATTTCTTTATTTGAGAAAGTTTGATACAACATAAAAAAGCATAAACATGCCAAATGAAAAATCAAAGTTCTCAAATGCTACAGGCCACAAATAAAAGATATATTTGCTAAAAAAATACATTTGTTTAGAAAGACCTGCTCATTCACCATAATCAGAACTATATCATAATGGTAGTGATTTGGTAAATAATATATTCCAATGTAATAAAAATTCTTCTCCAGAAAGCTCCTAAAGAACACATTTTTCAAAATTTTTATATGAAAAGGGTTTAACTTAATGTGGTGTTAACTTGTTTCTGAGTTGTGATGAAAAAAGGGCCAGCGGTTTGGTGAATAATGTCTTTTTATTTGATATACTCCTAAATTCTTATTTATATAACAGGGTTTATTTTAATGTGGTGTGTCTTCATTCTGAGCTGTAATATTAAACAACTGTAATCAGAGAAACTGATAATAGTCTTTGGGTGGCCACAGGAATGTATTAATAGATCCTGCTCCTCCAACTACAGACAGTGTAGCTGCCCAGAGGCCCCAGCTGCTCTGTCTTCTTTTACACTCTTCCCATGCTTTTGACGGGCTATTTCTACCCAATGATTGAGCATGGCAGGGATGGATACTGAAGCAAAAAGGTTTCAAAGGGTCATGGCACTCCTCTGATAGCTTGCTTTGGCTTGAGGAACCCGAAAGGCGTTGCCAAACTTTCCTTCCAGGCTTCCATGCAACCTCTCTCTCTTTTTCTCCACTTGAAGTCAGGCTTGTTTGCACTCTGACAATTCTCTCAGGCTTGTCTGGCTCTTTCCCTATTTTCTCACACATGAGCATTTCCTTGAATAAAGTCCTTCCATATTTAATCTACTCTTGACATTTGCTTCTCAGAGAACCTGGATAAATATAAGTGGTTTGGAATCCCTTGGATTTTTTGATTTGTGAATGTGAGAATCCTCTTACCAGAGCAGGGTAGTGGAGCAGTGTGAGGAGGATGCTCTGTGGTTGCTGGTGGCCTCAGCCTGCTGCAAGGTGCTGGAGTTAGAACAGAGCGAGAAGAGAACTAGCAGAGGAGAGCCGTGGTGGTTGCAGTGGCTCAGCATGAGAGAAGAGGGACACCCAGGGAGAGGGACAGTGGTGACAATGGGCCATTCATTGCATTCAA
>NW_012147953.1:3498771-3499093 GCF_000956105.1 Propithecus coquereli
GTTAGAAAATTTAAGTAGCTTATGTTTGTTAAATAAATCAAATTCACAATTTATTATGTATTTATCTTTTAAGTTTTTTTTTATTTCAGCATATTGCAGGGGTACAAATGTTTAGGTTACATATATTGCCTTTGCCCCACCTGAGTTAGAGCTTCAAGCGTGTCCATCCTACAGGTGGTGCGCACGGCATCCATTAGGTGTGAATATACCTATTCCCTCCTCCCCCACTCCCATCTGCCCAACACCTGATGAATGTTACTACTATATGTGCACATAAGTGTTGATCAGTTAATACCAATTTGATGGTAAGTACATGTGGTGC
>NW_012147953.1:3501393-3502738 GCF_000956105.1 Propithecus coquereli
AGAAAATTATTTTCAGATTTATTCTAGACCTAAATGTGAAAGGTAAAACAATACAGTTTCTAGAATAATATATAGAAGAATATTTTCAGAATCATAGGATAGACAAAGATTTCCTCAACAATGTTCCAAAAGGCAATAACTAGACAAGATTGATAAACTGGACTTTATTAAAAAAAAAAAATGCTGGTCGCCAATAAGAAACACTAACAGAGTAACCAGAAAAGTTAGACTAGGAGAGGACATGTTCAAAACACATATTTTAAAAAGTACTAATACACATATGTGTGAATAGCTCTTTCAAATCTTTAAGACTGATGATTCAAAGACTTGAACAAGCATATAACAGAAGATATCCAAATGGTAAAAAAACATATGAAAATGTACCTAGCATAATTATTCATCAGGAAAATGCAAATTAAACCACAATGCAATATCACAATATACCCACTAGAATTGTTATAATTGAAAGGATTGATCAAACACATGTTGGTGAGGGTGAGGAGCAATTGTAAACTTCATACATTGCTGTTGGGAACGTAATTGGGCATAACCATGTTGGAAAGCTGGCTTATCTACTTAAAGCTAAACATGTGACTCAGCATGGCTACCCCTGGGTATATACCAAAGCAAAATGAATGCTTGTTTCTATCAAAACATGAATACAGTGGTGGTATTCATAATAATAAAAAGCTGGAAACAGCCCAAACATCTACCAAAAGTAGAACACCTACATAAATTGTGGTACCTTTATACAATGGAATTCACGGCAGTGAAGCACTGCTATTTACAACAACATAAATATCACACATATAGCATTTAATGAAAAATGTTGAAAGAAAAGTAAACGATATATAATTCTGTTTATATCAAGTTTGAAAACAAGAAAACTAACTATAATATTCCAGGACTGAATAATGGAAACCCTTGTTGGGGTTATCAGCTGGAGGATCAGTGTGGGAGTCTGCATTTCATATCGTATCATGCATAATTATTTACCATTGTTACCTCAAATTTTCATTATTAAATGATGCAGAAAGACTTTTTTATAGTTAATTTTCCTTGGCCTAATTTCTCCTGAGAAATGAATTAAATAGCATGAATCAGTAAAGAGAAAGAATGCTGACATTCTAATAACTCATGGAGAACGTTCACGTCTTAAAAAGTGAAAGCTCAGACATTTGGTAAGTCCTAGTTCATGTTATTGACATGTTTTGGTGTCTGTGATTCAGAAACACTACCTGGCTATCTCTGACTCCTTCTATAAATTTATTAAAAGTATATAACTCAACATCTTCCTCTAGAATTCTAATAGTTTCACTCCTTAGGTTTAAATCTGTTACGCAGT
>NW_012147953.1:3516326-3516910 GCF_000956105.1 Propithecus coquereli
TTTGCAAATATTTTTACCATTCTTTGGATTGTCTTTTCAATTCCTTCCTTCCTGCCTTCCTGCCTTGCTTCCTTTGCTTTTTTTTTTTGACAAGGTCTCACTCTGTCACCGCCCAGGCTGGACTGCAGTGGTGTGATCCCAGCTCGCTGAAACCTCAAACTCCTGGGCTCAAGTAATCCTCCCACCTCAGCCTCCTGAGCAGTTGGAAATACATGCCCGCACAACCACTCCTGCCTAATTTTTTTTTATTTTCTGTAGAGACTGGGTCTCATTATGTTGCCCAGACTGTCTCGAACTCCTAGTATCAAGAGATCCTCCCACCTCAAGCCTCCCAAAGTGCTGGGATTACAGGTGTGAGCCACTGCACCTGGCCTCAATTTCTTTATACTGTTCTTTTATGCCAGAAGGGTTTTAGTTTTGATGAAGTCCAATTTATCTATTTTGTTTGTTTCTGTGCTTTCGGTGTCATATCTAAGAAATTATTGCCTAATCCAAGGTCATAAAGATTTGAACTTCTGTTTTCTATTAAGATTTTTTTTTTTTTTTTCATGGTCTTACATTCCTTTATTGTTGGCCTAAACATT
>NW_012147954.1:0-862 GCF_000956105.1 Propithecus coquereli
CACATCTTCCTTGGACTTTTAGGAAGTTTTGGCTTTCATTTTATGGATATGAGGGTAAAAACAGATGGTGTGGGGGTGTAGAAGAGTAGATTATGACTACCAAATTGAGAGACTATTTATTGGAAACCTGTAAGAGTCAATTTGTCTTTAGCCCACGTTGCTGAACAGAATGTTTGTACAACCTAAATAATTATCACCTTCTACTTTAGCTCCCTTGTCTGACAGCAAAGAAAAAATGTTAGATTACATGGAGTTCTGACTGAAATAAAACAAATAATAATACTAAAAGAATTATTGAATTATTTACAAAATACAGGAGCACTGGTTTAAAACAGCTGTTTTACAAACATAATTTGTTAAATTAATACAACTTTACAAAGAGTAATATTTTCACAGAGGTCTTTCCACGACTCATAAAATATTGTCTCATTTACTCTATTAGGCAATGATGAGCAAATTATATTGTGAAGAGTTGTGTTAACGAAGTCATATTTTGTCGAATTTCAATCAAATATAATTATGGGAATTAGGCATAAGATACAAGAGTTAAAATGGTTTTGAATATTAATGGCAATAACAGGGCAGTGACTTTATTGCTTAGTTCCAAATGTACTATTGTACTTTTTGCAAACACTCGTTAGATAATAATTAAAAATAGGTCATGTTAAAGTGATGGGATCTTAGAGATTATGTTGTCTTATTTCAATCAATTTAGAAATGCATTTTACCAAACTCAGAGAAATTAGTTTCTCATCTAGGGTCATGCAACTATTAGAAGACCTGGGCTTAGAACACAGGTTTTTAGGTTTCTATGCTAGAGTTCCTTTCTCTTTGCTTGCAACATTTATAATTAGTATCTATA
>NW_012147954.1:5218-5572 GCF_000956105.1 Propithecus coquereli
TTTTTATTGCCCAACCTTTCATATAGATCCTCAATAAATGTTACCTTGATTGAATATGGTTTTACTTATCAATATGATCAGTTCAACTAAGAGTGAAAGGGAGAATCTAAACATTACAGCTAAGTAAACACTACTTAAAGTTACACTTTATAAGATTTTCTGTGAAGCTCTTTTTTTTTTTTAAGATTTTAACATTTCGCTTGTTAACATATTATTGAATCGTGGACAAAGCTGAACTCAGTATATTACTGAGCCAATTTCCACCTTATTTAGATGAACTTTGAAATCAAAAGCATATTAGTAATTTGTTTTTGTAAGAGATCACACAAGGAAAGGATAGCGACCAGCAGCAGT
>NW_012147954.1:8102-10481 GCF_000956105.1 Propithecus coquereli
AGAAAGATAAATCCATATGCCCACTCCATTGAATCCCTCAAGGAATAGGTTTATTTTCTGCCATGTGATCACCTCTAATAATATTGCAGCACTTTTAGAAAGGATGGATATGATTTCCCTAACCCACATTTCCCATCTGAGAAGCTGCAATAACAATTAACTATTAATGACAAGAAGAAAATAAGCTTTCTTTTCCCTTGGCAATCTGTCACACTGAACTCGGTAGCTTGAGAAGCAGTTCAGTGTGTTTATCTGTCAAAAGGATATTATCTTAGAGGTAAGAAAAGCACGCTCTTCAGAAAAGTGCCCTCCTTATGGATAAACCTACAGCTAAATAATTCTTACATTATTATTGCAGATACATTTCCATTTTCATAAATCATAGATAGATTAAAAATTTCACTGAATAGAGTTAGCAATAGGAAAATTGTACCTCCTGCTTTCTGGAGCTATAAAATCAACCTCCAGTTTAATTGCTTGATTATTTAACTATTCTTCTTTCTGAAAATCAGTGTTTGGGTGTCAAATTAATTGTAAAGTTTAGAATCTGAGGGAAAGAATTTTAGTATACTCTTTGACATAATTTGCTGCACTTTCGATTGTCTCAAAATCAGGGTTGGAAACCATTGCTTTCTCCAAGATCTCTTTTGCTATAATATGTGAGAGCTTAACTTTTTAATATATGCAGCAGGAACTAAGCTTTTCGTTATTTTGCCCAAGCATATAAATTCATCATCGTGTTCACGGACATTGGCTAATAAGATACTACATCTTTGACCCAATTTCCTTTAAAATGTTGATATTTAATGCACAAGAAAAAAATCTTAGAATTAAGTGAAGACTCTACCCTCTGGGTAAATCCTTCTGGAAGATAAGGGGTAATTTTGGTGTTGACCCATCACAGCTCCTCCGGAAAATCTTCTGAAAACTCTATTTGTCTCAAGGTGGACATTTTATCTTTTGACAAAATAGAACATAAACCTGTTAGAAACTTTCCTAATCAAAACACATTTCTCATCTCCTTTGAACTTAACTCATCATTTCTTAAAATCCCGTGGATATTGTGTTTCTTGAAATGTGAGAAGTTAGGAATTCCACTTTTGGGCATCATAGAGTAACAGGAACTGATTTACTCTCCTGCCTCAAACAGACCAAATATATGAAACAAAGGTTTTCAGACACTGGACAACAGGCACCGCAGGGCAATGATCCTTGAGAGGAGGAACCAAGTGGAGTGAGCTTCACCAGTACCCCAGCTGCCTGCCTGGAGAGAGGGAGAACCTGCATGGAGCCCAGACATCTCCCTAAGTTCAGAATTCAAGGAGGCCAAAGAGACTAGAATTCTCAGGACAGAGTGCCAGAGAGCAGAGTGCTGTATGGAAAGGAGAGAGCTGCACAGAGAGAGAGATTGCTCCAGAATATTTCCTTCAAGTCTTCAGCTGACTCTTGATCAGTGTAAGGATTAAAGACAGGGGAAAACTTCCTGAAGCAGGAGCAAAATCCAACCAGAAAGGAACAGGTAGAACAGTACTCAGAGCTCACACAGGACTGGAACTAGTCCCTGTTTCCAACAGTCAGAGTATCAAAAGCTTATGATGCACAAGGGACTAGATGGAATACCCAGAATGGTATTGCCTCAGTAGTTGGGCAAAATTAGTTCTAGATCGGTGTCCATAAATTTTTCCTATAAAGGCTCATCTACAAGATGTTTTAGGCTTTATGGGCCAAGAGGCAAAAATACAAATATATTTTGTAGGTACTTACATAACAAGAGAGAAAACTCATTGCTACCCATTTGACTCAGGGTGGTGTGTCATCCCTTGTGGTGGGCGTGCCTTGTGCCTAATTGTCACCTGCTAGAGATGTTCTTGGGATGAAAGCAACCAGCCTGAGGGGGAAGGGCATGCTGAATGCATAGGATGGGGAGAACAGCCACCTTGGTCAGTTTTGTTGTCTGCCCAGTGACACCCAGGCCCTGGTGCACCTTTCTCTCCTCCCAGAGAGTCCGGCTATCTTAATGGGACAGCTTACTAGAGGGGAGTTGACTTGCTAAGTTGCTGTCTCCCAGACTGAAATTTCTACTGCTGGGAATGAACAGCAGTGAAGTATGGCTGCTGGCAGGTGGCAGGCTCTTGGAATGGAGGGAGATGGCCTGGCTTTTTCTCTGTAGTTCATAGCGTTTGAGTGGTGCCCTCAAGACATGAAAACAAACAGTGGGCTGGATTTAACCTTCAGGCTATAGTTTGACAACTCTTGCTTTAGATGAAATGTTGCTCTGGTTCCACCTAACAAAGTTTAATGCAAGTCTCAAAAGAATCAAACTGGTTTTAAGTAATTTAACTACTTGGAAACTTAACAAAGTAACTTAACAAAGCTCAA
>NW_012147954.1:11862-12167 GCF_000956105.1 Propithecus coquereli
TGGGTGGGTGGTATTGCTTATGGTAAAAATAGTTTTCCATTTAGTCACCTCTTTAATTCATCATTCTTTATCTTTAGCACAAATTTTTCCTGAAGTTTCTTACCTAAAACTTCATGACAAGTAAAAATATGTAATAGTCATGCAGCAGTGCACAAATATTTACAAAAAATATGAAATGAATGAACACACCCCAAGAAAAATGGTCTTTATGTAGGAATATATGCAAATACAAAAATGAAAGCACATTCCTCAAGAAAAATGACCTTTAAACAGGTCTATATTCTATAATAGTTACCATCATAAAA
>NW_012147954.1:15611-15899 GCF_000956105.1 Propithecus coquereli
CAAAGAACTAAAAGTAGACCTACCATTTGATTCAGCTACCCCACTACCGGGTATTTAACCACAGGAAAAGCAGTTATTTTATAAAAAAGACACCTGTATGTGAATGTTTATTGTAGCGCAATTCACAATTGCAAAGACGTGAAACCAACCCAAGTGCCCAACAGTACATGAGTGGATTAACGAAATGTGGTATATGTATATATGGAATACTATACAGGCATTAAGAATGATGAATTAAGGCCTTTTGCAAAAATTTGTATGGAACTGGAGACTGTAATCCTAAGTGAA
>NW_012147954.1:15998-16323 GCF_000956105.1 Propithecus coquereli
TGAATAGAAGGTTTTCAAAAGAAGATAGACAAATGGCCAATAAACATATGAAAAAATGCTCAACATCAGTAATCATCAGGAAAAGAAAATTAAAACCACAATGAGATATTGCCTTATCCCAGTTAAAATGGCTTTTATTAAAAAGTCCAAAGACAATAGATGTTGGCATGGATTCAGAGAGAAAGGAATGCTTATACACTATTGGTGGGACTGCAAATTAGTACAACCTATATGGAAACCAGTATGGAGATTCCTCAAAGAACTAAAAGTAGACCTACCATTTGATTCAGCTACCCCACTACCGGGTATTTAACCACAGGAAAAG
>NW_012147954.1:18086-19266 GCF_000956105.1 Propithecus coquereli
ATAGAGTGTAGAAATAGTTCAACTTTATGACGTGACAGCAAAGAAAGGCAAGCTTTGAGACAATTTCTCTCCTCTCATTTAATTCATGCAGAACCAATCCATCCAGCTTCTTTACCTTGCCAATTTGTTTCAAATGTTCCAATATTGTTGGAATAGTAATGTCAAACCTTGCTGCTAATTCACATGTAGGTTGAGATGGATTCACTTTCACTATAGCTTTCAGTTCATCATTATCCAGCTTGGTCTCAGGTTGCCCACATGGGTCATTTTCAAGATTAAAATCACCAGAACAGAACTTCTCAAACTATTGACATACTATGCATTCATTAGCCACATACTTCCCAAACACTTCGTTGATATTTCGAGCTGTCTGCACTGCATTGGAATGAACAGAATACAGAGATGCAGAAAGGGGAGTATGGCCTAGAATGCACATTGCCTCTTCATGCTGTTTTTGGTCAGACCTATTTGTACATTGGCATTAGAATTAAATTGTCCAAAAATATGAATGTGTACACTTTCTACATTGTGGAACAATGTAAAGATAATCTCTGCGTTCAGTATAAACTACTGCTATGAAGAGAAGTCCCTCAATTATGACAACCTAGTTTTGTGGAATGTTAACAAAGATCAATTATTTTTTGAAATTCTAAGCTAAAAAATAAAAAGAAGAAGAAAAAAATAAAAAGAAGAAAATGGTATACTTATATTTAGGGTAAATAATATTTAAAAATAGCTTGAAATAACATGAGAGAAATGCAACATCTTCTATGGAACCAAACTGGCAGTGTCTAGGACATTATAGAGGGGTGAGTATACGTATCTGTGCATATATCAGCAACAATGCCTGGCATTTTCAATTTAAACCATAATGATGACTTGCTTAAAGATAACCATTAGACACTACTCAGTTCTATTGTTCTGGGACACAGTGATGCTCAATATGCTGAGGAAAGACTGAGAGTGATTCCTTACACTGACTCTGTTCTTCACCAAACTTCAGATAGGCTCCTCTGAGCTCTGTTTTCAACCAGGCCTTGTCCGTGGGCCCTGTCTTTGCCCTACCAAGATGAGTTTTAGCAAGAACCCTGTTAAGTCAGTTTGGAGAGAATCCCAGCCTTGGTGTCTGATCACCCTCAGTATCTGATCAGGTTCCTCATTCTTCACCGCTGATGTATGA
>NW_012147955.1:0-451 GCF_000956105.1 Propithecus coquereli
ACACCAGACTGCTTTTTGTAAAGTCTAGACTTCCCAGACTTATCTGAGGGAAGGAAAAAGAAAAAGAAAAGAAACCAACCTAAAACAAAAGATCTATTAGTCCCCAAATGATATTCTTTGTTTATTTACTCAGGCAGTGATTTCTGTGATTTAACTTGCAAGATTTTCCTGAATAGATAATAGTTTTGTGACCACGCAAATAAAATCAACTCAGATCAATGATAGCAAAAATATAGTCTGTGTATATTGATGACTTTCCAGTCATTGTAGATCTTAGGATAAGGAATATAGTTAGTTTCTCCATATGCATAATATTTAAATATTAACATGGTAGGAAAATGCAAAGGTTTAGTTATGACCTTATTGCCAAAGTTACTATATAAGACTGCATGAGTTGGTAAGAAGAAAGTGCATGAGGAGGGCTGGGCGTGGTGGCTCACGCCTGTAATCC
>NW_012147955.1:2136-3631 GCF_000956105.1 Propithecus coquereli
TAATATTGTTGTTTTATGCCGCTATGTTTTGGGTGGTTTGTTATGTAATGATGGTAACTGGAACAGCAACCATATAAGGAAAAGTAGATTGGTTAGATATTTTATTCTTCTTCTTATTATTTTGCATTTCAGTGGCTAGAAATGGTTAGATATTTTTAATCCACATTTTAGTGCTCCGGAAATATATGCAAAGAGAGAGAGGGGAGTGACATTTTCAGAGTATATGAGAGTTCTCCAGAGAGAAATAAGAAATACGTATTGAAACCATTGAAATATATATTATATATATGTAAATATATATAAAACTTGGCTCATGAAATTACAGAGGCTAAGATGCCCACCATCTGCCATCTGCAAGGTGGAGAACAAGGAAAGTCTTTGGTGTAATTCAGTCTGGCTCCAAGGGCCTGAAAACCAGAGAGTGGGAAGAGTTGGGGGTGGGGTGCTGGTATAAGTCCTGGGGTTTGAAGGCCTGAGATGTCTGAGGGCAGGAGAAGGTGAATGGCCCAGCTCAAGAAGAGGGAGAATTCACCCTTCCTCCACCTTTTTATTCTTCTCAGGCCCTGAACAAATTGGATGATGCCCGCCTGATTCAAATGCTAATCTCTTCTGGAAACACCCTCACAGATACATCCAGAAATAACATTTTACCAGCTATCTGGGCATCCCTTAGCTCAGTCGAGTTGGCTCTTTATAATGAACCATTGTACAGTGTTTCCTAATAAATTAGTGTCAATCCAATAGTGGATTCTTTCCACCATTCCATACTATTTCAAAGTTATAACTAGTGATAAAAATATAAAGGAGACATTTTACAATTAATCATTTATTCAGAAATATTTATTGAGTATTACTAGGTGCCAGGTACCATTGACTGTGGTCAGGAACACTTGTCTGAAACACTGGCATTTGAACTGAGAACTGAAGGATGGTGATATGGCTTGATGTTTGCTGCCTCCAAATCCTATGGTGAAATTTGACCCCAGTGTTGAGTGTGGGGCCTGGTGGGAGGTGTTTGGCAGATCCCTCATGAATGCTTGGTGCCCTCCCGCGATAATGAGTGAGTTCTCGCTTTATTAGTCCATGGGAGAGCTGGTTGTTTTAAAAACCCTGGCACAGCCTCCTCTCTTTCTTGCTTCTGCTCTCGTGATGTGACACACCTGCTCTCCCTTCACCTTCCACCTTGATTGGAAGCTCCCTGAAGCCCTCACCTGAGGCAGACACTGGCGTGATGCTTCTTGTACAATCTGCAGAACTGTGAGCCAAATAAACTTTGCTTTATAAATTACCCATCCTTAGGTATTCTCTTTATAGCAATGCAAAACAGACAAATACAGATGGGTAATTGTATTTAGCTGTACTTAGCTTCTCTCTTAGGTTCTCATTTTAAACATTATTTTATTTTTTATTCATTCATTTTCCACCATTAAATTATATACTGCTGTCTGGGTGTGTTGGCTCATGCCTGTAGTCCCAGCACTTCAGGAGGCTGAGG
>NW_012147955.1:3681-4132 GCF_000956105.1 Propithecus coquereli
ACACCAGACTGCTTTTTGTAAAGTCTAGACTTCCCAGACTTATCTGAGGGAAGGAAAAAGAAAAAGAAAAGAAACCAACCTAAAACAAAAGATCTGTTAGTCCCCAAATGATATTCTTTGTTTATTTACTCAGGCAGCGATTTCTTTGATTTAACTTGCAAGATTTTCCTTAATAGATAATAGTTTTGTGACCACGCAAATAAAATCAACTCAGATCAATAATAGCAAAAATATAGTCTGTGTATATTGATGACTTTCCAGTCATTATAGATCTTAGGATAAGGAATATAGTTAGTTTCTCCATATGCATAATATTTAAATATTAACATGATAGGAAAATGCAAAGGTTTAGTTACGACCTTATTGCCAAAGTTACTATATAAGACTGCATGAGTTGGTAAGAAGAAAGTGCATGAGGAGGGCTGGGCGTGGTGGCTCACGCCTGTAATCC
>NW_012147955.1:9414-9827 GCF_000956105.1 Propithecus coquereli
AAATGAGGCAGTATACAAGTTTACCTAGAGAATAAATAGATGCTAATTAAATAAGTGAACAAATTGTGCTTAGAGGATCTGTGGTAGGAGAGATGAGAACACTAATAACGGTGTTATATGATTTTTAATGATCATAGGATAAAAATAAATAATTTGCTTAATATAATATATTCATATTTTTCCATTTTACGTGGACCTGAGACAACTTTATCTTATAGGCCTTCACGAAGAAGTCTGTAACATTCCTAACGTCAATGTAATAATTTGTTTCACAGTGTAAAGAACAGTTAATAAATAAATGGCTCCATGTCACAGTTGGGGGATGTGAAACCCTGCAAGAAAGATAGGCTTTAGGGTTGGGCTTTATAATCAGGGCTACCTAATATTTCCTTTAATGATGTTGGTTAAGGAGA
>NW_012147955.1:9877-10452 GCF_000956105.1 Propithecus coquereli
AAGGAAAAGCTTAGGTTGTGAATATGCTAGGAATATCTTTTTTAAACCCATAAATATCTCTTTGAATACCTATAAATTGAAGAAAGCCAAATAATGAGATATTTGTTTCCTTCAGAGAATTTATAATTAATTATTCATCCAACCTTTAGGGTATCTCTACACTGGGTGTGCGCTGGGGATTGGGTATGTGAACAGTGTGCTTTCTGCCCCGAGGGAGCTCACAATCAAACGGATGAAAAAGACATACTAAGGAATAAGATGGAGATGTTCAGCCTTATTAGGGAAATAAAACCAATATGCATGGCACAAATATTAGGAAATGGTTATTAGATCATAATAACAACTGGAAAATAATTAGAGACTAATTAAGTGCTAAATAGAGTGCTACTGTTTATAGGGCAGCAGGAATTCAGAAAGCAGAGTGTCTGTATGTGTTAAAGCAGTTGGAATGTGCTTTATGGAGAAGATGGTATTTTACTATGTCCTGAGGAAAGGACAGGCCTGGACAGATGGATGTGGAAAGGGAGGCCATTCTGGGTGTGTGACCCAGCAGGCAGAGGTACCAGTGAGATATA
>NW_012147955.1:10502-11016 GCF_000956105.1 Propithecus coquereli
GTATACAAATACATATAAACTCACTAAAAGTTTCAGAAAAATAATTACTGTTTATTTTGATTTTTCACTTTAAAAGCATCTTTTTAAAAACAGATTTATAAATCATCAGGAAGACTTATGAATAACACAGTTACAGATAAAAACTAGTGAAAAAATATTATTTCTTTCTGAGTCCTTTTTTAAGATAGAGTCAGGGTGTATCATGTCAGGGTTAGATCTATATTTAGGTTATTTGGGATAAACCCATGTACAGGGAGGATTAATTCACATCTGGAAAGCTGGGCACTACCGTTAGAAAATGTCAGAAAAAAACTTTTTTTTCTTTTTACCAAGGGGTAAGTTCCTGGTGGACACAGAGCCATCTGGGTTTATAACATTATACTACGAAAGTCAAGACAATACCTAGGACCAACAAGCAGGCCATTTGGGGCAGTTCGTTCAAAGGCTTGGGTTTCATCCCCACTCAGAGTGGTAAACTTCTGAATGTGGAGTCTGGGTAAAGAGGTTGGCTAAT
>NW_012147955.1:16256-16749 GCF_000956105.1 Propithecus coquereli
TGTGTGTGTGTGTGTGTGTGTGTGTGCATGCATGTATGTGCATGTGACAGAGGTAGAAATTGGAGAGAGAAGGGAAGTCCCAATTTTTGTATGTATTTGAGTAAGCTCAGTTAAAAAATTCTTTCAACAAACAACAGACATCAAGCATTTGTTAATGGTGCAACTCAAGACTATACAAGGCAAAGGCGATACACTAAAAAATAAGAGAAAATCTTGTCTGGAAGAAGCTAGCTGTGTGATCTTTCATTTATTTTGTTTTTGGTGAATTCTGTACCTGTTTAATATATACAAGTTGATGAGTTTGGAGGTAAGCAAATACGAGGGAGAGTCCTTGTGTTTAATGGGACAGATTATGAGTTTCTCAATAACTTGGATCAATGCTACTCTGGAACATTGAGAATTATTCTATAATTATTCTGTAATTAAAGAAAGACTGGCCTATTACTTTTTCCTTTTTTTATGCTTGGGGTTGTTTTAGAGAAAAATAGACAAT
>NW_012147956.1:0-973 GCF_000956105.1 Propithecus coquereli
TTTTTTTTTTACTAGAGTAAGGACCCATTAGGGAGTGGCCCCAAGGATATTCTATGTGAACTTCTGGGGAACACAGGGGACGGCAATGGTGTGGTGGAACCAGCTCCTGTTGGCTGGTGGCAGCTGATTGTGCACAACCTCAAAACAAATTTTCCTTATCTCATGTTTTGGATGTGTTTGGTAGCTTAAAATCTGCCATGGTGGGCGTATTAATATTTACATCACAAAACTTCACTAATGCCACAAGTCGGAGCTTTTTTCCCCAGCACTTGCAGAACCAGTTGCTAAACATTTGCCAGTCCCCTATTAGAGATATGTCATATGGCAAAATTCATAACGTGAATTATGGGGACAGTCTGAACAGATTAAGACCTTACATGTTTTAGAGGCTGATATTTCTCCCTGTGACTCAAGCTCAGACTTTTCTCTTGAGATCCAGTTCCATTTTCTCCTACCTTCCAGACCACCCCTGGTTTTACAGTAAGCACTTCAAATTTGACTTGTCTAAATTTCATTATCTTCTTTTCCAAACCAGTTTCCCTTCTGGCATTCTTTGTTGTATTTCTGGACAACAACTTAACCCATGGGCCAAAATCAGAAACTTAAATGCTCTGTTTCTATTATTCTCCAAGGATTAATGAGTCCTGACAGATCAGCCTCATTTGCATATAATATATAAATGGATTATATATGTATTTTCCTCATTTCCTTTGTTGGTTTAGGCCTTCATACTCCTTTGCTTCACCTAGTTTTCTCAAACAATTAATTGTTACGATCAGATGAAGTGTTAGCTAAAATACAGATTCCCAGGCTCCCTGTCTGCAGATTTGGATTTTGTTATGAGACGAGAACTGGAATCTGTATCAGTTAATCCAGATTCCAGATGAATCCAATTCTTAGCTAAGTTCGGAAAATGCTCAGATACAGGATAAAAAAATCACAATTTCAAATCCCAAAATACAAACCCAACCTC
>NW_012147956.1:8983-10543 GCF_000956105.1 Propithecus coquereli
TGGACCAAATTTGGCTGACTTTAAAAGAGGAATTGATGAAATTGTATATGCATGAGTGAAGAGAGGTGAGGAGAGAGGAGAAGGGGAATTTTATAAAGACCATTTTCTACAAAATTATGATCTAAGAATTGAGTCCTTTCTAACATCTTTCAAATTGATCAGATATTTTTAATATTTAGGGCATGGCAGTGAAGGACACAGTTGCTTCTGTGATGGATTTAAGAATGGGACCAATCTCGGGCCAATCACAACTCCTTGCCTTTGAAGCCAGTTCCTTGCTGACAATTCAATAGCGCAATTTGTGTGCTCAGTTGGAAAAAAGTGATGAGTATGGAATGGGAGTATAAATCTAAACATAATAGTGCTCATGGTGTTATTTCCTCACCTCATACAGAGGTAAATCTGGGCTGGTCCTTTCTATCTGTAATAGATTGTTGGGATGAGACATCACTATGATAAAATCAGATACCAAGGGGCTGGAAGACAAATCCACATATACAGAATTTAACAAAGGAAATATTGAGTCCCAGCTCTTTAATATTCCAATCATCTTCACTTAGTTTGGGAATACAAAATGGTGAGGGGAGATTTCTGAAGGAGAGGACATCTGTAAAGAATGATGTGCTGTACTATAAAGCACATCTCTCACCTGGTGAAGGCACCTTCCAGGCAGCCATGCAGGTTGTGATCCTTCCAATGGCTGAGAGGCTGACTCCCAGCTTGGGAAATATAGAAGACAAGAGACAAATGACAGACCTCTTTAGTGGTGGATCCAGGAGAAAATTGTTTTGTTGGGAAGGAGCTACCTACCTCCCAAAATCTGCACTGGTACCTAGAAGGACAGAGGGTCCTTGCACTGAGAAGTTAGAGGCGAATGTGAGATTCTTAAGCGCAGTGGAAAACATTTGAAGTTCCAATCTGGGACCAAAGATGGATTTACACAGGTCAAGGAAGACACTATGAAGAGAGATTGCCAGAAAAGCAAACTTTTGTGGCATTCAGGAAAGGGTTTATGAGAGAAATAATTATCTTTGGTCACCTGTCATGCCCAGAGGGTGCATCTGAAAATCGCCTGGAGAGCAGGTATGATTGGGGTCACCTATCTCTGAAATTGAAAATGTGAAAGTCAAGGAAGCATGTCTTTGATGTTGTCCTTAGAGCATACCCATTATTATTTATTTATTTAATTTAGAAATAAAAATTGTATATGTTGATCACGTACAACGTTTTGAACTATGTATACATTGTGGAACGACTAAATCGAGCCAATTAACATATGCATTACCTCTACATGCTTATTTTTTGGGTGAGAACACTTCAAGTCTACTCTCTTAGCAATGTTCAAGTATAAAATGAAAATTGTTATTAACTATAGTCACCATGTTGTACAACAGAGCTTTTAAATTTATTCCTCCTAATTGCAATTTTATATCCTTTGGCCAACATCTCTTGGCCCCCTGCCCCCGGTAACCACCATTCTATCCTCTTCCTCTATGAGTTTGACTTTCTTAGATACCATGTGCAAGATTGAAGTATTTGTCTTTCTGTGCCTGGCTTATT
>NW_012147956.1:18743-21027 GCF_000956105.1 Propithecus coquereli
CACTCCAGAGTAAGAACCTTGAATTGATCACCAAACACAGGCTTTGCTTTCTGGCTCTGACCTTCACCTCCCCTCCCATCAGTATACCCTGCTCCACAGTTTCTCAGAGTTATAAACATGTGGTCCTTCCCTAGTTTACTTAACACTGCAGAATTCTCCCGAATTAATTCTGTGAGAGCAATGCCAGGTGATTGAACATGTTCAACCCAGATAGATTCACAAAAACCCCCTCTATGTTTTAGGTCAACATCATAGATATCTAATATTTCTAATTTTACAGCTTAAATTCATTTTTGCGAAAAACCTCTGTGTGTCACCAAAACTCCACTGGCCTTGCCTACTTCAACACTACTCACTTTTCCTGTTCTCATTTAGTACATAAATATTCCCGGGTCAAACTCCACTCCCTCCTGGTCATGGCAGTGACAGCTTCTTTCTAGCTGTTTCTATTTCCCAGTACCTACTTGTGTCCTTGCATTGGCCACAGAAATCAGCAAATACTAAGAAGATATTTGTGGTCCAAGGGATTTCTGGGGGAAACTCCAGAATTCCAAAGATTGCTATAGGGTTTTGTTATCCTAATCTCAGTCCTGGAGGGAGGACATAAAATGAGCACTTATTTAGTTCTTTTCCAACTCAAGCACGTCGTTCCTGTTGCAAACTGGGGAACCATTTCTGGGGCCTTTTCAAGCTCTTCCCTCATCGTACTTACCACTAGCCCTGTGCTATTCCTGCTCTTGGGTTTATAAGTTTTCTGTATCACCGACGTCACTTCTGTTCCCCACTTCCTCCGTCTGCCTCCGCCCCTGTGAGGATCACCCAGTTTTCTACTTATTTCAGTTTGGGCCTCATGGACGTGACCTCCTGTGCTTTACTTTGCTCATGGTGACAGTCATAAGAGGAGATCTGCCTGTGGGCTTCTGGCCCTGATATCATTGGTCAGAGATCTCTGTCTCTTGTCAGACCCCATCAAACAGGGTAGGGAATTGGGGAATGGGGCAGGGTGTTAGGAAGTGTTTGCTGGAAGAAACAGTGCTGAGAAAACAAAGAGGAGGAAAGGTATTCCAGAAAGAAAGAGCAATAGGGAGACAGGCAAGAAAATGGGAAGTGGATGAGATATTGGAAATCTCAAGTTGTTTATTTATTTTGGAACGGATGTAGAGAGAATATAGTGCGGTTCTAGGATGTAAGGTCAGCAAGGTAGGTGGGACCAAAATACTGACAAAAACTCTCTTGTTTGACCAAGCTTGAATCAAACTCCTCTGAATCCTCTTTTTGACTCATCCCCAAACTTGGGCTCTGTCCTTGACCCTTGTAGTCCAATTTAACAAAAGTCCTGCGAAGTTAGTTTAGTGAAAATCCCTCACCCCTGGTATCTAATCACCCTGTTCTGCCTTTAGCAAGAAGCTTGTTGCAAGATTGTCTAGCAAGATTCCCCAGCCTTGGTGTTTCCTCTTGGTAACTTCCCATCTGCTGATCCCTTCCCTGCTCCTCAGCTATAAATCTTCAGTTGTTCTTGTTATATTTAGAACTGAGCCTGATTTCTCTCTCCTCTGCTACCAAACCCCGCTGTAGTAACCTCCCTTGAATAAAGTCTTCCTTAACCTCTTTAACAAGTGTTATGAATGAGTTTTTTTCCTTTAACAAAGCCTGTGTGCCTATAAGCACAACATCAGGCTTTACGTAATAAAGCGTCATGTGTGTCGTAGAAATGCTCCCTGCTCCAGAAGTTTCTAGAGGTGGCTCATGATTGAGATGATTAGGAAACACACATAGAGGAAATGGTATGTGAACTGACCCTTAATTTAAGACTGCATTTTTATAGCAGAGTTTGAAGGACAAGAATGAAAGGAGAGGAATTTGCACTCTTGGGTGAAAAGTGACCAATATTGGGTATAGCTGGCACCCTGAAAGGACATTCCTTTTAAGATGCTAATGAATTTTTTTGGCCTGAAATCAAAGCAGTCCAATCCTCACACTTTCTTAACCTCTGTAGTGCATCATCTTTATCTCTTTGACAGCACCTATCATTTTATTCTTTGTGTTCCTTATTTATATAAATGCATGATCTCCCCTGGGCTTAACATTCTCTAAGGGCAGGGAGTTTGTCTCACTCACCTGTGCGTCTCCAGCAGAGGTGAGCATGGCCGTGGCATGCATGCTGCAGGGGCCTGTATCTTTCTGTTGAATGTATAAATGCAGGTTTGAGGGTTTTATTTATTTGTTATTATTATTATTGTTTAAATAGCCACTTTTCAACTCCACACCAATACTGATTTTTGGC
>NW_012147956.1:25937-26529 GCF_000956105.1 Propithecus coquereli
GCATTTCTCTGATGATTTATGATGTTGAGCATTTTTTCATATGCCTGTTGCCATTTGTGCATCTTCTTTGGAGAATTGTCTATTTAAATCTTTTGTCAATTTTCTATTCAGATTATTTGTTTTTTTGCTATTGAGTTGTTTGAGCTCCTTATACATTCTGAATATTAATCCCTTGTCAGATGGATAGTTTGCAAATATTATCTCCCATTCTGTGGGTTTTCTCTTCACTTTCTCTATTGTTTCCTTGCAGTGAAGAAGCTTTTTAGCTTGATGTGATCCCATTTGTCTATTTTTTCTTTGGTTGCCTGTGCTTTTGAGGTCTTATCCAAAAAATCTTTGCCCAGACCAATGTCCTGGAGCAGTTCCCCAATATTTTCTTCTAGTAGTTTCATAGTTTCATATCTTGTCATTCTTTTTGATGACCCAGTTTTGGCATTTTTTTTTTAAATATGTTTGGGACATCACCCACCTTTTGAGAAAGATTCTGCTTTTCGCTATGAAAGCTGAAAGTGCTAACTAACCATGTTCCCACCGTTCTTTGCAGATAGGGCTGTATCACATGCTCTAGATACCATCCATCAGCTACAAACAG
>NW_012147956.1:31126-32684 GCF_000956105.1 Propithecus coquereli
TTAATATTAATTTCAGTAGCCATGGGTGTCCAGTGGTTACACTATGAAACAACATAGCTCTAGAGGGAAAATAAATGAGAGACTCAGGGCTTATTTAAATGTAGTTCCTCTCACCTAGAGATTTTCTCTAGAGTGCATCACTTCTAAAATCTTAGATTTAATAATTTGTTTCAGTGAAGGAGGGCATTTGTTTACAGTCTCTCTCTGAATTATTGTGGCCAGAGTTTTAGAATTTAAATATACAGTACTAGTACTCCTTCACAAAGTGTTCTCTCTTCCAAGCATGGAAGAAAGAACTTTCCTCACACTGTATCCTTCCTCACTTTCATGAGACCCACAGGGACAAGGACATAGAAAATATGGAAAGGGAGTGGTATACATAGATACAGATCATTTGCAACTTGCAAAAGGCTGGCTTACAAAGACTTATTTGTGAATTATGCTTTTGGAACTTCAGGTAGGTTTCCCATTAACTCAGGGTAGCAGAGCAATCTCAAAAAGGTAGGTGAAGTTACATTTGGTATATAAAATAATTGAAAACAATCAAGCTGTAATTCTAATACAATTTTTTTTATTTCAGCATATTATGGGGGTACAGATGTTTAGGTTACGTATGTTGCCCTTGCCCCACCCCCCCTAAGTCTGAGTTTCAAATATGTCCATCCTTTGGGTGGTGTGCATTGCACTCTTTGTGTCTAATACAAATTTTAAAAAGCTAAAAATAAAACAAATGTGATAGTTTTCCATTTATGGTGGGAGACCAAAGAAATAGAAGGACATACACATGCATAGTTTCCTTGAGAGTGTGTGGATGGGGAGGGAAGAATATGTGTGAAGAAGACATTCAATTAGAGAATTCAGCAACTATCCAGTGATAGTTAATCTAAGTTGATTGCTCAAAACTGGTGAGGGAGTGGGTGGGGTAATGCCTGCACTCAGTAGCTTTAATTTTTTTTAAACAAGGGTTTCAAAAATATCTGAATAACATAGGACTTAATTTTATCTGCATAATCTCTAAGGAATTAGTTTT
Organism: Propithecus coquereli; assembly: GCF_000956105.1. NCBI lineage: Eukaryota > Metazoa > Chordata > Mammalia > Primates > Indriidae > Propithecus > Propithecus coquereli. The sequence continues at coordinate 32,157 of NW_012147956.1, forward strand.
ATCAGGCAGATTTGGCAGGCCCATTCCCCCCATGGGTTTGGAAAGAAGACAAAAATATGTAAGGAATGTCCTGGTTGTAATCGTATCTCCAGCATGTAGCACAGGTCTAATAGAGTAATTGTTGAATATGTAATTCCAATAATATTGGTTGAGTGAATGCCATTGCTCCTGTTCGAAGCAGTCTGTTCAGGAAGGAAATGAAGCAGTAGTTCTGTGACCTGTGGACACTTGTTACCCTCATCTAGGGGGTTGAGGATTACTCTGATTTTGCCTCTAGAAACCAAATATCATAGAATTTCCTTAGGCTATTCTGTGGAGATGGATATAGTCTAGATTTGCTTTTCTGAAGTCAATTATAGTTATAGTTTGTGGAAGCTTTTACTTGTATGGAATTCTATCATTTCTTTTAATTTCTTTGGATTGTTGGTACACGCTCCTTTCTGTACTGTGGTCTAATCTACACAGTTGATAAATGAAAGATTCTAAGAGGCTTTCCATCATATTGACATCTACAATTCATCTGTCTTG
>NW_012147956.1:34305-34699 GCF_000956105.1 Propithecus coquereli
CTTGGCTGCTTCTTGAACTCCTGGCCTCAAGTGGCCTCCCACCTTGGCCTCCCAAAGTGTTGGGATTTATAGGTATGAGCCACCGCACCTGGCCAATATTTCTAATCAAAGACGCACAAATACAATTCTCACTTTCAGATAGAAGAAATTTTATATTTCAAGTAAAAGTAATTTTTATTTACTTTATTTTATTTATTTGTTTTTAGAGATAGGGTCTTACTATGTCACCCTGGCTGCTTCTTGAACTCCTGGCCTCAAGTGGTCCTCCCACCTTGGCCTCCCAAAGTGTTGAGATTTATAGGTATGAGCCACTGCACCTGGCCAATATTTCTAATCAAAGACGCACAAATACAATTCTCACTTTCAGATAGAAGAAATTTTATATAAAATTGTA
>NW_012147956.1:37055-37389 GCF_000956105.1 Propithecus coquereli
GTCATCAAAATTAAAAACTTCAAAAGATATTGCCAAGAAAGTAAAAAGATAACTCACAGACAGGAGGGAAATGTTTGCCAGGCACATATCTGATGAGGGACTTGCGTTTAGAATATAAAAAGAACTCTTAGAATTCAATAACAAAAAGAAAAATAGCTCAGTTGATAGAGAGCAATGGATCTGAATAGAAATTTTTGCAAATAAGACATACAAATGGCAATAAGTACATGAAAGTTTTGATCTTGGTGTGATTATATAGTCACAATCTTGATGTGATTTCATAGTCACAACCAACCTTCCCTCTCCATCAATAAGGGGTTTATGGTACTGTCTA
>NW_012147957.1:0-415 GCF_000956105.1 Propithecus coquereli
TTGAGTTTTACTTCCATATGTGTACATAAGTATTGATCGATTAGTTCCAATTTAATATTGAGTATGTGTGGCGTTTGTTTTTCCATTCTTATGATACTTCACTAAAAAGAATGATCTCCAGTTCCGTCTAGGTTGTTAAAAAAGATACTAGGTCACCATTTCTTTGTATGGCTGACTTGTGCTCCATGGTATGTATATATCACATTTTATTAATTACCTCATGTATTGATGGACACTTGGGTTGTTTCCACATCTTTGCAATTATGAATTATGCTGCTATAAACATTTGAGTGAGAGTGTCTTTAAAAAAAAAAAATGTCTTTTTTTTTCCTTTGGGTAAATACCCAGTAGTGGGATTGCTGAATCAAATGGTAGGTCTACTTTTAGTTCTTTGAGGTATCTCCATACTACTTTC
>NW_012147957.1:2096-2705 GCF_000956105.1 Propithecus coquereli
TGAAAAGACAGAAAACAATCCTTGCCATTTGAAAGCTTATTCTCTGTTGGCAGAGACAGATTTTAAAGTAACCACAGAATTAACTACTTACACTTGTGAATATTACTTTCTGAAAATTTAAAAGTGTTGAATATCAAAAGCGAGGAGCAGAAAAAGTGGTTCCGTAGGAGTAGGATTGCAGGTAAAGAGCAGAGGCACTTTCTTGTGGCTATGGGAAAGTGGTAAATACAAAGTATTATGTATTGTGGGTTTTTTTGAAAATAAAAAGAAGCATAAGATTTCTTTGTTTTGTACTCAGAGAAATAGTGAAACTTTTTTGTTTTTGTTTTTTTTTTTGCAAATAGCATTGAACATGAGATGAGAGAGTGTTTTAGGTAACAATTGCTAAAACAGGTATATACATGTCTAACATATAACTGTTTCTTATATTGATTTCAAAAGGTTGAAGCCATGATAAGTTGTTATTTCATAAAGAGAAATCTATATAGATGCAGAATAATGAAGTTTGGGATGGCACTTTGAGATTATATGATTTTGCAAATACATGAAGTCTTTAGAAAGGATAGTTAATATTGTCATTGGATTGCCCATTTAATCTATGCCAAGAAT
>NW_012147957.1:2755-3526 GCF_000956105.1 Propithecus coquereli
GAATTATAAAGTCCATCAGCGGCCCCCTAGGGCTTAAAACACCCTTTTTTCAATAGTAAAGCTCATAGTGTGTATTGCTTTCTATTCCTTTAAAGACCTGGCATTAAACAGAATACTCAGTTAATATTTTCTTCAATACAGGCATCCGAATATTTGTGTTATAACAATAATATTCAATGTTGGCCCCTGAATACTTGCAGTTGAATATTTGCTCAACTGGAATAAAATGACTTTAATTCTAGTTAATTTTTGGACATTTATTTGCTGTGTGATCTTAAGAAAATCTCTTAACCCTATTTTCTCAGCTGAAATGTCTTTCTGTCTACCTTTTATAATCATCGTTATGATCAGATGAAATGGCTATCTGAAGGGATTTTAAAAACTATACATTTATATACATATGAAGCATTATAATCATTATTTCCTGATTAATTAGATTTCCTATAAATTGTGCAAGACTTCCCGAAGGCTTTCTTTGTTTTAAACCTGAGAAAATCCCATCTGTCTTTGGCTACAGAAGTCAAAATATTGTCATTGGATTGCCCATCTAATCTGTTTGCCTCTGGACTCTTTCAACCATGTCTTAAATTTCAATTGACACTGTAAGGAGGAAAAGAAAAACTAATTTTCAGGTTTTGGAAAACTTTCTAAAACTAGCTGGCTAGCAAATATTTGAGTGCCCATGATGATGTTTCAAAGAGGCACATAGAAAGAGGAACATGTAATGGGGAAAGCTAGGCACAACACAAAGAGAAGGAGAGAAAAAAAAAA
>NW_012147957.1:3576-4610 GCF_000956105.1 Propithecus coquereli
TCTTTTCTTTATGGTAGAAGCAGTAGAATAATTATATCCTAGCTATTTTGTGCAGGGGCCATGCCAATCTTCTTTGTATCATTCCAATTTTTAGTATATGTGCTGCTGAAGGGAGCACCTTCTAGCTATTTTGAAATGTACAATAGATTATTGTAAACTATAGTCACCCTATTAATCTATCAAATGCTGGATCTTATTTCTTCTATCTAACTATGTATTTGTGCCCATTAATCAACCTCTCTTTATCTCCCCTCCCTTACCCTTCTTGGCCTCTGGTAACCACCAGTCTACTCTATATCTTCATGGGATCCAATTTTTAAGCTCCCACATATGAGTGAGAACATGTGATGTTTGTGTTTCTGTTTTGGCTATTCGATATTTTGTGGTTTCATATAAATTTTAGGATTTTTTTCTATTTCTGAGAATAATGTCATTGATATTTTGATAGGTATATCGTTGTATCTATAGATTGCTTTGGGCAGTATGCTCATTTCAATGATATTAATTCTTCCAATCTATAAGCATGGAACAGATTTCCATCTTTTGTGTCCTCTTCAATTTCTTTCATCAGTCTTTTATAGTTTTTCTTATATAGCTCTTTCACTTTTTTGGTCAAATTGATTCCTAGGTATTGTATATTTTCTGTAGCTATTGTAAACGGAGTTGCTTTTTTGATTTCTTTTTCAGATTGTTTACTGTTGCTGAATATCAATGCTACTTATTTTTGTGTGTCGACTTTGTATTTTGTAACTTTTTTGAATTTGTGTATCAGTTCTAAGAATTTTTTTGGTGGAGTCTTTAGGTTTTCCTAAGTATAAGATCATGTTATCTGCAAAGAAGGATAATTTGACTTCTTCCTTTCCAATTTGGATGCCCTTTATTTCTTTCCCTTGACTACTTGGTCTTGCCAGCAGTCAGTTTTAAAAAGCATCCCTGATGAATCAAATGTGAACCAAAGTAGGAAAATGATGCCCTAAATGCCTCCTTTGAATTCTTATAGCTCTGCAATTGCATCTCTCTTGGCATCTTGGCAT
>NW_012147957.1:15170-15546 GCF_000956105.1 Propithecus coquereli
CATGTTTCTAAAAGTTCTTACATGTAATAAACTAAATGCTTACGAGTGAAATTAAGCTTGAATTTCAAATTGTTTACCTTCAAACAGCAATTTCTGCATTGTGTTTTGCAAAGCTCTGTTTTGCTGCTGACTTGATTAATAAATGTAATTTTACTTTACCCTCAATGAGAAAGTAAAACATTAGGTGTCTGTGGCATGCAGAGCAATAAGCAACATGTCTGAACATTTTTAATGGGAGCAATGGTATTTTTTTCTAGAATCATTAATTCCTTATCTTGTGGATGCATGCTTCCCAACTAGCCCTTTGTATTTACTTCAAATTCATCAGTTTGAGATGCTGCTGTACTCCATTTATACAGATGAGAAAAAAAAAAGA
>NW_012147957.1:15596-16593 GCF_000956105.1 Propithecus coquereli
ATAAAAGCCATATATGTCAAACCCACAGAGCCAACATTATACTGAATGGGGAAGGGGAAAAGTTGAAAGTACTTGACCTAAGAACTGGAAAAAGACAAGGTGCCCACTGTCACCACTTCTATTCAACAGAGTGCTGGCAGTCCTAGCCAGAGCAATCAGGCAAGAGAAGAATATTAAGGGTATCCAAATCAGGAAAGAGGTGGTCAAACTATCATTCTTCATTAATGATATAATCTTATATTTAGAAAACTTCAAAGATTACACCAAGAGTCTCTTAGGATTGATAAATAAATTTAAAAAAGCCTCAGGATACAAAATCAATGTACATGAATCAGTAGCATTTCTATATACTAATAACAGTCAATCTGAGAATCAAATCAAAGACTCAATACCATTCACAATAGCTATAGAGAAAATAAAATACCTAGGAATATACTTAACCAAGGACGGAAAATATCTCTACAAGAACTATGAAACTCTGAGGAAAGAAATCACAGATGATACAAACAAATGGAAAAATATATCATGCTGATGGATAGACAGAATCAACATTGTTAAAATGGCCATACTACCCAAAGTGATTTACAATTTCAATGCAATCCCCATCAAATCACCAATGTCATACTTTACAGATCTAGAAAAAATAATTCTACACTTTGTTTGGAACCAGAAAAGATCCCAAATAGCCAAAGCAATTGAAGGAAAAAGAAAAAATCTGGAGGAATCACACTATCAGACTTCAAACTGTACTACAAGGCTATCATAACCAAAACAGCATGTTATTGGTACAAAAATAGAGACGTGGACCAATGGAACAGAACAGAGAACCTAGATATAAAATCATCTATCTGCAACTACTGATCTTTGACAAAACAGACAACAACATACACTGGGGAAAAGAGGCCCTATTCAATAAATGGTGCTGCGAAAATTCAATAGCCATGTGCAGAAGAAAGAAACAGGATCCCTACCTCTCACTACTCACGAAAATTAACTC
>NW_012147957.1:18526-19382 GCF_000956105.1 Propithecus coquereli
TTGTTTTATCTGCATTATAAGTTTAGTAATAATTAAAATACCTTGTATAAAATTACAAAAGAATAGTTAGTTACTAGTAATATGAACTAAGGTAAATACTATAATAGTGATGAGAAGCCAAATCAGTAGATGGGCAAGGACTTGGAATAAATTAATCAATATTTCCAATTAGAAATATTTAGATCACTACCATGTATTTATAAAAGCAGCAATGTCTGAAAGTGTTTCTGTGTTGAAAATGGATACTTTTGCAAAATATTGCCTCTGGATAACTATAGCTATTGCTTTTGATTAATCTAAGTCTAGATTTATGTATCAAGTTTCTAATACCTAAGGGAAATTTGGCATAGCTTTGCACTAATGCTACTGGGTAAGAGTCAAAGGCTTCTCTTTCCTTGAATTCTGTTGCCAGTGACACATCCTAATCAATTTTTCCCGTAATCCTAAAGCCCATCACTTGACTCAAAGATCATTTCTTTTGTGGACAATTTGCTCATTTGAAGAGGTAACTCATGCCCCTTCCATCTATAACCTGCCAGCACCAATTGCCTTTTGGAAAGTCAACACAAAAGAACATTTTTTAAAAGGAAGCATCCTTTGGAGTACTTGGTCCAGCACATACTTTGCAGATTTAATATGGCATTTAAACAGCATCTTAAGAGATGCTGCTTTCTCAGTTTTTCTTCATGACATGACATGGCTATAAGATTTCTCCATCTACTTAGCCATCTCAATCTCTTCCCCCAACACTTTGCAGGAAACAATGAAACGACCCCAAGGACAGCCATAGTTTTGCTTCTCTTTCTGTCTAGCTTAGGAAGATATGTCCACACTGATGTGGCCAGATTTGAAAAAA
>NW_012147958.1:0-356 GCF_000956105.1 Propithecus coquereli
GCAAAACTGACTAGGTAATTAGTCAAATCCATTATTTTCATGCATTTGGTTATTCAATGATCTATACTTTTCAATGTGATATCATATAAATGCCTTATTTGATTTGGCATAGATTGATATTCCTCTTGAAAATCAGGATTCCAATGACTGAAAAGATGAAGTGACTTGTCTGATGTTACTAAGTCAGTGTGAGAACCATAACTAGGACATTGCCCCTCTAATGCCTGGTGCAGTCCTTGTTGCATGTGTCGGAATGGCAGCGTGTGGCATAGCAGCCTGATACCTGGGCGTTCTGCCTGGCCTCACCTTCACCAAGGAGAGTTAACTGTTTTCTTGGAGGAGAATAGAATGTATAT
>NW_012147958.1:406-1220 GCF_000956105.1 Propithecus coquereli
AGGTCAGTGGATAGAAAATTACTAAGAGGGATATCAGGGAGAAGGGGGCATTCTGGCTAAACCAATTCAATAGGATTCTTGCTGAAGACAGGCCAATGTGCTCAGACATCACCTGGGGATGGTGGAAGATGAGGAATCTGATTAGATATGGAGGATGATCAGATATGGAGGGTGGAGATTCTTGCCAAACTGACTTAGCTGAGTTGTTGGTAAAATTGGATTTTACAAATAAGTACATGGATGGGCCTAGAAGAAGGTTCAGAACCTTTACTAAAGTTTGGCCAAGCAAAGAATCCTTGTTAGAACCCAGTGTAACAATACGAGGGAAAGCTGTCGGAGAGGATTCTGAAAGATCCAAATGGCGCTTGTCTTCTTAACTAGGTATAGGAACAAGAAGAGAAGATTTTGAGGAACTATGAATTCATTCCAACTTCTTTGGAAGAAGGTCATGCATGAAAGAAAAAAAAAAAAATGAAATACACATGGTAATAGCCATCCGTATTTTTTTAAAAGCACATTAAAAAAAAAGATGGACATCTCTTTGAATTGTATTTACATCCTGTCACATACTAACTGTGTAAGGTCAATGTCCTCTTTGGAAAGCAAAGATAATATCATCCACCTCACGAGAGACATGACCCAATAAGAAAACCCAAGTAAAACCTCACACACAACACCCAGCTCACTACCGTCAAGAACAGATGTGTGTTCTCTTGCCCGGCCCTCTCCTTAGTTTCAACAAAAGGAAACAGTAAAAATGCTATTGTCCATTTTTTGCCCATCTTTGACATATTAAAGATTTTTCTGAGGAAAA
>NW_012147958.1:8095-9620 GCF_000956105.1 Propithecus coquereli
AAAAAAAAATTTGAAAAGATTTTTATTTGAAATAGAAAAAATTGATGTGTCATTTCAGTTGGAAAACCACATAATTTTTATTACTCTTGAAGTTTATGTTCAGAAGTACATTTTTAAAATTGCAAATGCCAAATATAATTTGGACCAACATGAATGTAAAAACTCCTCATTTCTTCCACTTATCTTGACATCTTTTCATTGCTCCTCCCACACTTTTACTCTTTGCCCTAATTTCTCCATCACTGCTCTCTACCACTATCTGCCCACTTATCAGTGACGAGCTCAGGTTCCAGTTCTTGCATGAAACCTTCCCTAGCCACTCCTGCTTTCACTGTCTTCAATTTCCTCTCAATTTCTTCAAGATTTTAAGTGAAATGTACATGTATCACACAACTAATTCCATTCACGGCATCAGAATCTGCACTAGCCTTGGTTTGGGAAGGCACTAATATTTATAATGAAAGAAGTGGGGTTACAGGTATTTTAAATATAGCATCTATGGACTTTGTAAGTACAAATTGAGTCCTTAGAATATCCTGGCTGGTCCACTGGCCTATCATTGCTCATATATAACTGTACTTATCAATGATTGTCCTATTTCCCACCTTCCTCTGTTATCAGCTTCTTAAGATCATTACATTTCCAGACTCCCTAGAAATGATCTTGCTGGTTCTATGTCTATCTCTGGTACTTTATGTGAAATTTCCCAGTAGATGTATGATTCCATCTTCCCCGTGCTGTATATTTAGGGCTCTCTCCCTTATCATTGATGCATTTAGATTCCTCACCAAGAAAATCTGGACCACATTGCGCTTGAGCGTAAAAGAGTAATTGCTAGAGCTTATCTGCTTTTCAGTTACCATGATTCACTTTATGAACATTCACCTCCAAAAATATTAGGATATTCTTGTAGCATTTATTTTATAGTGTGTATGTATGTGTTTTGTATGTTATTCCTTTCTTTGTCTGAATTGTCTTACACTCATACAGCACTATTGTCATATATTGCATGTATCCACATACATAACATGACATCTATATAAATGAATGAATAAGAAATTACATAGGATAAATGTCTATATTTTTAAAAAGTGAATCACCCTGCTGCCCGTTATGTGGTGTAACAATTTAGTTAGAGCCAAGTAACACATTATATAACACTCGAGAATAGGAGCATATTAGTTGTTCAATAAATATTTGTACTTAAAAATATATGAGCAATAATTCCTAACTATTAATAATGTTACTAATAATCTATAGGAGCAATGAACAATTTTTGAGCAGCCCAACTTAATGACTATTAAGTGGAAGGTTAAATGGCTGTCTTCCAGACTCCCAGGGTTGATCCAATGTGTGCATCCAGATAAAATCAATATTGAACACACAAAGAAACTATACATTTTTCCTGTTTTGAAAGACATTGAACATTTAACATTTTTATGAAACTTGAAGTTAATATTTAATATTATATTCAAGGTGTTATTATAAATACTTAGTTTATTTGTCATTGCAAAAGAAAAACTTG
>NW_012147958.1:11080-12958 GCF_000956105.1 Propithecus coquereli
GTAAAAAAATTGCACTGGATTCTTGTTAAAAATGGAAAGTCCTCCATGGGCACCAGCAGAATTCTGTCCTGTGCTGTGTTCCCCTGTGCCACAGTGGCTCTGAGTTTCAATGTGAAGTCTCACAATCACTTCACTCTCCATCCCCTGGGCACACAGTTTCTCTCTCCACACTGGCGCTAGCGTGGCACTGCCAGGGATGGAATAGGGGTGGCGTAGGCAATGCAAGATTGTCTTTTCTTCCCTCTTCAGTGCCTCTTTCCTTGATATAAATTTAAAAACAAGTATTAGTATGATCGTTTGCTTGATTTCTAGTTATTCTGAGAGTGACTGCTTGTGTGGACAGTTGTTGACTTTGATGTTCCTGCTGTTCTTGTGGAAGGATGATCACTGGAGGTTTCTATCTGGTCATCTTGCTCTGCCCCCCTCCCCTGTATTTTTTGATCATTATATTTCAATGGGATAGCTCACAAGTTCTTAAGAAAGACATTTCTAGGTTATAGAACATTTACATCTCAAAAGGGCAGATAAAAAACTTAACAATTGCAAGTTTTCTAAAGTAAATACTCTAAGAAAAGGAGGTCAAGGACCTCTAGGCAGGAGGGAGCCCTTCTAAAGTTTAGTCAAGCTGAAAGGAACTTCATTTAGGCTGTCTTGGTCAATATGAAAAAACATGGTATTATCATTAAAATTATTTTTTGGAATCAAAAAAGATCTTCATCAAACTTCTGATTTTTACAATGTGTTGGTTGAATTAACATTTTTGTGGGGGAGAGGGTTACCTAGGGAAATCAAAAAGAGTTCATAGTAAGTCAATGAGTTTAATGAATCATAACCAATCTGTTGTCCAGGGGGAAATAGATTTTTCAGTGCTGCAACTGACAAGTAGTCAAATGGATTGCCTCTTTGTGTGTGTGTGCTGTCTTTGCTCATTATCTGGTGGAAGTGCTCAAGAGCATTTAGATGCTTACAAAATAGCTAAGGAAAATAAGAAATTGGCTACTCAGTTTTGGATATTTGGAATGTTTCAATCTACAGGGAATTTTTAGCACCTAGGACTTGAGAGAAGGGACACAGATATTGCGTGGAGGGTGAGAGAGCTGGTAACGCTGACTACAGAGTCACCAGCCTGGTGCTGATGGGCAGAGCCCTAGAATAGAATGGCTTCTAAAAATGACAGATAACTTCATGTACATGGGTTGTACTTTTTTCTTTCCAAAGTTATTTAAATTGATCACTAAGAAAATGTCTTGGTCTTTTTTAGGTGTCAGTTTTATATTCAGTGTAAGTTTATATTGAAAAAACATCCTTGTAAAAAGTCCCACAGATATTCGTACATAAGCAATCATTAGTGATGGCACGCTAAGATCTTTTACAGAGTTAATAGATTAAAAGGAGAGGAAAAATAATGCCAGTAAGATTTCCATGGGTTAACTAAAATTATCTGTTCTCTTAATTGATGGAAAGTCACCATCTGGAGCTGCCATATTTTCTGTAAAGATTTTTTTTTTTTTCTTTTGGTGACACTATGAGAGAGGAAATGAGCATGTAATTTCTGTTCTGATTCCTGAAGGGAGTAGTCCAGACCTAATTAGCTAAGGTGCTTGATGATACAATTTTAGAGTACATGGGTACATCGCTCCCTCTCTGTGCCTTTGCTCTAAAAGCACAGCAGTCAGCCATAGGCAGCATGAGGGCTTTGAATAGCAAAATTCCTGAACAGAAAAACAAAAACAAAAAAGTTTTCCTGAAAACCTATTTGCTGGTGAGGACCAATAAGAGAAACAGTAGGTAAAGTTGGAGTTACAATGGTGCCACTGTTCTTTATTTATTGGTGATCATTTTATGAAATACATTTTTACCTATCCATGGTTATTTTAC
>NW_012147958.1:24283-25801 GCF_000956105.1 Propithecus coquereli
AGACCCATGGCTCTCCAAGGTCTCACTAGACCTGGTGTGTGCCAGCAGAAGCATGTATAAAGAGTTTCCCAAAGGTAATGACAACATTATTTCCAACTATCCCAGCCTTTCTCCTCTTCCCAGAGAATGAGGATGGGACTGAAAGTTCCGAGTTTCTAATCATGGCTTGGTCTTTCTGGTGACCATACCCTACCCCAAATCCTCCTGAGTTGTCTCATTAGAATGAAAGACATTCCTATCTCTGAGGAAATTCCTGAGTTAGAAACCAGGGTCAAAGACCAGATACTAGAACAAAAGATGCACCGAGCACCTTCATTGCTCAGGAAATTATAGGGTTTTAAGGAGCTCTGTGCCAGGAACTGGGAGCATAGGCCAAATATATATTTTTAATCATGTCACAATATCATAAGCAGGATTCATATACTTCAAGAAGGCCTAGAAGTTTGTTGGATTTATGTATGAAAGCACAAAAGGTTGGAGATTGAGGGTGCCGCTAAGAGAGTTCTTCCTATAATTAAGCAAGAGGTTCATGTTTGGAATGGAAGGAAGTAAATTCAGGAGAAAGATACTTGCCTTGAAAAAAAAATATATTAAGCCCAAATGACACTGTCATTGAGAACAGTAAACAAATATGTGTCATTGCCAGGTATTTTGTGCATCCAAAGACAATGACATTCAAGGAAAAATTCTAAGGGAATAGGAAATACCATGTCATTCTAGTGTTCCATCAAGCATTGAACATGGTATGAGAAGACCTGGGGGCTTGTGTTAATTCTATAATGAATTTGCTGTGTGACCTAGGGTGAGGCACTTAACTTCTGGAGATCTCTAGTACTGTAATAGGATAACTTCCAACTTCCCTTCAGTCTCTAAGTCATTGACCAACCTCCTTCCTGGCAACTCAAGAAGCAGCATTGAGTTGCTTCTGCCATCACTATGTGGTGACCCTATTACAGCTATTTTATATTTTTTTGGACCTAGCATAAATGTCATGTCAACAAGTCATACATGGACTGACAGCCATCACAAAGTTGCAAAGGGCAATGTGTCAATATTTCTAATTTCTGCCTCATCTGAAAGGTCAATGCAATTGTTTGCACTACCATATTGCTCATATTTGATGGAGGAAAATACTCTGAATTCCAGTGCTACCAGTCAGTAAGCACCAAACTCTAGTAATTAGGCCGTATCTCAACAGATATAATATAATTGCATTTGGATAAAAAACTAGAAATTTTTCTAATTTTTCTAAGTCAGTGACTTCTTCCTCTTACGATAGATACAGGCTGTCTTAACACCTTCAATGTATTTGGCCAAATCAATTCACTCATGTTTTTAATAATTAAACATGTATTAAATATATTCTATGTGGTAATACTAAATTCTGGGCAAAAATAGATAAAAATGAGCTAAACTGAGGTTCAAAGAGGTGAAGTAATTTGCCTAATGCCACATAATTGGTAAGTAATGGAGCCAGGATTTGTTAACACCTTCAATGTATTTGGCCAAATCAATTCA
>NW_012147958.1:27241-28757 GCF_000956105.1 Propithecus coquereli
ACTTCTTACAGATACAATCGTATTTACAAGGAATCACAGAAAGAGTGGCCCTCTGAGTCATATGAGATGGAAAGGTATAGGGAGGTGCTGTATCTTCCTCACCAATTTCTGGTATCCCAAGAAAACTATTTTTTTTTCCTTTTAGCTTATTTTAAAACATTTCTGTTTTAAATAATACCTTGCCAGTCTTTGAAATTTGATGCAAAATATGAAGATATACCACCACGAATCAGGCTACCATTGAACTGGCCATTGGAAACTTACCTTCTTTGTTTTCAACTGTGGGATCTTTCCACAGTAATGCCTACAGTAGTGTAGTAATGCCTACTGCCGTTGGTAACCCTAGTGGACTAGAAAGGAGTTTCAGGCAATGTTTTACATCATAGTACATTATTTTCTGAAATAAAAACTTGACAGCTGTATTAGCCAGAACCTATACAGTTGTTACAAAAGCCACAGGTGCCAGTTTAAACAAAAAGTCACAAAACATGAATTTATTAGCTCCTATAAATGGGAAACTCAATTCAGTTGTCTTCAGGCATATCTATTAATAGTTTCAGAGCTTCAGACTTCAACATCATCAGAGTCTTTCTTTCTCTTTCCTCATCTTACTTTTTTATTGGCTTTATTCTTAGGTATACACTTACACTTTACAATCTTAGCTACTCCTGTCAAGGAACATGACTATCTCCCAAGCAAAATTCCCAGGGAGGGCTCTCATTACCTTGTTTAGGTCTATTGCTAGTGTCACAACCAACATTTGGATAGAGAGATGTAGTTCTCTGAATAGCCAGGCCTGGGTTACGTGCCTACCTCCAAAGCCGTAAATAGGGTCAATCCCATGAAAACTATCGAGCTGAGAAATGGAGAAGGGTAGTGGTCCCAAGGGAAATTGAGATATTATTTCAAAAAGGGAGGGAGGGCCTTCTGAGCAGGCAAAAATAATACATATCTGTCATTGAAATGTCCGTAGAATCCAAAGCAACCTACCCCCAATTTTGGAAAGTACATTATCTGTGAAAAACAAAAATCTGGGAAATTTCTTTTAGACAACAGGGAGATTAGTCCATAGTATTAGAGAAGCAATAAAATCAGACATGAGTTTTATAATCTTACTTTCTTCCACAATTTCACTTCTTCATTTCTTTTTGTCCCATAATTAAAGTGGGCCCTGGAAACTGTTCATAGAAACGTGTTTTGTTCTAGTAACTAATTAGGCTAACCTCCACTGAATTCCCAGCAATAATGTTTGTGCAAAGAGCTTCTGAAGAGTTATCATTTCACCTGTGCCCAGGATGAGGTATCCATGGAAACCTTGAACTTCTAATGACTGCTGGTTGGCAGGCTCTGGCAACCAGAGGGCAATTTATTGCTAGGCCATCTCAAGACTAGCACTTGGGCCTGCCATCCTGATTTAGATGATTTTGTTAATGGCATCTCTCCGTTAAAGTCTATCTTGGGCTGATTCCAGTATCATTGTGACAAACTCTTTTGGAAAGGTCAATATCCAAACTCA
>NW_012147958.1:30585-31543 GCF_000956105.1 Propithecus coquereli
CCTTATACAAGTTTACAGATGAGAAGATAACATTAGTGATGCTGTTATGCTATGGTTTCATTTTCAAATCCAATTCATTCAACAAATATTTATTAAAACCCTGCTATGGTTAATGTCTGAGGGTAAAAAAGTGAGCATGATAGTGTCTATTCTCAAGAACTGCTGTTTATGGAGAAAAAAGGGTATATAATTCATAAGGTACCTGGAAATATATATGGGTAAAGAGTGAAGACAACGCTTCACTTCAAAGACAGTGGAGGTTAAATCTTTAGGAGATGGTGTACATTCCTGGCAGAGGTCTCTAGGCAGAGGTAACGATATATTCTGGAAAGTGCAAATACTTTTAAGTGGCTAGGGCGTACAGTACAGAGAGTGGAAAGTGGTTAGCATCTGGGCGAATGTTGATTATATGCCTGCAAATGAAACATAAAAAGAAGATTGATTCAACAGGAGAGAGTAAACAGGCACAGAGGGAAGCAAAGAATGACAAGTTGGAGAAATCATTGAAAGCTCAGGGTAGAAGTAACTTAGTTATCGTTTAGTACCCTCCCTTTATCTCACAGAAAGGAAACTGGCCCAAGTCAGTGTTATCATGATTTTGTTTTGCAGAGCACCAACTTAGCCTACCTCCTTTAGAATGAAATTCATGTGTAAAAGTCATTTCTGAGTTCCACTATGTTCCTCTTCACTGCAGCGTTATTTATTTGATCTAGATCATCTTCTCCTTCCTCCAACAATTTATTGCTACCCATCTTAGATACAGAAAAAGCAGATAGATAGCCATGCACCACAGAACTACATTTTGGTCAATAATGGACTGAATATGCAACAGTGGCCCCATAAGATTATAATGGAGCTGAAAAATTCCTATTGCCTAGTGATGTCTTGATGGTTGTGACCCTGTGTAGGCCCAGGCTAATTTGTGTGTTTGTGTTTTCATTTTTAACAAAAAAATTTA
>NW_012147959.1:0-541 GCF_000956105.1 Propithecus coquereli
TTGGTATAATGTCCTCTACTTTTATCCATGTTATTGCATATGAAAGAATTTCCTTCTTTTTCAAGGCTGAATAATATTACATTACGCAAATATACTACTTTTTAAAATTCATTCATCTATTGATGGATACTTAGGTTGCTATCACATTTTGGCTATTGTTAATAATGCTGCAATGAACATAGAGTGCAGATCTCTTTGACATGACATAATTAAAAAGTGGGCAAAAAAGCTGAATAGATATTTCCCCCCAAAAAAAGGAATACAAATAGTCAACAAATATATAAAAAATGCTCAACATCTTTAATCATCGGATAAATGCAAATTAAAACCACAATGAGACATCACCTAGCACCTGTTAGAATGGCTATTATCAAAAGATAACAAGTGTTGACAAGGATGTGGAGAAAAGGAAAACCTTGTACACTGTGGGAATGTAAATCAGTACAGCCATTATGCAAAGACTATGAGATTTATTACAATTGTAGTGGTATAAAATACAAATATAAGATTGGTAAATATGTAGCTGTCATGTCAATTTAGG
>NW_012147959.1:3789-4872 GCF_000956105.1 Propithecus coquereli
CGCAATTGGTTAAAGAAATAAAGCTTTGTCTAAAGGCTTGGAATGTTTTAAGTTCAGATGAGGAAGTCTGTTAATCACAGACAAGCCACCAGACACATACGCAGACATAACAGATCCAAGTGATCTGTTAAGTAAATTAATGACATCCTGTTAATAATTTAGCATCTTATTGTTACAAGGAGTAACTCAAAAGGGAGAGGGCATAATGAGGCAGGTCTGACCTCCCTTCATCTCATGGTCCGCAACCCAGTTTAAGGTTTTTCTGAGGTCCTCCCTTGGCCAAGAGTGGGCACATTCAGTCAGCTGTGGGAGCTTAGGATTTTATTGTAGTTCACATAGATATAGATGTAAATTTAGAAATAGGCATAGATATGGATAGAGATACAGATTTACAGTCTAGATACTACTAATATAAGTAGCCCTTTGCCTCTGATATTTTTCATTTAGCATAATGATTTTGAGATCAATCCATGTAGTCCTTAATTTAAAAAATGATATTCTATTTTACATATAGAGCACAGTTTTTATTCATTAGCTGATGGGCATTTGTGTCCATACCATATTTTAGCTATAATGAGTATAACTGCTGTGAAAATATAAGACCAAGATTTTGTGTAACCGTATGTTTTAACACCTCTTGTGTATATTGCTAGGAGTGGGATTGCTGGTCCTTATGGTAAAATTGTTCCAAACTGTTATAAAAGTAACTGTTATATTTTACATTCCTACCAGCAATGTATGGGAATTCCAGTTGTTTCACATTATGACCAACAATTGGTATTATCATCATTTGTTTTGTTTTGCTGTTGTTATCTTTAATTTTAGCAATTCCAACTGTTGTGTGGTGGCATATCCCTAAAATTTTAATTCACATTTCTCCAAGTTGTCAGTCATATATTAATGGCTTATTGACCTTTCATGTATCTCCTTTGTTAAAGTGTTTCTTTGAATATTTTATCTATTTACTTTATTGGATTTACTTCTAATTAATGAGTTTTAAGAATTTTTTATTTATTCTGGATATAAGTCCTTGATATGATTTGCAAATATTTACTCCCAGTCTTTGTCTTATCTTTTTGTTAA
>NW_012147959.1:4922-5242 GCF_000956105.1 Propithecus coquereli
GTTCCAAACTGTTATAAAAGTAACTGTTATATTTTACATTCCTACCAGCAATGTATGGGAATTCCAGTTGTTTCACATTATGACCAACAATTGGTGTTATCATCATTTGTTTTGTTTTGCTGTTGTTATCTTTAATTTTAGCAATTCCAACTGTTGTGTGGTGGCATATCCCTATAATTTTAATTCACATTTCTCTAAGTTGTCAGGCATCTATTAATGGCTTATTGACCTTTCATGTATCTCCTTTGTTAAAGTGTTTCTTTGAATATTTTATGTATTTACTTTATTGGATTTACTTTTAATTAATGCGTTTTAAGAAT
>NW_012147959.1:6133-6509 GCF_000956105.1 Propithecus coquereli
AATTTTTGAAGAATTGCTATCTTAACAATCAGTTCTTAGAGTCAATGGACAAAAAATGTATCCCCATTTATTTAGATCTTAAATTTATCTTAGTCATGTTTGGTAGTTTTTATTTTAAAGATCTTATGTGCGTTATGTTTAACTTATTCTTAAATACTTTATAAAGCTATTGCAAATAACATTCATTAATTTCAATTTCCAATATTACATTGTCAGTATATGGAAACAGGGTATGGTATACATTGATTTTATATATTTTACTCATATCCTGCATTCTAGCTATTCTTTCTTTATAATTATTGATTTTAATTATTGACTTTATTGATTCTCAGAGTTCTTCAATAGACAATCACGTTATCTGAGAATAAACAGTTTT
>NW_012147959.1:6724-7313 GCF_000956105.1 Propithecus coquereli
TCTTTCAATAAATGCTTCCAATTCCTCTAAGTTAACACATATTTGGTCAATATTTACCATTGCATTCACTTATTTTCTTTTTCTTTTCTTTTTTTAATTTCATCATATTATGGGAGTACAAATGTTTAGGTTATATATATTGGCTTTGCCCTGCCAAGTCAGAGCTTCAAGAATGTCCACCCCCCAGACGATGCTCAAAGTACTTTGACGTTTTTTTTTTGTTTTTTGTTTTTTTTTTTTTAGAGTCTTACTCTGTTGCCCAGGCTAGAATGCTGTGGTGATAGTCTGGCTCACAACAACCTCTAATTCCTGGGCTCAAGCGATCCTCCTGCCTCAGCCTCCCCGGTAGCTGGGACTATAGGCACACGCCATCATGTCTGGCTAATTTTTTCTATATTTGGTAGAGACGGAGGTCTTGCTCTTTCTCAGGCTGGTCTAGAACTACTGACCTCAAGAGATCCTCCTGCCTCGGTCTCCCAAAAGGCTAGGATTACAGGCATGAGCCACAGCACCTGGCCACTTGTTTTCTTCTTAATATCTTTAGAATGTATAATGATGTCACCTCTTTCATTGCTGTTATTAGTAATTT
>NW_012147959.1:7363-7889 GCF_000956105.1 Propithecus coquereli
GAATCATTTTGTATACAGAAATGAAGAACAATGGTCACCAGCAATGGGGAGAATGGTGACATGGTGGTCAAAGAGTACAAAATTACAGTTATATAGAATGAATCAGTCTAGAGATCTAATGTACACCGTAAGAACTATAAGCAATAATGTACACTAGACATTTGCTTAAAGAGTCAATTATAGGTACTCTTATACATACAAAAAAAGAGAATTACGTGAGATGATAAATGTGTTAATTTGCTTGACTGTCATACTCACTTTACTATATATATATATATATATATATATCTCAAAATATCAGGTTCTATACCTTAAATACATACAATAAATAGTCAATTGATATCATCATAATTAATAGTTACAATTTCCATAGTATCTTGTTGGAATTTCTTAAATTTTATTTGCTGTATGTATACATATATTATCGTTATTCTATTTGCTGTATATATGTATTATTGAAATTAAAAATCAGATCATAAAATTGCAACTGTCTTAAAATTCTCAATATGTTTAAGTGTATACATAT
>NW_012147959.1:18444-18878 GCF_000956105.1 Propithecus coquereli
AATCAAACATAACAAAGCTGTCCATGTAACCATAAATATTTAAACTCCCTTAATATTTTGTAATATTTTTTTAAAAAGACACACACAAAAAAGAACGAAAGAGCATAGGAGATTATATGAAGGTAAGCAAAATTACATTTTTCTTGTTTTAAATATACTTAGCAATAAATGTTTAAAGCAATAACGGTAGCAATGTATTAGCGGTTGCAACATACGGAGAAGTGAAATTAATAATAGCAATATCACAAGCAGAGGGACAAAGAAATTGGGAATACTCTTTTATAGTCTACCTGCATTACACATAAAGGAGAGTTGAAGTGTTATTTGAAGGTGGTTTTAAATTAGTGAAAACTTTATTTTCAAAACTCTAGGGTAACCACTATTTTTTTAAAAAAAGAGGTATAACTTATATGCTAACAACAAGATAAAATGGA
>NW_012147960.1:0-300 GCF_000956105.1 Propithecus coquereli
ACTTATCTTTCATCTTTTTTATAAAAGCCATTCTGACAGATGTGGAACAACATCTCATTGTGGTCTTAATTTGCATTTCTCTGATGATTAGAGATGTTGAACATTTGTTCGTGTATCTGTTGACCATTTATATGTCTTCTTTTGAGAATTGTCTGTTCAGATCATTTGCCCAATTTTTGTGTAATTTTTTTCTTGCCATTGACTTAATTCCCTATATATTTTGGCTTTAGATATGGTTTACAAATATTTTCTTCCAATCAATGAGTTTTCTCTTCACTCTATTCATTGTTTTCCTTGCTG
>NW_012147960.1:3035-3440 GCF_000956105.1 Propithecus coquereli
ATTAAATGATTTAAAAATAATGTAATATTACAATGATTAAGTTCTGTCTGTCGTGGCCCATTTCTTGGGGCCGAGGAATGAACACAGAGTCAAAAAGGCACAGACATACATAAAGACCTTACGTGACTGCAGCCACTACAAGGAGACACAGACACACAAAGACGGTATAAGGCTGCAGCCACTACAAAGAGACACAGATACGCACAAAGACGGTACACGACTGCAGCCACTACAAAGAGACACAGACACGCAAAGACGGTATAAGACTGCAGCAAAAGTCCTTGCCGTAGTTGCTTTATTTATAACACACCCTGTTTGGCAACTGTCCCACCGCAATTTCTTTGTTCCCACACTGTCCCGACTCAACACGTCCCTGTTCCTTGTTGTTTCGTCTCCAGCGAGCAG
>NW_012147960.1:5060-5885 GCF_000956105.1 Propithecus coquereli
CCACTCCCCACCCCCAGGAAATACCAAACAAGAAGAAATAAGTAATAAATGGTGTTCCAGTCACAAGGGAAAACCTCACAAGAAAGGAATCTTCTGAGGGATTGCTACATTTTCTAAAGTGTTATTAGTTATTTATTCTGATGCTCTCCTTAAGAATATAGTGTTATAATCCATATCTTGGCACTATAGGACACATTTATGATTTAGATATCAATATACATAGATTTTGGAATGACCTAGTAAATTTATGTTATTTATCTTTAGATGGAGATTTATTTTCCTACATTGGAATTATTCACATTTTTTAACTTAAATATCAACTCTACTATGAAATCAACTTTATTTCTAATTTTGTTTCACAAGTAGTATACTGAGAATTGGAGAAAGATAAAAGAAATGGGAATTTCACAAATGGTTTGGGAGGTTGTCACTAGACTTTAATTAAAAATGTTTATAATCTAAACAGATTTTTACTGGATTCCAAAAGACAGGAATAGCATGGGTGCTGTTATTTAGCTGTGTGGTCCTGGATAATTGGGGTAAACATTTCATTACTCAGTTGTTTCATCTATAAAATGAAAGACATTACTAGAGAAACTCTAAAAAGACTATATTCACTAACATACTAACTCTTTGACTCATTAGTATACTTTTAGTTCAATACAATACCAATTCATAATACTTAAACAACACATATGTATGTCATAAGCTTGAATAGTGATTAGTGTTGCCATCTCAGGACAGACAAAAAAGAAGAAATTGTGATGAGGAAAAGGCTACTGTTTCACTGTCACTCCTGTTATGGTTTTCTATAGGAAGGATTTA
>NW_012147960.1:8152-8487 GCF_000956105.1 Propithecus coquereli
TAAACAGATGCATTTTAAGTAATAAAAAAGTTATACTTGTATTTTTCTTTCCTTTGTGGTAAAGCTTTAAATTATTTTTATAAAATAGAAGGCTGTTGATAAATAAATGCGATGTGGAATCTGAAATACACTAAATTACTAATCTGCTGGCAAATCAATTCTGTATGCTTTGGAGTGGAGTAAAGGTTTGAATCTTTTCCTTAAGAGAGGCAATGAGCAAAATGATAGTTGTAGAGAAATGTCTTATCACCTCCTTCCCTCTTTTCACAGAAACATAAAAGGGCTCCTCATCCAAATCTTGTGTTCCTTTTCAACGGCATAGGCCTTCAAAGACA
>NW_012147960.1:11777-12480 GCF_000956105.1 Propithecus coquereli
AAGCACTAGCTATCAAAGCAACAATAATTGATTTAAAAGGAAAGAAAGCATTACAATATGATTTATATCTCATTTATTAATGAAACATTTTTCTATTGGCTGGAAAAAAAATGTTCCTAGAAGAGATGTCATGCTATAAAATATATTTGGAGATTTATTCCATATGCTTCTTGAATTCTAAATTTTTGCAATGATTTAAAACCAAGTCACTGTACTTAAAGGCATTTATATTTTTAGTGACATGTGTTTTTTTCCTTAACTTGAATGGAAAAACTAAGATTTTTTTTTAAGTCTTTAATTTTTTAATTATGGTATTTGATTCAGTGAAGAACAATCCTCCTAATGAGAGCTGGCCTGAATAATGACATTGCCTAGTGTATTATTTAATCAGATTTTTCCTTCAATTCTGACATTGGTTACTTTCACTTATATATTCAAAACAGATGCTCTTATGCTAGCATGTGTATTAATTAGTTAATTGAAGTAATTCAGGTGGATGACAAAGAAAATTAGACACCTTAGGGTATCATCTTCCCTTGTAGTTTAAAAAAAAGCTTTCAAGAACTGTGTATATAAATTTGAACAAAATACTATACTCCACATGCCACTATAAATTTTCTAAGCATTTGATCCTGCTACTGAGAATGTCTCTGACAAGATATATACTCATAAAAAGAGTTCAAATAATAAACTCTTTTTTTAG
>NW_012147960.1:14530-15122 GCF_000956105.1 Propithecus coquereli
GCTGATTTGCTTGAGTTCTTTTTACATTCTGTTTTTTAGCTCTTTATTGGCTATATAGCTTGTGAATATTTTCTCCCATTCTGTAGGCTGTCTCTTTGCTCTGTTGATTATTTCCTTACTGTGCAGAAGCTTTCTAATTTAATCAAGTCTCATTTATTTATTTTTGTCATTGCTGTGATTGCCATTGGAGTCTTAGTCATAAATCCTTTGCCTGGGCTGATATCTAGAAGAGTTTTGCCTACATTTTCTTTAGAATTCTTATGGTTTCATGCCTTACATTTAAGTGAATGGTGAGAGATATGTATCCTGTTTCATTCTTCTGCATGTGACTATCCAATTTTCCCAACCCCATTTATTGAATAGAGCTTCCTTTTCCCCACGAATATTGTTGTCTGCTTTGTCAAAGATTGGTTGGCTGTACATAATATTCTCTGTAGACTAAAAAAAAGAAAATGCAGGCTCAGTTGATGGACCAACTCTTCATAGCAAGCTGAAAGATAAGGAGTTCCAAAGAATTGCTAATCAAGTTCCACTGCATACTTCCAAACTTTATTTTTTTTTCCTACTGTGTCCACTCATAGATCCTTCCCTT
>NW_012147961.1:0-351 GCF_000956105.1 Propithecus coquereli
TCTCTCCCTCTCCCCCATTTCTTTATCTCTCTCTCTTTCTCTGTTGCATGCCCCGTGAGTTCACTAATTTTCTTATTGCACCCTTAGATGCAATCTATTGCCGTCAAACCTGACCCCCAAAAGAATCAAATCCTTTTTGTCAACATTATTGTCAGAGCCATTATGGTTCAATGCATTGCTAGGGTCCTGATCATTAAGTTAATTGAAATAATGACTTTAGTCTGATTACAGTCCTGGGACATAGCAGCATGAGGAGGGGGAGAGAGGGAACAGAAAATTGTGTTTCTAGAGATACCTGTAAATTCCATAGTCTTTTTTTTTTTATTTTTCACCAACCATTAATATATTTTC
>NW_012147961.1:1379-1721 GCF_000956105.1 Propithecus coquereli
AATAGAAAAAAAAAGTTTATTTCTAGTAGCTGCAAAAAGTACTGGTTTAAGGAAAACAAAAGAATGCTAGAAATGGCTGAGTTAAAATTCTAAAGACTAATAATCCATATCACTGGTTTTACTTTGAATGATGCCTAATTTTATTTATTTATTCTTTTGTTTACTGATATTACTACAATTTATGAAGCCCATTTTTATGACCAGTCCCATGATAATGATCTTTATAAGCTCTAGGATGCTTTCACTGAACTGATTCACTATTGTTCTGTTGGTCAGCCCCCAAGACCTTTGTTTCTCTTTACATCACTTAAGTTGATGTCTTGATGACACTTAACATTATCT
>NW_012147961.1:2340-3349 GCF_000956105.1 Propithecus coquereli
CAATATGGAAATGAGCACTATTCTCTTAGTCATTAGGAATATGCTAATATATACTATCTAGAATTGCTAAAGCAAAACAAAACAAAACAAAAATCCAGAAAATTTCAGTTGCTGGTGAGACACCAACCTAAACTCTTACAAACTAATGTTATTAAATAGTTATGTAAATTGGTAAATCATGCTGGAAAACTATTTAGCAGAAACTACTAAAATTTAACATGTAAATGTGACCCAACAATTTCACTCTATGTATATGCTCAAAAATATGCATACGTTATCACCAAAAATTTGTGCTAGATGCTCATAACAACACTATACAAATGAATCCCAGACTGAAAACTACAGTCAATTGTGTTGTATCACATATGAACACTGTACAGAAAAGAAAAAGCAAACTTTTAAGCCAGAATATATAATATATCATGCATACTGTAAGTTCCCATTTATAGAAATAATCCATAAATCAGTAGTCACAACGTTGGTGACTCTGACCGGAATGGGGCAAATGCAGGGAGACTTAGGAATGCCAGTGACATTTTGTTTCTTGATTTTTGAGCAATTTTCTGGGTATGTTCACTTTGTGAAATCCCACTGAGCAAAGCATGTATCATATTTGTGCTTTGGTTATGTATATTATTGTCGAAAGAAAAGTAAATAGAAAACAAAAACTTAAAACGAAGTGGCTGTCCGACATGCACCATATCTCTTTGTGGCATTTCCCTGGTCCCTTGAATGCTTACTGAATAAATGCGAGTTCTTGGGTGTAAATAAAAAGAAAGGGCTGATGAAATTGTAGTTAATGCAACGTCATTGCTTGCTCTCTTCTGGAAAAATAAAAACTATCATTTCATGAAAGTATAGGCTTACATTTAAAGTGTGGTTTAAAAAGATCAGACTCTGTTGGTCTTTGAACTGATCACAGAATTAGCAAGGCCACGCCCTTGTCTGATGGGAGAAGGAAAAAAAAAACACTCAGGTGTTTAGAAAAAATATACAACTCTTCTTAACC
>NW_012147961.1:5084-5451 GCF_000956105.1 Propithecus coquereli
CAGAAATCTAAGAAAGGACTTTGCAGAGTCAGTTCAAGAAGCAGACACACAGGTGAGTCTTTAGAGAGTTCTAGAGATAAATGAACAAGAAAAAAATGAAAAGAGAGGCACAGGCAGATCAAGCAGTCCCTTGGTGATGTGCTAAGGAATGATATTTTAATTTGATTTTAATGAAAAGCTTCAGGGTCTTTTGAGTAGGGCAGAATAATGATGTGATTTTTGTTTTCAAAGGTGACTTGGAATAATATAGGAAGAACAGAGAGTAAGGAGACGGGCCCATCAGGAAGCATGACAGATCCTGAGCCTGTTGTTATTAGAAGGCTGATCATTTGTTCGGCATGGTTTCATGGGAGGGAGTAAGTTTGAT
>NW_012147961.1:5838-6102 GCF_000956105.1 Propithecus coquereli
TATATATATCCAGCATGCCACTGAATTAATTTACTTAATTCATCAACAGTGCAATTAATGATACTGGGACAATGACAGATTCAGTGATTCTTTTAATATACTTTTTCATAAATTGTTTTGTAGAGGTAAATTAATTTAGAGATAAATGTGTTAGTTCTGGATTTTTTCCATTTATTTAGCCCTCTAGGTGTCCCTCATTTGTGATATAAATGAATGAAAGTAATCATACATATATATATCCAGCATGCCACTGAATTAATTTAC
>NW_012147961.1:7838-9310 GCF_000956105.1 Propithecus coquereli
TATCTATTGACTTCTAGTGTAAATTTCTTATGTTCTTAATATAATTATAGGATTGGGGACCTCAATCCCTCATAACAGCTAAAAATTCACACCTAAAATTAGTCTATAAAGAAAATTCTCAGTAAAAAAAAAGATAAAGACATGCAAGAAAATCAGAGAATTAGGGCATGTGTTTTAAAAGAAAATGAAGAGATGGCATTACATGAAAACACAAGAAAATATAGGAACATATGTGTAGAAGTTTAAAAGTAACAAATAGAAAAAGAGATGAAATGGATTCTACAAGTGAGATTGTATGTATTACAACTAAAACAATAGTAGATTAAATAAGTTCTAGTCTAGAAAAATACAAGAGAATGTTTAAATTATTCAGAGAATTCTTAGAGAACACAGTTCAAATATCACATGTTTAAAATATGTGAAAAATATTAGAGGAAAGAGAAGGCACCTTTAGCAACTTGAGAAAATACCTGACAGGATTCCTAGAATGAGACACTAGGAAAAATAGTGAGGGATAAAAACATACTTATAGGCCGGGCACGGTGGCTCAAGCCTGTAATCCTAGCACTCTGGAGGCCGAGGTGGGCGGATCTTTTGAGCTCAGGAGTTCGAGACCAGCCTGAGCAAGAGCGAGACCCTGTCTCTACTAAAAATAGGAAGGAATTAACTGGACAACTAAAATATATAGAAAAAATTAGATGGGCATGGTGGCGCATGCCTGTAGTCCCAGCTACGTGGGAGGCTGAGGCAGTAGGATCGCTTGAGCCCAGGAGTTTGAGGTTGCTGTGAGCTAGGCTGACGCCATGGCACTCTAGCCCGGGCAATGGAGTGAGACTCTGTCTCAAAAAAAAAAAAAAAAAAAAAAACATACCTATAGGGTACAACGTACACTACTCTGGTGATGGACGCACTGCAAACCCTGACTTCGGCATTATACAGTTCATCCATGTAAGAAAAACACTGTACCCCCTTAATATTTTGAAATAAAAAGAGAAACAAAAGTTGAAGCACTAATAAAAAGTGTTATTTTTGTTGCTGAGAATTATTCAGGTGTGAAGAAAATCATGAATAGTTAGGAAAAAAATGGGTACCCAATACAAAAAGAAAAATAAATCCCTATCTAGACACAGAAGGAAAATATAATACAGTAATAATGAAGATACATTGGTTAAAGGCACCAAAGAAAAACATTAGACTATCCCTCAAAGTGAATGATAAACTAACAGTTGACTTCGTTTAGGGACTGTGTGATACAAAATAGAGCTATATTTTCAAAGTGGTGAGGGAAACTCACCATACTACATATCCCTATTCAGCTAGGGCAACATTTAATACTGACAGTTAAGTAAAGAGTCATTTCAGTACCAAAAAAACTAAGAGTTAAAAATTCTAGCAACCTCATTAAAAAAACATATCCAGAGCTTTAATTTTTGAGAAAAAAACACACACACACACAAAAGCACACATACACA
>NW_012147962.1:0-444 GCF_000956105.1 Propithecus coquereli
TTGTTTCCACATTCTTGCAATAGTGTATTGTGCTGCCATAAACATTCAGGTGCAGATGTCTTTATCGTAGAATGTTTTGTGCTCTTTTGGGTAGATGCCTAATAGTGCTATTGCTGGATCGAATGGTATTTCTATTTTTAGCTCTCTGAGGTATCTCCAAATTCTTTTCTGCAGAGGTTGCACTAATTTGTAGTCCCACCAGCAATGTGAGAGTGTTCCTGTCTCTCCACATCCTTGCCAGCATTTGATGTTTTGGGATCTTTTGATAGAGGCCAATCTCACTGGGATTAGGTGATATCTCATTGTAGTTTTGATTTGCATTTCTCTAATGATTAGAGATGTTGAGCAGTTTTTTATATGTTTGCTGGCCATTATTCTGTCTTCTTTTGAAAAGTTTCTGTTCATTTCCTTTGCCCATTTGTTGATGGGGTTGTTTGATTTTTT
>NW_012147962.1:1222-2801 GCF_000956105.1 Propithecus coquereli
TTGTCAAAATTCATAAATCTGAATACCTTAAAAGGAGATTTCTTGGTATGTAAATTGTACCTCAACAAAACTGTGAAAACAGAAAAACAAAATGGACTCTGTTCTGTTAAAAACGTTTCTCTGACTTTTCAATAGCTTATGGACAGACATGGCCTATTCTACCCTTCTTGCTTTGGTATTGAATAAATTTGAAATGACTCCTTAAGGGAAAAATCTCATGATAAACTTTACTTAGATGTCCTATGGTCTGTTCCCAAAACACACTGTAAAAAAATTTCTGCAGTCATCAAAACTGCCATATTTATGCAGCATTTGTCTTTCCTACTCTAATTAGATGTTAACATTTATTATTCAGAGATGATGTCTTTTTTGTTCATTAATTTTAAACTGTAGGGCAGTGGTCCGAACCCCCAGGTGGAGGACTGGTATAGTCCACCTTCCCCCTTGCCAAGGGTCCATGGAAAAATTGTCTTCCATGAAACTTGGGAATGAGGCGGAGGGGTACACATAGCAGCACAGCAGGAGGTGAGCGACTGATGCTCCCCATCATTCACATCTCTGCCTGATCTCTGCCTCCCCCACCCCCTTAGAAAAATTATCTTCCATGAAACCGGTCCCTGGTGCCAAAAAGGTCGGGACTGCTGTGTAGAGAATCCAGTAGAAAGTAAGTTCAAATTCTCAAGTATGTGTTAAGTAAATTTAGACATAAAAAAATGAGTTGTAACCTGGTGCATTACTCTGCTAGGGCTACCATAACAACGTACTGCAGACTGAGAGACTTAAAGAAGAGAAATTTATTTTCTCAAAATTCTGGAGGCTAGAAGTTCAAAACCAAGGTGTTAGTAGGTTTGGTTTCTCCTAAAGCATTCTATTTGGCTTACAAAAGACCACCATCTTGCTGCCTCTTCTCATGGCCTTTCTTCAGTGTGTGCACATCCCTGGCATTTGTTTTGTGCCCAAAATTCTTCTTCTTGTAAGGACAGAAGTCATATTGGATTGGAGTCCATCCTAACGGCCTTATTTTACCTGAATCACCACTTTAAAAGCCATATCTCCAAACACAGTCACATTCTGGGATACTGGGTATTAGGGCTTCAGTATATGAATTTGAGAGGGACACAAATTCAAACCGTAACATCTGACAAATGAAGTCAAATACAGAGAGCAACATACACATTGGCTGTGTCTGTTTGTGAGTGTGTCCAACAATCTGGAGAGAGAGTTCTTAAGGATATGCATAATCCTTTATTTCTTTTTCCATCAATCTGCACCTAGTAGCCCAGCACTAGGTAGAGAATGAAAAAAATGTTCACTAAATTCAATTGTATTAAATTGTAGTAAACACAAGGATACAAAATGAGCTAATTTACCATTGAGCAATTTATTTTCATGTACCATACACAAATTCTCAATGCATTAATTATGTAAAACACCCACAGAACTCTAGAGCAAGTTCCCTGTGATCGTCCTTTGAGTCTTTAAAATTTTCCATTCATCTTCTTACACAACTTTATGTGTTAATGAAATCTGTAGCTATTCAAAACTCTCAGGTTTGAGTATTTTAAATGCTGTATTTTTT
>NW_012147962.1:15484-16252 GCF_000956105.1 Propithecus coquereli
TTATTGAAATACATTAATCAAAATATAAAATGAAGACATACAGCCTGACAATTCTAAGTCAATATCATAAAGTCCTAAGTTATTTTTATAGACTACATGTAATTTAAAACAACATCTCAAAATATTTTTTTCCAAATAATATGACACCTTGAATCTAAACTTTAATAGCAAAGGTACAAGAATGTCTAAGATAGTTCTGAAGAGCAAGGCAGGATGTATTTTTCTAGACATTCTGATTTTTTTAGGATATGCATTAAGGCAGTATGATATCGGTGCAAGAATATATTAGGAGTCCAAGGGAATAGCAGGGAAAGTTCTAAAAAAGATCTAGTTACGAATTCAAGTTTGATAAATAACACTGCTAGTGTGACAAATACAGTAGGAGAGATATACGTTGTATTCAATAAAGGATGTTAGATTAATTGATGGTATGGTCTAAATGTGTCCCCCAAAATTCATGTGTTGAAAACATAATTTTCAGTGCAACAGTGTTAGGAGATGCGGCCAAATGGGAGGTGTTTAACCCTCATGAATGGAATATCACTGGTACAATAAAGACTTGTTGGAGAGGGTTCGCTCTCTTTCACTCATCTGCCATATGAGGACACAGAATCCTTATCCTGGCATTCTGCCTTTCACCAAGTCACATGGTAAGAAGGCCAATACCAGATGCTGGTGACTTGATTTGAACTTCTGGCCTCCATAACTGTAACAGCATACATTTCTGTTTTTTATAAATGACCCAGTCTCTGGTATTGTATTATAGCA
>NW_012147962.1:16302-17718 GCF_000956105.1 Propithecus coquereli
TCTATGACTCTGTTATCATTCCTTGAACTGATGTTTTAAACCCTGAGATTGTCATTTTTCTATTTTTTAATATTCTGTACTTAAGACACCACCATTGTCCCCATATAACTTTAATTACTCATTGAAACTGTACTAGTCAAACACAGTGGCCATTCACTCTGCCAAAGTGTTATCTCTAGTAGGCACTTCTTCTAGGCTAAATCATAATTTGACTGTTTTGCTATAGCATGTCGCATACTATTAATATTCCATTTTCCAAGAGGAACCAAATCATCTTTGCCTTCAAAACCCAACCAGTTTAGATAAGAAATTTCTGAGTCCCAATCTTAAGAATCTGTTACCTAATTCTCCCATTAAATATTATGTCAATCAGTATGCAGTCCAGGGAAAATGGAGTCTATCTATGTACTTTACCAGAAAGGGTAAAGTACAAGAATTTAGGTTGCACATTCTGAGGAATGGCAGTGTATTAATTTGCTACCCTCACTCCCAGGCTGCGTGGCTTAAACAACAGAGATTTATTTTCTCATAGTTCTGGAGGCTGGAAGTCCAAAATCAAGGTTCTGGTAGGGTTGATTGCCTCTGAGACCTCTCTCTTTGGCTTGCAAAGGGCCACCCTCTTGCTATCTTTCACATGAACATCCCTCTGTGCATGTGTACCCTGGTATCTCTCCGTACATCCTAATCTCCTTTTCTTAATAAGGCATCAGTCAGATTGAATTAGGCCTACCTTCATGATCCAGTTTTAACTTAATTACCTCTTTAGAGGTCCTGTGTCAAAATATAGTCACGTTTTGAGGTACTCGTGGTTAGGATGTCAACACATGAGTTTTGGAGGACATGATTCAGTCCATAACAGGAAAGATATACCAATCTTGGATATTTCTCTAGAATTGTTTCTACAATACCAGAAAACTCCTCCTCCATGGAGGCTGCTGCCTCTGCCACCATTGGGAAGATTGGGAGTCAGGAAGCCACAACTAGAACCAAGGAATTCAAACACATGCACATTTAAAACTGGCACCAAGGGGTCAGGAAGCTGACAGAGTAATGCACTGCAAGTTTTGTCTAACACCCTTCTCAGAACTGGTTAAAATTCTTTAAGTCATTATTTCTTTTATCAGTGCTTTTATATTTTTTAGCATAATTAACATTCTGATTGCTTCCATTTTCTTGATTCTTTGAGTGCAGATAAACAGATATTATAATTTAATTTTGTTTAAATATTGTCATTAAACGTGAACATAGCTATCTCAGTTTATCACCATTTTTTCCCATTGACAGTTACATTTAGACATCAATTACTACATTTTACCTTTCAAGTGTTCATTTTACAATTGTATTTAGTGAGTTTGTTTAAAATTATGCATTTGTAAAGCAAATTTCCCATCTAAAAAGAATGTGGTTTCAGCTCAG
>NW_012147962.1:20883-21905 GCF_000956105.1 Propithecus coquereli
CTCTCACCTTCTAAATAATAAATTTTGATTACACTTTATCTAGCAAGCATATCTTTCTTTTCCTTTACACTTAGTGAAGTGCTATTAATTTGTGTTTTAACTGCATCAAGAAGGACAAGTCTCCCTTTTGTTCATCACCTTCAAAATTTCATTTCAAACCCAAAACTGGTGGCCTGGATCATGTGGGGCAGCAGCACCAGTTCCTCCTATTTTTCTTTCTTTTTCAAAAAAGAAGAGTATTTCAATGAAATTCACTTTTTGCTTTTCTAATTTCAGAGTGCTTCTGGGTAGAAGTGGGGAACTGTGTGAATTTGTTCCTCTAGAATAGAGAGATACAGTTTTATACACCAGCTGTATCTCCTACACGGCTCTCACATTATTTTCCTCCACGTGACTCTGCCTAAAATTGGCTATTTTCCTTTTAGCAGATGACTATTTTCTATCTTACAGAGACAATTACGCCTATCATGTGTGAACTTAATAAACAAATTTTTTCCCACAGCACATATGCATATTTTCCTTCAAACAATTTAATTTGCTTTGTGACTCCTTAGTATTTGCCACCTCCAATTGGCTGCTGGATAAGTGGCTCAGGCATTATTTGTATTCCAAGTTTTTATGAATACAGCACCAGGTGCAAAATGGAAACTGAAAAAATTGTTGAAAGTATAAACTTCTCTAAATTTCTATGTCCTGCATATTACTTCTGTGCATTCTGACTTGATTACAGCGGAAGATCCATAAAGCCTCTGCACTGGCTAAACATCATACATATATCTTTCATCTCTAAGTATAAGAATGTGGTCAAGTCTTGCTCACCTTAAAAAAGCAACCACACTAGTAACTATAACTGATACAGACTACTTCGCCAAATAATGACAGAATATATATTTTTCTCAAGCACACATGGAACATTTATAAAGACTAATTACATTCCGGGCCACAATATACAATTTAAAATATGTGAGCAAATAGAAGTCATACAATGTTTGCTTTCATAATACAATAGGATTAAACTAGAA
>NW_012147962.1:21955-22541 GCF_000956105.1 Propithecus coquereli
TTAATTTTGGATAAAAAAAATAAATTACCTTTACATGCTGATTGTGATGTTGAAAGTATTGATTTGAGAGTTATCTTTATCTCTGTGCCTCTATACCCTTCTGTTGTCCTGTTTGATTATGCTTCTAATCCAGAAAATAAGCGATGTTCACCTACAGAAGCAGTTTCCTTTGCTTGATTGGATCTTATTTACTAGAATTGGAGTTCTCTGTTTTGAAAAGTCAGTGGCTTTATTTTGTCCTTCTCTTCTGCTTTATACTTCTCAATCAACTGGATAAGCCCATAACTAGGTCCTTAGGTCAAATTGATATTCTTGATTGCTTTAACATTTTCTTATTACACAAAATATTATGTACTTGGTTTTTTTTTGTTTTTGTTTTTTTTCATTTTGTGTTTAGTAACTGGCTGAAATTAGAGAGTCTTCTACCTTTGGGAGGATGGCAAGATTTTGTTGAATCTTTTGAAAAGCTTACGACAGGCCTGCAGAAAGATATGCCTTCCAGATACCAATTAAATATTTATTGTTCCTTCAAGCATCATATAGAAGGACAAGTGATAGACGTGCAAAAGACAAATATTAATTTTAT
>NW_012147962.1:24168-24468 GCF_000956105.1 Propithecus coquereli
TCTAAAATGTATATAGAGAGGCAAAAGATCCAGAATAGTCAACACAACATTGAAGAACTAGAAAAAGTTGGATGACTGGTACTACCTAACGTCAAGATTTATACAGTAATCAAGACAGTGGATATCGGCAAAAGAATAAACAAACAGATGAATGGAACAGAATAGAGAGCCTAGAAATAGAACCACATAAATATAGTTGACTATTCTGTGACAAAAAAGAGCAAACAATACAACGGAAAAAAAAATGTTTTTTTCAATAGACCGTGCTGGAACAACTGGATATCCACGTGCAAAAAAAAT
>NW_012147963.1:0-242 GCF_000956105.1 Propithecus coquereli
AAATGCAGTATACACGTGTACACACAACCCTACACAGAGAACACACACGTCCCCACCTTGCCACCTCCCACCCTTGTTCTCCTCTCTTGCTCCAGCTGCCCTCCTCCTCCTGCTCAGCTCCTGCAAGGCCCCCGACCCAGTCTCCTGTTTGACCTGCCCCAGGCCTTCAGTTACCTCCTCTGCAACCTTCCCCAGCCTCACCCTTGCTCCTAAATATGGTGAGCCTGCAATTTCTAGCATGG
>NW_012147963.1:10752-11071 GCF_000956105.1 Propithecus coquereli
CTTTTGTCTGCCAGGACACTGGTCGCTTATGTCATTTACTTTATTGAGTCATCTGAAGTCTTGCTTTAGAACAACTTTGGCGAAATTTGTATTTTTCTAAATGTTCATGTGGTAAAAAAATAAATATCAGTGATTTAAAACATGAGATCAAATTTTGATGCAGCATTTCGATAACAAAAAGGAAAGTATAATTATATATGTAGTGAGAGTCTCAAAGTGTGTGGAGTTCTAAAATGGAGACAGATTATCCGAGGTGCCAAAAGAGGGCAAACTATAAATCACAATATACGTCTTAAAGTGTGTGCTCCCTGCAGCACTG
>NW_012147963.1:13331-13637 GCF_000956105.1 Propithecus coquereli
GCCTCGCCCATCTCACCCCTCTCATAGACAAGGCAGGGTGGGATGGGGATTCCAGATTAACCTCACCCCTTACTGACTGGCCCCTTGTCTCTGGGCCTCATCTACAAAATGAGGTGTACGTGCTTCGCAGAGTCATTTGGACATGAAAGGAAATAACATGGGTTACCGTCCATATCTGGAAAAAAGAGGGGCCCAGGCTGAAAGTAGTTTCCTCCCTGCCTCAGGTAACTTTATCAGAGCCACCTTCCAGATGCCACCTCCACAGCATCCTTTTAGGGGCCCTCAAAGGCTGCCTCCCATCAGCCC
>NW_012147963.1:35708-37347 GCF_000956105.1 Propithecus coquereli
CCAGCCCCTCCCTATTCTATACAAATACACCTGACCACAGAAGGCACATTAGACTTCCTGCCCCTGCTCTGCACTCTCAGGTAAGGACCTGGCTCTGCGTGCTGTTGCCAGGGACAGGAGGGTCCCTGTATGTTGTGTATCTGTGTTGTCATGGTCTCCTCGGGAATATGTGTGTGCATTAAATTCGCACCTTTGTGTCGGTGTCTTTGTGTGGTTGCACACCTGCATGATGTCTGCCCGTCTGCCCAGCCCACCCTCCCGGGCTGGGCCCTGCACCTCCACCCTCAGCTTCAGTTATAATCGGTTTACAGCCTCTGCCATGCCAGGCAGAGGGCCTTAGCTGAGGGTTGAAGGGATTGTATCAGGTTCCTTTTAAACCTGACAACTCCTGCCCCTCAAACATCTGGGCCTGAATTGGGGAGATGCAGTCTGACCATTGTCTTTGCTCCTTCTTCCTACCCAGTCCCTGACTGGCCCCAAGGTGGCCTTTCCCTCTTCGTCCCCAAGCTCTGGCTCGTGGGTCTCTTCCAGCCTCATCACTCACTAAGGGAAAGGATGGGGGAGCATACAGACCAGGGCAATGGTGCCCAGGCCGACCGCAGCTGAACATTTGTGGCACCAGCAGAACCAATGAAAATGGGTGGCTAAAGAGGTGCAGGGGGCCATGTCTTGCAAGGGAATGGGGTCGTTGTTTCCGGGGGCTATTTGTGATTCTAGGGTCAGCAAACATATGAGCACCAGAGAGCTCTGCAGTTGAGTATTTGGTCCTGATGACACATGCTATACTGTGATTTGTGGATTTGGAAGAAATGAATGTACTGTGTGTACACTGGGTCTATTCTGGGGTTGTCCACTGTGACTTGCACGCCTGCCCCAAGCATGGCAAGGCCTCGCCACCCTTGGCACCCGGACACCACAGCATCCTCCATCTGATGAGAGCAAGACTTGTTGGTGAATGACAAATTGGCTGAGACCCCAAGCTCACACCCTCTTCCGATCCTGGTGGGAGGAGACAGGAAGAAGCAGCTAGGACCCTGGAAGCCTTTGCGTTCACTTCTGCTTCAGGGCAACGTTCATAGGGTGCCCTGGATCCCTCAGACACTCCTACCCCCACCCCGCCCTGCCCTTCCCAGCTATGGGTGCACTGATCTGTCTAAGCCTCCCTCTCTCACCCCTATGCCGGACCTTTACACAGGGGCAAGGATCTCTATAGACAGGGGTACCATGACCCAGCGCATGGCAGGCACACAACATGAATACTTAACATGACTGAAATCCACCCAAGTGGAAATGAATGAACACATGATTGTGAGCTGGGGTGGGGCAGGGGACAGGTGTAAGAGTATGGAGTTCAGGGAGGGGCGCTTGTTCCTCTCTTGTGTCTCTGTCTACCCACCGTGCGGGTGAACCCACTGTGCGTGTTCAGCACCCATGCCTCGACCTAGATTGCCAGCTCCATACAGGTGACAAGCGAAGCCAAAGGGAGCAGTTTTATCCCTTTTGTCCTGTGAAGGAGCTGTGTGTGTGCATCCCTGGGAGGGAAGAAGGAAAGAAGTTGTGATTTAGATTACAGTAAACTAACAGGCTACCTCTTGAATACAGGCGATCCTTGTGTCACTCTCTGCTCTTGCCCCATAAA
>NW_012147963.1:42728-44506 GCF_000956105.1 Propithecus coquereli
GAGCATAGGATCATTTCCTCTCTTCCAGAAACTCCCTGGGTCCTCTGGCTCCTCTCCGTACTTGCCCAGAGACCATGGACACTTATCAGGCATAGGGCTTTGCCTATGCAGTTCAAGAAAGAAACACAAATATGCTCCTGCTGAGCTAAGTAGCACACTGGGGACAGACACAGTAAATAAGACAAGACACACATGGTCCTTTACAAATGCATGGACTACAGAGAAAGTTGGTGTTTTTGAATTTACCTTTTTATTTTCCTGGTGATATCAGCTGCTTCCCAATCGGTCCTGGCCATTCTGTGGGATCACACAGATGTCCATATGCCTGTGTGTCTCTGGGCTTGGGGGCGTGATTGATGCCCATTATGGGGCTCTCAAGTTGGGGCTCTGTGTGTCGGGCTCTATCAGCCAGGCCCTGATTGCTGGATGTCAGCCTCTTGAGCGAGGCCTGTCTCACAACTTTCCATTCCCCTTGCCTGCCTGCCCAGGCAGGCTGCCCAGGAAGCTACTCATCCCAGTCAGGGTCATGCAACTGAGAAGGTGAGAATGAAAGTTCCTTGGGAAAAGGAGGCCCCGGGTACTTAATTCTCATTATTATTGGGTCTTCTGAGAGCACAGAGGAGCAGGAGCTGGGAGGACAAAGCTTTTATTCTGAGAAGACTGGGGTTTGGCTCTTCTCATTGGAAGGATTGAGACAAAGGCCTGGCTTTCCAGCGGTCAGAATGTGGAGGGTTTCAAATTCTGCCACATTGATAGTGGTGGGAAGAGTTAAAAATGGAGAGATTGGGGGCAGCTGACCCTAAGTCCCTGGAGAGAAACAGTATGGATCAAAGTGAAGGACTGAGCCAGGGAGACCACAGTAGAAGCAAACCAGTGGTGGGGGCTATAATCCCCCTTCAACAGGAGCCAGCTAAGAAAGGGCTTTGGTAGACTAGTAAAGGAAGAGGGTTTCCATTTTCCTCCAGCATCCCTGGAGTGCTGGCTTCCCTCGGTGCACAAGAAACTGACATTCCAAGCGGGGGGCAGGGAGCCTACCTTCTTGAACAAGCCCAGCGCTCTGTTCTCTAAGGCCATGGGCAGCTGGAACAGGCCCCTCACGTCCACCCAGGCTGCCCCACTCTCCTCACCCCTGGAAGGCAGGCCCTGCTCTAAAGAGGGGGACCAAGGCTCATGGGTCATCCTCATGCCTTCAGGACCCAACCCAGGGCAAGCACAGGGCTGAACACATGACAGGTGCTCAAAAAAGACCTGCAAAAGTAAAAATCTTAAAGAAGTAGATGTCCACACTTACACACATACCTCAGGGCATTTATCCAGCTTCTCTTTGGCTCACAAGGACTGGCCTACAGGATCTTTTGTCTGCCAGGACACTGGTCGCTTATGTCATTTACTTTATTGAGTCATCTGAGGTCTTGCTTTAGAACAACTTTGGCCTAATTGATATTTTTCTAAATGTTGACATGGCAAAAAATAAGTATCAGTGATTTAAATTATGGGATCAAATTTGGATGAAGCTTTTCGGTAACAAAAAGGAAAGTATTTATAATTATATATGTAGTGAGAGTCTCAAGGTGTGAGAAGTTCTAAAATGGAGACAGATGATCCGAGGTGCCAAAGAGGGCAAACTATAAATCACAATATACGTCTTAAAGTGTGTGCTCCCTGCAGCACTGAGTGTGGGAAGGGGCAGGAAAGCAAATGTGTCTTCCACATGCCAGGCTCCCTGCCAGGCACCTGATATATGTTATATCAGTTAATTGCCATACCAAATTAAGAGG
>NW_012147963.1:50001-52003 GCF_000956105.1 Propithecus coquereli
TGCCTGCTGTGATTCAGAGCCCAGACCCTGACTCCTGAGCTGGTGAGAACTGCGGTCCTGAACCTGGAACCTCGAACCTGGAACCTGGAACCCATTGGTCCCCTATGGGCTCCTGTTTCCCTCTTAGGGTCTGTGAGGACATAGGCCTCTCTTGTCAGCTTCCTGTCAAGGGCTGGGGTGGGAGTGGGCAGGTCCTGGAGTCAGGACAGCTGCAGGGAAAAGGAGTCTTCATAGCGTAGCGCTTGGCTGGCTGGTGAGGGCAGGATGTGGACAGATATAGTGCCATACTCACCGCTGGGCAGGATCCTGGCAGGCACCACACCTTAGTAAACTTCCCGTGGGACATCTGTTCCTCCCCCACAGCCAGCCAGCCTGCCCGCCCTGCCCTGGCTCCGTGCAGTCTCACAGTAAATGTGTGTAGAATACACTGATAAGTCCCCACCTAGTCATAAACCAAAGTCCTTTAACCCTGTTACCAAAGCAGGCTGAAATTTTTCAGATGAGCATATCTGAAAAAAGAGATAATCTAATGTGGAGAAGAGGCCCAGGGTCTAGACTCAAATAGTCCCCAGATGGGACAAAGTACACACTGGCTGGGTGGCCTCCAAGCAGGTTTCTTAATGGCCCTTAAATGCAGCATTTTTTAATCTATAAAAGAGAGAAGGAAGCCAGACACAGTGGCTTATACCTATAGTTCCAGATACTCAGGAGGCTCATTTGGGAGGACCACTGGAGGCCAGGGGTTTGAGACCAGCCTGAGAAATATAGCAAGATCCTGTCTCAAAAAACAAACAAACAAACAAAAAAAAAAAACCAAGGGAAGGGATGAGATTAATAACAGCACTTACCTCCAAAGAACTGTCAAAGAACCTGGCACACAAATACTTTCCTTTCCTGCCCACCATGGAAATAAAGGAGAATCACCCCTTTTACTCCTCTCCATTTGTTCAAACTGTTTTCTGATCGTGGTTACTTTTGTAATCACAGCTCTAGTTGAGGTCAAATTAATGTACCATAATCTGCATACATTTAAATTGTACAATGTGATGTTTGGCTTGTGTATACTCCATAAAACCATCACCACAAGCCAGATAATGAGCATATCCATCCAACCCAAAGCTGCTTCATGTCCCTTTCCAGTGTTTCATATATTCTAGAACTTTATAGATAAAGTTATATAGTATGTATTCTTTATGTCTGCCTTCTTTTACTTGGCATAATTACTTTGAGGTTTAGTCATGCTTTAGTCTGTATTGATAGTTCATTCCTTTGTATTATTGACTGGTATTCCATTGAATGCATGTACCACAATGTATTTACGTGTTAAGTGGTGAAGAACTTCTGACTTTTTAGCTATTCCAAAAGCTATAATGAATGCTCATGTATAAACCTTTGCAAGGGCCTGTGTTTTCATTTCCCTCAGATATGTGTTACCTCTTTAAAATGAATCTTATATAGTTCAAGTGCAGATGGTTCATCCAGGCTCTTTACAGGCAAACCTGGAAACAGTAGCTGTTTTAACTTTTCCACTTTTCATTTCACATGATTCTTATTCTACTTCATTGAAACAGGGGCAGCCAGGCCCCTTTGCCTGGCTAACGGTGAGAGTCTAGTTGTCCTCAGTGTTACCCAGCACTAGGAGCCCAAGGGTGGGTACCAGGAGCCCTGGTCAACCAGGAGACTGAGACCATAAAAGAGCTCCTCTTTCTTCTTTTTCCAGAAAAAAATGGAATTTTAAAAAATGTGTTAAAAAGGAAAAAAAAAAGAACACAAAATATAAACTACAGAAATGGAAGCCACAAATACAAAATTTCGTCTCAGTCTGGACCACAAAAAAAAAAGAAATGGAAGCCAGGTAGTACCCCATGATAACTAACTGACCCTTCATTCATTCACCAAATATTTAGTGGCACCTGCTGATGCCAGGACAACTGCTAAGGGCCAGTCCCTCGGAATGTAAAAGTGACTAAGAGAGCCACCACCTTGGTCATTGCATTCACGG
>NW_012147963.1:52201-55526 GCF_000956105.1 Propithecus coquereli
CCCGAAAGTCCCCTTTCTGTGCGATTTCCAGTTCCATGCGAGCTCCCTGAGCTGGGCAGCACATCTGAGAACTTGTGCCTGGGGCTTGGCACAGATTCCACCAGGTCCTCCTCCACCTGCTGAAAGGTGATCGTCGTATCTATTTTGTAGGACGCAGTGGGTTACCTTCTGTGTGTTAAGCACCTCAGGCACGGCCTGGCAGTCAGTAGCAGCTCCACAAATGTTTGCAGGTGGTCCCTGGGTGCTAAACAGACTTGCCAGGGTTGGGGACCCCTGCCTTGGTTCTGTGGCATCTCATTTCCATAGCAAACTGGTAACGGGTTGTTCCCCACTCCCCTCATCTTCATCCAACTCACACACACCTACACACACTCCCCCCGTGCCCCCACACATCCTGCTTCAGCTGCTCTTTGCCCAGATAAGGTTTATCTGATCCCTCCTTATTGCATGAGTTGGTCTGCCCATGCCCCTCCCAGTGCACCTGGCCAACCCCAGCCCCTCCCTATTCTATACAAATACACCTGACCACAGAAGGCACATTAGACTTCCTGCCCCTGCTCTGCACTCTCAGGTAAGGACCTGGCTCTGCCTGCTGTTGCCAAGGACAGGAGGGTCCCTGTATGTTGTGTATCTGTGTTGTCATGGTCTCCTCGGGAATATGTGTGTGCATTAAATTCGAACCTTTGTCTCGGTGTCTTTGTGTGGTTGCACACCTGCATGATGTCTGCCCGTCTGCCCAGCCCACCCTCCCGGGCAGGGCCCTGCACCTCCACCCTCAGCTTCAGTTATAATCGGTTTACAGCCTCTGCCATGCCAGGCAGAGGGGCGAAGCTGAGGGTTGAAGGGATTCTATCAGGTTCCTTTTAAACCTGACAACTCCTGCCCCTCAAACATCTGGGCCTGAATTGGGGAGATGCAGTCTGACCATTGTCTTTGCTCCTTCTTCCTACCCAGACCCCGACTGGCCCCAAGGTGGCCTTTCCCTCTTCGTCCCCAAGCTCTGGCTCGTGGGTCTCTTCCAGCCTCATCACTCACTAAGGGAAAGGATGGGGGAGCATACAGACCAGGGCAATGGTGCCCAGGCCAACCGCAGCTGAACATTTGTGGCACCAGCAGAACCAATGAAAATGGGTGGCTAAAGAGGTGCAGGGGGCCATGTCTTGCAAGGGAATGGGGTCGTTGTTTCCGGGGGCTATTTGTGATTCTAGGGTCAGCAAACATATGAGCACCAGAGAGCTCTGCAGTTGAGTATTTGGTCCTGATGACACATGCTATACTGTGATTTGTGGATTTGGAACAAATGAATGTACTGTATGTACACTGGGTCTATTCTGGGATTGTCCACTGAGACTTGCACGCCTGCCCCAAGCAAGGCAAGGCCTCGCCACCCTTGGCACCCGGACACCACAGCATCCTCCATCTGATGAGACCAAGACTTGTTGGTGAATGACAAATTGGCTGAGACCCCAAGCTCACACCCTCTTCCGATCCTGGTGGGAGGAGACAGGAAGAAGCAGCTAGGACCCTGGAAGGCTTTGCGTTCACTTCTGCTTCAGGGCAACGTTCATAGGGTGCCCTGGATCCCTCAGACACTCCTACCCCCACCCCGCCCTGCCCTTCCCAGCTATGGGTGCACTGATCTGTCTAAGCCTCCCTCTCTCACCCCTATGCCGGACCTTTACACAGGGGCAAGGATCTCTATAGACAGGGGTACCATGACCCAGCGCATGGCAGGCACACAACATGAATACTTAACATGACTGAAATCCACCCAAATGGAAATGAATGAACACATGATTGTGAGCTGGGGTGGGGCAGGGGACAGGTGTAAGAGTATGGAGTTCAGGGAGGGGTGCTTGGTGCTCTCTTGTGTCTCTGTCTACCCACCGTGCGGGTGAACCCACTGTGCGTGTTCAGCACCCATGCCTGGACCTAGATTGCCAGCTCCATACAGGTGACAAGCGAAGCCAAAGGGAGCAGTTTTATCCCTTTTGTCCTCTGAAGGAGCTGTGTGTGTGCATCCCTGGGAGGGAAGAAGGAAAGAAGTTGTGATTTAGATTACAGTAAACTAACAGGCTACCTCTTGAATACAGGCGATCCTTGTGTCACTCTCTGCTCTTGCCCCATAAAGATGGATCCAGGTAAGCGCCGCGGCGCAGGGGCTGTGGGGTGGAAGAAGGAAGGCAGAGGGAAGGAGAGTGGGGAAGCCAGGGTGATCAGTCAGCCATATCTACTGCACACCAAAAATATGGCTGTGTGTGTTTGTGTGAAGCTGGTGGTAGGATCCGCAATGAAAACAAGCCCTTAGAACACATTACAGTTGAAGAAAAGTACTTCCCCATCCTTCATCTCACCAAATCTTCAACGTGAGGAATAACACAATCAGGTGCTTGTCCCACTGCACACACAATGATATCCAGGATAAGGCCATGGAGGTGTGGCTGGGTTGGAGCTCAGAACCCAGCTCTCGGCAGCCGTGCCATTGGCTCCCCTCACAAGGAACAAAAGACCATCCTGACCTTTAAGAAAGAGCAGGAAATTCCCACCAAGGGAGCATTTCCCAACACCCAGGACCACTCAGCTAGGCTGCTGCAAAGTGAGCCCTGTGTACCCGCAACGGGGCAGGGCGATGGCCCAGTCCACGTGGATTTCCTGCAGGTAGGCACCACAAAGTTGAGCCTGAGAGATTTCCACGTGGCAGGAGGCACGTGCAAAGGCCAAGCTCTGAGACCAGAAGGTCATAAGCAGGTGCCAAGAAACAGTTGAGAGGCTGAGCGAAGACAAGGGCTGAGATGAGCAGGACGAGAGAAAGGCAGTGCAGATTGGGAGGTTGGGGTGGGAGCATTCTGGAAGTGGAAGAGAACAATCAGAGTTTGCCCCTGGGAATGGTCAGCATCAGCATCATGGAGTTCAGCTGAAGTGGGAGAACACAGAGGTGACAGTTGGGACAAGAACCCACATGTCCTAACTGGCCCCACTGCACGCAGGGAAACTCAGCCAGGTCTTGAGCACATGGGGACACACACCTGAACCTTGTATTGACTTTCAGTTTGAGCCTGTTGTTGAGTGAATGAATGAAGGAATGATTCTTGGTGCACAGGTGGGGGCACAAGGTCAGCGATAAGGAGAAGACAGGATTTTCACTGCAGAACAAAATGACCAATGTTGCCTCTTTTTCCCCTTCCTCTCCCACAGGTTGGAAGGTAGGAATGTTCCCCAACCCTCTCCTCTTTTTCCTCCCCATTGTCATGTTCTCCAGACCTCCAGCCTCCTTCCTAAACCCTCAGGGAGCCACCACTGCCTCTCCCAAATGATGAGCAGGGAA
>NW_012147964.1:0-3555 GCF_000956105.1 Propithecus coquereli
TCCCTGCGTCGTTTTGTGTAACAGTAGTGGATAGTGTTGAAGTGCCACTTTGTGCCTGTGTTCCTGGGAGGGTGTGTTCAGAGGCCTTCATTACACATTTAGACATATATTTGTTCTTCATGTCCTATGTATTTCGTATGAGAAGTTTTTGTTTTTTATGTAGTGTTGGAGACTTCACGTCAGCGCCTGCTTCTATGCCGTCATGTTCTAACAGCTGTTCCTGTTGTACCTCCCCTCCCTGACTGTCTCCCAATTATTTGATCTTTTATACCTTCCAAACACTCTGCCTGGCCTCCACTTACCTGTTTGCAAGATCAGTACTGGGATAGTTGTCTCTAGCGTGTGCTGCTTTGCGACATTTCCCCACCCCAGCCTACAGCGTTTGCTGCTTTGACTGCTGGGCGGCCTTCCTCCTGCCTCATTGGGATGTGGCTACACCAGGAGGTGGAGCCACTCGATCTCCCATTTTAGGAGGGCTATAGGGTGGGGCCACCCAGTCCAGGAATGCCTTGGGAATGTGCGATCTTCGTCTTCCCTCCCACCCATTAGGGGATGTGCGACCTCATACAGTGGGCAGATTCTACTGTTCCCACCCAGTCCAACTTTACCCACAGAGGCTGCTGGGAGTCCTTGGAGGCTTGTGGCATCAGCTGCTCCCTTGTCTTGGTACTACCCTGGAAGGAGCACTTACGGCTGTCCTCCCCACATCAGGACATTTTGACAGGTGTGACAAAAGGCGACCCCCACCCCCAATATGAGGAAGGAACACATGCACACACACAG
The DNA here is from genome assembly GCF_000956105.1 of Propithecus coquereli. Taxonomy (NCBI): domain Eukaryota; kingdom Metazoa; phylum Chordata; class Mammalia; order Primates; family Indriidae; genus Propithecus; species Propithecus coquereli. Next base: position 784 of record NW_012147964.1, read on the forward strand.
CCATGCACACGTGCACACACTTACCCACACATACGTACACATCCCCACATGGATTTATGCATATCACACACAAACACACACGCACTGACACATGGACTCAAGTGCACAAACACAAACACTCGTTCTGTCATTCATGCACACAGTCTCACACTCATGCACACACTCACATGTGGCTATACATGGACAAATATCCATGCACACTCCCTCATGCACACACTCACACAAGGACATACAAAGACACATCGCTGCACACCTACTCACACACATTCCCTCAGTAGCACACTCACAATAAACACTGAAACACACACGTGCACATAGGCACAGACGCAAACACACATTCGTTCACGCACACTCGCACTTATGCACACACTCAGTTGGACACTCACTCGTGGACACACATGTGCCAACTCACTTCCCTGAGCCTCAGTTTCCCCATGGTGAAAGCAGAAATAACAACAGCATACACCCCTCCGCGTGCTGCAACAAGGTTCAACTGAGATGAGTTAGTCGTGGCTCTGTGACATCAAGCCTGGCCCCCTCAACTCTTTGCTTCTGATGCCACTTTATTGAAAAGAGCAGCCTGCCCTCCAACACGCCCCAGCACCCTGATTCTCCAGCCTCTCTCTTTTCTCCTTACCACCTTCGTAACACTGCATGTTTTACCAGCTATTGCCATGCCTTATGGTCTGTGTGCCATTGCCGGGAATGTCAGCTCAGCGGGGATGTTTCTTCTGTTCACAGCCAACCCCTCACTCCCTAGAACAGTTCATGGTACACAGTAGGTGCTCAATACCTATTCATGGAGCAAATGAATGAACTGATCTCCAAGTGTAGTAAGTATTGAATAAAGAGGCAATGGCCCTTCTGTACAGAGTGAAAGCGAACAGGGGCCCTTCCCTCAGTGTGAGGAAAAGGAAGACCTCCACACCCACCCAAAGGAGAAAGAAGAGTACTCCTTTCATAGGGTGAGAAGTGAGGGAGCCGTCCCGTCTCCTGGCAAGATTGAAGGACACCTGAAAAACAGTAGGGAGATTCCTCAAAGAACTAAGAGTCAACCTTCTATTTGATCCAGCAATCCCACTAGTGGGTATCCACCTAAAGAAAAGGAAGTCATTTTATCAAAAAGACACCTGCCCTGGAATGCTTATTGCAGCACAATTCACAATTGCAAAGATGTGCAATCAACTCAAATGCCCATCAACTCATGAGTGGATTAACAAAAGGTGGCCTATGTACACCATGAAATACTACTCAGCCATGAAGAAGGATGACTTAATGCCTTTTGCAACAATCTGGATGGAACTGGAGACCACTCTCCTAAGTGAAGTATCTAAAGAATGGAAAAGCAAACACCACATGTACTCGCTACTAAATTGGAACTAATTGATGAGCACATGTGTGCATAGAGGGAAGTAAAAGTCAATAGAAATCAACCGGGAGGGAGGGCAGAGGATGGGATGGGTGAAAACCTAACCCACGGGTACACTGAACACTATCTGGGTGATGGGCGCACTTACAACCACGATGCAAGCATTATAAAAGCGATCCATGCAACCGAAAAGATTTGCACTCCCATAATACTTTGAAATTAAAAATAAATACTCCATACCATGTGAGGTGAGATGGAGACTCTCCTCACTTCCTGCCCCAGAAGTAGTCAATTACCTGGAGGTTCCTCAAAAAATTAAAGATAAAACTACCATAGAGTTCAGCAATCCCACTTCTGGGGATATACGCAAAGGAAATGAAATCAGTACCTCCAAGAGGTATCCATACCCCCATGTTCATTGCAGCCTTAGTCACAATAGCCAAGATATGGAAACAACCGAAGTGTTCATCAATGCATGAATGAAGAAAATGGAAACAATCCCTCCACTGGGCATCTACCCAAATGAACAAAAGACATTCTATAAAAAAGACACCTGCACTTGAATGTCTATAGCAGCAAAATTCACAATTGCAAAGATGTGGAAACAACCCAAGTGCCCATCAATACATGAGTGGATTAACAACATGTGGTATATGTATACCATGGAGTACTATTCAGCTCTAAGAAACAATGGTGACATAGCACCTCTTGTATTCTCCTGGATAGAGCTGGAATACATTCTACTAAGTGAAGTATCACAAGAATGGAAAAACAAGCACCTCGTACACTCACCATCAAATTGGTATTAATTGATCAACACTTATGTGCACATATAGTAGTAACATTCATCAGGTGTCGGGCAGGTGGGAGTGGGGAGGAGGGGATGGGTATATTCACACCTAATGGGTGTGGTGCGCATCGTCTTGGGGCTGGACGTGCTTACAGCTCTAACTCAGGCGGGGCAAAGGCAATATATGTACCCTAAACATTTGTACCCCTCTAATATGCTGAAATAAAAAAAAGAAAATGTATAAAGAAAATGTGGTCTATACATGCAGTATTGTTCAGCTTCCCCAAAAGAAGGAGATTCTGCCATTTGTGACAAGATCGATAAAGGCGGAGGACATTCCGCTCAGTGAAATAACAGAAAGACAAACACTACATGATCTCCCTTATATGTGAAATGCAACAAAAGGTTGAACTATTTTGAATAGAAGTGGAGATAGTGGGCAGCCTTGTCTGGTTCCGGTTCTAAGTGGGAATGGTTTCAATTTTTCCCCATTCAATATGATATTGGCAGTGGGTTTGTCATAGATGGACTTGATAATTTTAAGGAATGAGCCGTCTATGCCTATTTTGATGAGAGTTTTTATCATAAAGGTGTGTGGACTTTGTCAAATGCT